>NC_080798.1:58348567-58660356 GCF_028018385.1 Neofelis nebulosa | reverse complement strand
CCTCACCGCCTGGCTCGCGTGGGGGCCCCTAGGAGGGAAGCCCGTCCCTGCCTCACCCTGCCCCCACAGGCCGAGAACTTGGGACTGCCCGAGCCTGGCTATGGGCACATTTCAGAGCCGCGAGGGAGAGATCCAGGCCTGTAGCTGAGGGCCCCTGTGCTCAGATCCTTCCCCGGGATTCCCTGAACCCGTCAGGACGAGACAAGCACCGGTCTTCACGTGGGAACAGACCTCTCGGGGCGGGCTGGCCCAGGGCCCCCGCTTCTGCGTTCGGGATGGCGACGCACTGCCCCCCTACCCACCCCCCCACCCCGGCCCGTTCTGGGGGCTTGACCGTTTCCAGATGAGCCTGACGGGGCCTCAAACCAGCCTGTCTCTCCCCTCCCCGCCCAGTCTGCCTCTTGGCCGTACCATCCCAGCTGCCTTTCTCGGGGACAGCAGAAAGCAGGGGAGGCAGAGCCCGCTGGGCTGGCTCCCCTCCCCAGCCATCCCGGGCTGGCAGGAAGCCCAGGACACCGACTTCTGAGGCTCATTTATCGGAAGATGTCTCGGAGCCCAACTGGCAGTCTTCTGGAGAGAAGGCTGCGGAAGCCGCGGGAGGCGTTCACGGTGATTCAGCGGGAGCAGGACCCTGTCCTCACGTGGTGAATGGCGGGGTGGCCAAGTCTGCTTTTGAGAGCACAGCCTGCCCCAGGGTGTCTCCGGGAGGGGAACCGAGGGCTGTGTGCTCACCAGGGGCATCTTCCCTCCCCCCAGACGCCGCACTAGCCTTAGGCCACTGGGCTGCCTTGAGTCCTGGCACACACGCACGCGCGTGCACACACGCATGGGGCAGGAAAGAGCCCATCTCCTCCCCGACCTCAGGGCCAGGACCGTGTTCACTCAATGAGACGTCAGCCTCCTCTAGACCCGGCCGGGAGGAGCCGTGGCCCGAGGGCAAGCAGACACCCAGGTTCCAGTCTCGGGTCTCGGCTCTGTCACCTGGCAAGAGTGTGTCCCCAGTCTCTCGGGGTCCGCTTCCTGATCTGGAAAATGGGACCACCACAAGCACCTTCTGCCACGGTTCCGGGGAGGATGAAGCTCATAGGTGTTTGTGACGTGCACGGGGCAGGGCCTGACTCTCGGGGGCCCCTGGGAAGGAAGAGCGTTTCAGCCCCAGACGGGGGCAGGTGGCGGGACTCAGCTGCCAGCTGCCCGCAAGGGCTTCCAGGCTTCAGGCTAGGGGCCTGGGGCCACCGTGAGGGTTTCTGAGGGGCAAGAGGGCTTTGGAGAGGGGCACCAGGCAGGTGGGGCTGGCCCTATGGGTTTCCCCAGTCCCGTGTGCGTCTGAGGGGCAGTCTTCCTAGACTAGGGTGGCGTGTGACCTCCTCCTGCAAAAGGAGGCGGGGGGGGGGGGGGGGGGGGGAAGGGCATGGGGCGGGGTCACTCACAGGAAAGGCGAGGGCCACCCCTTCCCTTCCTGGGCCCCTTGGGTCACCACCTGATGGGGCCTGCCCCACCCCTACCCCCACCCCCGACTCCCCCTAATTAAGGGGGCCCAGCGCTCACCGAGCGGCTCCCCAGCCCCCACCCCTGCGTGGCTGGTGCCGGGTCTCCCTGCAGCCTCCCCTTTCCCAATTAATCATGCTCATCAAGCCCCTGAGACGCAGCCTGCACCCAGAGCCGAGCCCTCACCCTGTGTCCGCTCCCAGAACACTCTGCACAGCCCTGGGAGGAGGCGCTGTGGGAAGGGAAGAGGGGCAGAGGGCTCTGCCCGCTGCTCAGGGTCCCCTTGCCTGGGGCAGTCGCACTGCAGAGCTCCCCATAATGGCTCCCTTCACCACCTCATCAGCCCAGCCGTGCCGATGCCAAAATCTGGAACCTTCATCCACGGTGGGAACTGAGAGTGTGCTCTGTGGTTGGCAGCCCAGCACCCCCCTTTAATAGAGGAGGTCTGTGCCCACGCCGGGCTGCCCGGGACAAAGCCAGCAATGTTGGGGCACCTCTTGGGGGGCACGGAGCCTGAGACACAGAGGCAAGGGGGCAAATACTGCCAAACGCACTCCCAGGGTGGGCAAGGTCTCCAGCTACAACTCGTGGTGCCCACAGGGTGGCAGGGTAGGGGTGGAGGCAGGGAGCAGCCCCTCCCCGCCCCCCACCAATGCAGAGGTCTCCACCCCCCCACCCCCACCCCCGCAGCGAGGGGTCATCTGGCAGAAAGGAGGTGCTCGATAAACGTTTGTTAACAAACTACACGGGGAGAGAATACGCCAACACGCTGCCCGGAAAAGACCCAGAGTCCCACCCACCAGATGTTTTTCTCTGGCAACGTCTACCCTGAGGGTCCCTGTGCGCGGATCCTTCTCCAGGATTCCGTGAGCCGTAAGGAGGAGATAACCACAGGCTTTCGCGTGGGAACAGCCCGTGCCCACGGGAGCCGGGTGAGTCCAGGGAAGGAGGCAGCACCCACTCTGGGATTCCAGAAGCATCCGTGTCCGACAGGCCAGGGGCTGCCAGTGGCGCTCACCTGGGGGAGATCTGACAATCCCAGGGGCCCGGCCACAGTCCCAAATCGACCGTATCAGAGCCCTGGGGGAGGGAGGGGGCCCGGCCTCAGTGTCGTTGGAGTATTGTGGTGATTCCCCCAAGCCTCCGGGCCAGGGGCTCTGGAGGCAGGGGAGAGGTGGGTGGCCGGAGTGGGAACACACAGGGCCCGGCCCGGCTCACCACCCCGGTTAATTACCCCGGCCCCGTCGGCATGTCCCGGCTCGTGAAGGTTGGGTAAATAAATAAACAAGCGTGCTGGCAGGGCCCCGGGCAGCGCCAAATTAGGGATGCAGAGTCAGACAGCTTGACTCCCAAGACATAATCAGTTTAATTGCGGGGCCTCAGCTCAGGCCAGGGTGGCGAACTGCTTCCACACTCCCGTCCGTTTTATTAAAATCCAATTATGTGCGCTGGCCGCGAGTCTCCGGCAGGGACAAAGAGGCATCTTCAGCCAAGGTCGGACCCAGCGCTGGGAGACAACGGGGCACGGGGCGCGGGCCCCTCCTGCTTAGGGCACACGGGCCTCGGGCTCTCTGGGGACCAGAAACAGGGAGGAGGCTGGCGGCATGACCCTGGGCTTCCGTGTCACCAGGGGGGACAGCGATGCCACAGACTGCATGGGATCCTTGTGAGTTGCTGTTGTCGACTGAACGTTCGTGACCTCCCGCCCCCCACTCCCCCCCCCCCCGGCCCCACCATTAGGCATCTGTTGAACCCCGAGTCCCAGCGCAATGGTATTCGGAAGTGGGGCCTTTGGGAGGTGAGTAGTTTCGAGGAGGTCACAGGAGTGGGGCCCCCTGATAGGATCGGGGTCCTCAGAAACAGAGGGAGAGACACAAGAGGACGCAAGCCACAGGTGACACCGTCTGTGAGCAGAAGTAGACCCTCACCCAGCGCAGAGTCTGATCCCCGCCTCCCGGCTCTGTCGGCATCTGCCGCTAAGGCTGCTGAGCCTGCCCGGTGCCTGGTGTTTCGTTACAGCAGCCCGAGGGACTAAGACAGGCCCAAAGCAAACACCCTAATGTCCACCGCTGGGCTAACGGACAGACCCCTCGTGGTGCATCCGCGCCAGCAAATGCCCCTCGGCAACCCCGATGCTCTCACGCCCGCCGGGCGGATCTCGACGGCTAAGCCAAGGCCACCAGACGTGAAGGTCTTTGAACGGAACGCTTCCGACCACGTGACATCTTAAAGGCAAGGCCAGAGGGACAGAAAACAGATCTGTGCTGGCAGGGACCGGGGACGGGGACAGGGGACAGGCTGCCAAGGAACACGACGGAACGTCGTCGTCGTCCTCAGATGCACGAAGTGACTCTTCTCGTCCAAGCTCTCCGGTTCACGGGGAGCGGGAACAGAGAAGTCAAGCCACCTCTCTAAGGTCACACAGCGATGCGAAGCCAGGCGTGCTGGCCCAGAGCTCCCGTCCGCAAGCACCGCGACGGTCGGGCTGCCTCCTCTGGGGAGCCCTGTGCTCACCGAGTGGATGGTTAGCTGGCCGGAAAACGAGGCCCCGGAGCTCTATCAGCTCTGCTCCCCGAGGAGTGGGGAGCTCCTATTTCCATCGATTGTACTTGGTGAGCGCTCCTGGGCCCCTCTGGGCCTGACGGAACCCGACTCCTCGGGTGACCCTGTGCCCGAGGCGGCGTGACAGGCCCCGATCCGGAAGCCGGGGCTCCCCTGGGCTGCGTCGCCCCGGCCACAGGCCCCCCCCCCCCCCCGTCCCCGCGAGGGCCCTGCCTTTCCCCCAGACACCCCCGGCTTTGTTTTTCCAGGCCCTTCCAGGCCCAGCACCATCCAGAAACGTCGGTTAGGCCAGAACAGCTGCCTGGCGCCTCGTGAATGCCTCAGATGCGGTGCGCGGCGGGAGCCCCGAGCCCACACGCTGCCACTAGGTGAATCGGGCCTGCCGTTAGAGTCACAAAGACCAATTAAAGCGAGAGGAAAAGCAGCCTCCCCGCCTCCCAGAGCACCCCGGCCAGCTGCTCCTCTACCCCCGCCTCGCCGGCCCCGCGAGCCCGCTCCCTCCGCACCCGGGCCACCTGCCTCTGACAGCGTCATTATTGACGCCCGCCTCCTGAGCCCCCGCTTCGGTGGGCGAGGGCCGGGGGGCGGCGGCGGGCGCGGGGGGAGGAGGCACACAGCTCCCGGATTTTCGACGCCGTTGCTGCGGGGAGAGATGAGAAATTGCCTTTCTGACCCAAAACCGGAGTTCACAGCTGCACTTCATTACGGATGTCTCCAGGAGGCCCTGGGAGAAGCGCGGCTCGGGAAGGGCTCACCTGTTAGCGACAGCTGTGCCTGCCTCTCCCGCAAGCACGTTGGTGGTTTCCTGCCCGGGGCTGCAGGGGCAGGGGGTGGGGGGCGGCCCGCGGCCCCCCCTGCCCCCCCCCCCCCCCCCGCCAGTCTGATGAACTCAGCGGACGGAGGGAGGAGGAGGCACCAGACCAGTGAGCGGGAGCCAGGGGGAAGAAACGGCCAAGGTCGGGGGGCGCTCGTTTTGGAAGGCACCAGAAGCCAAGGGGTACATCTGCCCCCCCTCCTTCTTCCGGGTCTCACGTCCACCGGGGTGAACGCAGGCATGTGTTGGGCACCTGGAGTACCTCCGGGTACACGGCAGGTGCTCAATAAATGCTCCCTCCCTTCCTCCCTTGCGGTCGGCCTCTCCGTGCTTCTGAAATGCCACCTTTCAAAAACAGGACAGTTATTTAAAGAGCCCAGGCTCCTGGGGCGCCTGGGGGGGCTCAGACCGTTGAGCGCCCAACTTCGGCTCGGGTCATGATCTCACAGTGCGTGGGTTTGAGCCCCGCGTCGGGCTCAGAGCCTGGAGCCTGCTTCGGATTCTGTGTCCCCCTCTCTCTCTGCCCCTTCCCTGCTCTTTGTCTCTCAAAAATAAATAAACGTACACACACACATACACACAAAAATAAATACAGAGCACAGGCTCCTGAAGGTCAGGGGTTCTCCACCCTGCGCTCTGGAGTCATTTGTGGACCTTACGGAAAGACCCAGAAGCTCGCTGCGGGATCCCTGAGGTTGGGCCCAGCCGCGCTTCCAGAGCTCCCCGGGCAGTCCGAATGCACAGTGGGGTGGAGACGCTCGGACCCGAATGGCTCTTATCTGGCTTTTGAGGTCTGTACGTGCTTTTCTAAAGAGGGCGACGGGCCAGGGATGAGGGACGGGGCCCAGAGCCGGCTCCAGAAGGAGAGCCGGGCTGCGGAGTCGTCGTCGCTAGCCGCCAGGCCGCCCTGCCCTCGCTTGCCAGCCGCGAAGGCTTGCACTCGGGTCCCCAGGGCGGAGACAGAGCAGGCCCCTGGTTCCGGCCGCTGCTCCCTGCGTCGGCCCCACCAGGAGAGAGCACGGCAGCCTGGCCGTGAGGGCGTATGTGACAGCAGGTGAGGCCTCTCTCTGGAAATTTGCTGACCAGGCTGAGTCCTGGCTGGGTACACGCCGTCTCAAAGCTGTGCCTGGGAAGGCACCCCGTGGGCGGGCCTCACACCTAAAATCCTGGCTGCTGCGTCTCGGGAGCATTTCTGCGCTCATCGCGGCCTGGGGCGGGGGAAATGGCGTTTCGGTTCCTTCCCTGCGGCTTGCTAACCAGAAGATGCTGAAGAAGCTCTAAGCCCTGCAAAGCTTCACTTGCCCCATCTGGGAAGCAGGAAGATGGCCAACCCACGGGGTCACGGTGAAGTTGAAATGGGGAGACAGGCCGAGGCAGGTGTCTGCCCCGCGGAGGGGGGGAAACGCCTGGCATCTCCCGAGCACCCCCACGTCCCGTGTGGCCGGTTCGTGGAGCAGCCCCACTTTCCAGATTGGAAAGCCAAGGTCTCTACAGGTTGCCTCCCCAAGGTCAAGGGGTGAGGCCGGGATCTGAACTCGGGAGCCCAAGCTGTTGGCCACCACTCACTCATGCGGGCCGGGCCCCCTTCTGGAGGCATCTCTCACCGCAGGCTGGAATGCCCCGGCTGCTGATGGCCGAAGGGAGAATCCTCTTGGGGGGAAGACGCATGCAGGGGACCCCGGGCCACGAAGGGAGTGGAGGCGGACTGCACGTTGCCACCCGTGTCCTCCACTAAAGTCTGGGCGGAGAGCAGGCCCGCTAAGCCTGGCCTGGCTTCCTGGACACCGAGAGGGTCCAGGGCCTTGGGGGCGCACTCAGGGTCAGAACCCGGAGTGCCGGCTCGCGTCCTGGCCGAAAACAGAAGCCCGGTGGGGCACGCGGCACGCACACAGAACACCCGACGTCGTCGGGGGCACCGAGGAGCGGGGCTCTGGGCTCCGGGAGGGGCTGAGGGTGGGGGGAAGGTGGAGAGAAAAGTAGGTAAGGCGCGGACAGCAGAGGCCGGGAGGCAGAGCCGCAGGACCGGCCCGGGAGGGCCCCCGGGGACACAGACAAGGCAACCCGGGCCGAGACGCGAGCTGACGTGCCCCACCTCCCCGTCCCACCTTCCATCTGTCCAGTCCACGGATCTCCCAGGTTGAGCTTTCGGCCCCCGGGGCCGGGCACGCGGCAGGTCCTGGCCCCCCCATGTGCTGAAAACCCACTGGTGGCCGTCTGTGGAGGCGCCCTGCCCTGGGCCAGCCCTTGTGCCTTTCTCATTCCTGCCCCGACGCCCCGGCACCCCGGTGTCCCAAACCCCGCCCACGCCAGGAGCCGCCGTTGACGCGTACCTACTGGGCGCCAGGCGCCGGCCCCGGAGGTTACCGCGGACCATCCCACTGACGCCCGTCACCGACACTGTGCGGGAACGTCTGATACTGTCCTCTCTCGACCCCTGGAGAAACCGAGGCACAGAGCACCTCAACTGCCTCCCAGAGCCTTTACTCAACGAGTGCACGGATGCAAGGGGGTGGGGGTGGGGGTGGGGGTGGGGGTGGGGGGCCTCGCGTCCTGGGAGAGCCGGGGTCCTCCCGGGAATGAGCCCCCCCTTCCCTGACCTGACCCCACCCGGCCCCCCGCGGTGCGATGCCAGGGCCGGGCCAGGCTCTCTGGAAGCAAGAACCCCAACGATAATGATATGCTGGTGGCACGGATACCCGCAGCTAATATTTACATAACGCTCACCGTATGTACTCCAGGCGCTCTTCCAAATGCTACGCACGCAGCCATTACTCACAGAGCCTCCCAAGCCTGTTTGGTGCATGCCGGTATTTGCCCATTTCACAGATGGGGCACAGAGAGGTTAGCTGGTCTGCGGAGGACACACAGCCGGCAGGCGTCAGGGCTGGGATGTGAACCCCTCGCTCGGCCTGACCCCAGGGGCCGTGAGGTGGGCCCCCGGCAGAAACCCACAGGGGCGGGGAGGGGGACAGGGGGGCGGGGGGGGGGGGCCGGCAGGCCAGCCGCCCAGGGCCAGGGGGTAGGGGGAGCTCTCCCTCCCGCCAGGAGGAGGCCGCTGCTGCTGGCGCTCTCCCCGCGAGGCCAGGCCTTGCAAGGGAAGCAGAAATCTGTCGTTAACACAGTGCCAAACCCAAAGTGGCTGGTCCCGAACTGCAATCCAATAAAAGTGCGACTTGTCTATTTATCATCCTCGGGGCTTTTTATCACAGTGCAGATGGCTGCTACCTTTGGAAGGCTCAGCAGCTCGCTGCCAGCCGCCCGCCACGCAAAGCTTAGCTCAACAGAATCTGGGCCTGCACCTGTGCAGGGCCGCGAGCGGGGGGCCCCCCGGGCGCGCGGGGTCCCGTGTCCCTCTCCCGCTCAGCGCCCACGCGCTGCCCCCGCGCCCGCCCCCGCGGAGCTGGTGGCCGAGGGCCCGCGCAGCGGCTCCCCCCTCCACGGTGCTCACAGCCGCGCCCACCACACCCGGTGCGGAGGGAGCCCCCAATGACCCGAGGAGGCAGGTGCTCCCGGGAGCGGAGAGAAAGCGGCAGGAGCCCCGCAGGGGAGCGGAGGGCCGGGTGCGAACGCGCGGCCCAGGCGGCTCAGACCAAGGGGCCCCGTGGGGCGCCCACGGCGATGCAGGCGGGAAGATAAAGCCAGGGAAGATCAAGGGCCAGGCGTGCAGCCTCCCAGCGTGCGGAGAGTGGGGAGGGGGGGAGCCCCAGGAATCAGGAGCCGCCCCAGACCCCTGCAGGCTCACGTCCCGCGGGGCCTCCCGAGACCGGGTCCCGGAAAGAAAGCCCGGGGGAGGGACGCGGGTATCGACACCCACGCGGAGGCCGGGGCGACAGGGAGGGGTGGGAGGTCCCCCCTGGCTGGACGGGAGGTCGGGCCTGAGGCCGGGTGCCTTCCAGTCCTTCCAGCTGCCACAGGTTTATGTCGAGAAGGCAGCTTTTTCACCAGCCCGGGGCCCCAGCTGCAGCGTGCGTGCGTGCCCGTGCGTGCCCGTGCGTCTCTGCACGTGACCCGTCTCCGTGTGCGCACGTACGTGTCTGCGTGCGTGTGTGCATATCGGCCTCTGTGCGCACCAATCTCTGTACACGTGTGTGTGTGTGCGTACGTGTGTGTGTAGGGGCTGCAAGTTTCGCCCCACCCCCACCCCGCAGCCTGCGGAGGTCCAGGGGCCACCCCGGCACTGTGAGCCATGACCTTTGCCCTTGGGGCTGCGGCCCAGGAAACAGAGCAACGACCAGAACGCCCTGCCACCCCAGGTCCTCCCGGCTGGCCCGGTGTCTGCTCTCCAAGTAAACCAGACTCGGCAGGCCTCCTACAGCACGCACCTTAGGATGCTGCTGGACTGGACGAGGGGCTGCATCTGGAAAAGGCACCGAGCATCCTTCCAGGCGTGGCTGTGGTCTCCCCTAGGGGGTTCAGGGCTCCGGCCTTCCCAAAGTCTTTTCCAGCCAGCTCGGGAGACTTAGGCCCTTCCGGTTGCCTGGAACGCCCCTCCCTGCCGCCCCGAACCGGCCTGCCCCGCTTCCACATAGGCGCTCCAAGCCTCTGTGTTATTTCTGGGTGCCACAAGGCACACAGGTGGGCGCAGCCACCCCCGTGGCAGAAGCTGTGGCTCAGAGAGGCTGGGAACCGCCACAAGCTCACCCGGCTGCACGCTTTTCCGCTGGGCTGGTTCGCAGCACTGGGGCTCCTACCGCCCCAGCCTCTCCCGTGGTCACAAAACAGGGGCCGGGAGGGCAGCTGCGCAGAATTCCCTCGGCCCGGCTACACTGTTAACACTCGCCTCGTCTGTCCTACAGACAGGGGTCTGTAGCTTTGTTCTCTTTTTGCCAGGGTGCCTCAGTTTGTGCCCATCGTAACAATACCTAACTCGTACGTAAACGTTACCTCGGGCCGGACCCAGATCTAAGTACACACACTTCCTCCTTCGATAGTCCTCTCCCCCACCCATCTTTATGTTTCAGATCGGAAAGCAGCACAGAGAGGTGAAGAAACGGACCGCGGATCACACAGCTGGGGCCAGGACTGGGACCCGTGTGACGCGCCCCAGGCCATGGCTTGGCCGAGAGCTACACAGCCCTCACTGGCCATCTGCAGCACGGTCTGGTCACAGCAGACTGGACTGTCTTTGTGCAGGACAGCGGGGACCGGAGAGTTCCAGGCTCTGCCTGCAGCTTTCCCCTGGTGGAGTGGGGACAGGTAATAACGAGCCCCTTTTCACCTCAGCCTGCTGGGGGCCACACCAGGAGACCTGTCCTTGGCCCCCAGGGTGGAAGCTGGACCTCCCCTCTTCAGAGAGATGTCAAGTCTTCTCAGCGGGCAGGGTGGCCGCCCCCGGGCCCCTCATGTGGCAGGCAGCAGCATGCGGAGAAGGGAATGGGGGCCACGCAGGGTTGAATAGTGTCCCCCCCCCAAATTACATCCACGTGGAACCTCAGAAGGGGACTTTATTTGGAGATACGGTCTTTGCA
The DNA here is from genome assembly GCF_028018385.1 of Neofelis nebulosa. Lineage (NCBI taxonomy): Eukaryota > Metazoa > Chordata > Mammalia > Carnivora > Felidae > Neofelis > Neofelis nebulosa. The sequence continues at coordinate 58,650,024 of NC_080798.1, read as the reverse complement.
GATGGGTCTGGAGGTGCGATCGCCCTGGATTTAGGACGAGCCCTGATGGGAGAACAGACACCCCTCTCCTGAAATTCTGGACGAATCCTTGGCTGCACACCACCAGGCTCAGTTTACCTCCACAGTCAGGTTCAACCTCCTGCTTCCTAACGCACCAGCGGCTCTGAACTGGCCAATGAGTCCATCACAACACCCTTTGTGCATTCGCTCAGCAAACATTTATCAGCCATCTACTGCGCACGTGCGCCAGGTTCTTCCAGGCCCCAGAGAATATGGCAAAAGTCCTGCCTGCATGGGGCTGATGCTGAGCTGGGGGAGCCAGACAGTAAACGACCAATCAAGCGACACCACTTCACCAACCAAAGACTCTCTGGGGGAAAGGGAGCACCAGACTATTAGAACAGTAAGTGCAAAGGCCCTGAGGCAGAAACGAGATCTTCTGTTCAGGAGGGAACAAGCCGTCGGTGGGGTTGCAGCAGGGGCTCCTTGTGGCGGTAGCCGGGGGGGGGGGGGCACTGGAGCTGCCGGACCACACAAGGCATTTAAGGTGTCCTAAGGAGTTGGGATTTTATTCCACCTGTTACGGGAAGCTGCCGTAAGCCAGGTGGTTTTGACTGAGTGGAGTGGGCTCCCCTCTGACGGCTAGAGGGAGAAGGGAGGTCGTGGGGGCGGTGGGGGTGGAATGGGGGTTGGGGGCAGGACCGGGAGACAGGCCTGTTCCTCTGGGAAAAGGTTTTGCTGGAGGGAGAGGTGGGCCAGAGCAGGCGTCGAGGGTCCAGGAGGAGAGAGTTAGCTCTCAAGTCCAGAGGGAGGAACTTGCTCGTCAGCGGGCTGGTGACCCTTGGGAGGGCAGAGACGTCCGTGGGTGGGCGAGTGTGAGTGTCTGTGCCGACGTGTCTGTGTGTATTACAAACGTGTGCCCGTGTGCCTGTGTATGGAGGTGCGGACGCTCACCCGTGCCTGCGCCGGGATGCGGAGGCTTCATCCGCCAAGTCCGGACCCCCAGGCTCATCAGAACCCCGCCCCCCACTGACACAGGCCCAGAATTCCAAAGTGCCTCAGCCTGGCGCCTGGTGGGGGCGGGGGCGCACCCTCCCCCTCGCAAGTGCTTCTGAACGCGTTCTACCCTCTACCTCTCCAGGCCCACCGCCATCTGTCTCTCCCCCTCCTGCCGCTCGGCCATTTGAGCCAGTGATGGGGGGCGCTCCCCGCCTCCGGGACCGGGAGAGCCAGATGGCGGGAGTCAAGGCCCCGTGGTGCCCGGGGGAGGCTGCACGGGGCTGCTGTCCCCACAGCCACCCGGGGTCACGGGGCAGGCCTCCACCGTCATCGCTGGCGCCTCCTGGCTGTCCCGGCCCCTGTCCCCGGGCCCCACCTCAAGTGGCCTTTTGCAGCCGCCACATAAATCACCGTCCAGGCCAGGACCGGGTGAGGGAGCAGGGCTGGGGAGGGCACAGCCCCTGGGGCCTGCAGACAGACTGGCTGCCAGTGACCCCTGACAGCCCGGGCCAGGGGTCTCCAGGGGCCAGCTGGGAGGTCGGGGAGGTGCAATGTTGCCCTGGGCCTGCGGGTGACCCCGGCTGGCCCCGCTGCACGGGGAGGGCCCGGGTCAGGGGCGCAGGCCAACACCTGTCCAGGTGGCCCGCGTGGAGGGCAGGCCGGAGGCCACGCTGGGTGGCCCGGAGCAGCTGCCCGCACCGGCCGGTTCTGGGCCTTCATCTCTGCACACGACCTCAGCGCCCGCGGACCTGGGCGCAGCTCTGTGAGCTCGGCCCCCCGTCTTGTCACCAACTTCACAGACGCTCCCTGAGAATGCCCGCCGCATTCTGGACACGTAAGCTCGGGAGCTGTTTAGTTGCTGTTCTGCCCTCTCCTTTCTAGCTGTGAGAGCCTGGGCAAGTGATTTGGCCGTTCTGGGCCTCAGTTTGCCCATCCGCGAAAGCGGACGCTTGCACCTACCTCTGAGGGTCTCGGGAGGGTTCGATGAACAGGGCCACCACCTCCGTGGAGGACAGCTGCCCTCCACGGAGGCTCCGGCGCGGGCCTGGGGGCTCCAACAGGACCGGGCAAGGACGCAGCCCCTCCTCCTTGCTCTCCCACCCTGGAGAACACACTCACTACCTTGCACGAGAGGAGCAAAGGCCCAGGAGGCCCTCAAACACGAGGGTCCCTCAGGCCGGGCTCGCAGCCCCTCGCGTCAGATGCGTGGATTCATTCGTTCACTCACTCATTCATTCACTCATTCCACGAAGTTTATAAAGTGCCTACTATGTGTTAGACGACTCGTAGGGAGTGTAGAAAAGTGGGGGTTGTCGAGTAGGGGCTCGGTCCGATGGGGGCGGCAGAGGCAAAAACACAGGGTCCGATTCAAGCAGAGACACAGACAGAGGTCGGCAGCCTCCAGGATGCTGCGCACAGACCTCCCTTCCCCAAGCCTGGGACAGCTTCAGGGAAGCAGACACTGAGCGGTAACGAAAATAACGAAGGGTACTTATCATTTGTTGCGGCGTAAGGGGAGTACCGTCACGATCGGGGAAGCTGGAGGCCCGGAGAGGCTCAGCGACTTGCCCGACACCACACAGCTAAAGCATCTGGGGAGGATCCCAGCCCAGAGACGGCACAGTCACTAGACAAACATCCTAGGGCCCTAGGGGTTGGGATCCGGCCTCAGGGACATCCCGCCCGGCTCCTTGACCCCCCCACAGCCGGAAGGAAGGTGTACCAAGAGCACATTTGCTTTACAGGTGGGGAAACTGAGGCCAGGCGGAGTCCCGGATGGCAGGCGGTGAGTAGAAGCTCCGGGAGCCCAACCCAGATCCCCTCCTAGGCTCAGATTTCTAACAGGCCTCAGGGCCTGCCTCCTCTCGCCCCCTTCCTGGGTGGAGCCCGCCCGGTTGTGCAAACATATAGCTCCCCCCTCTGGGGGGGGGGGGCGTGGGTGCCGGCTCCCTAGATGGCATTATTTCCTCATTTCTCCTTCCTAGCACCAGACGGCAGCCTCCTGGTCCAGCAGGAGGCCCCGGGCTTGGCAACATCAGGCTTTCTCGAAATAAAAATGAGGAGGGAAAAAGCCTTTCCAGGAGGCCAGTTCTCATATTTACATGTAAAAAGGTCCCCTCGGGCTCTCCCCGCCCTTCCCCCCACTTCCTCTGGGGGCGGGGGATCGTTTGGAGGGCGGGCAGGGGGCCTCTGTGACCCCAGGCGCCTCCTCAGGGGCGGGCGGAGGCGTCCGCTGGGAGAAAGATCAGATGGCCCGGGAGGGGGGAGGGGAGGCGGCTGCTTCCTCGCTCCCCTCCCCCCTGGGATTTCGTGGGTGTGGTAACACGTGAGGCCGGCCGTCTGCGCCCGCGCCCGCACCCCCCCGCCCCCGCCATCTGCTCCGAGGCCAAAAGTCGCCGGGGAGGTGCGGGGCGCTGCCGGGGGCTGCGCGACCCCGGCAGTAACCTTCCCCCTCCCTGTCCCCACCTCTTAAAGCAGATGTCCCTTATTGATGGGCTCGGGGTCCGCTCCAGCTCCCACCCCCCACAATGGCCCCTCCGGCCCCGATCGCCCGCCGCGGACGGCTGCGGGGGGGCGGGCTCCGACCCGGGGAAGGCCGCGGCGTGGGGTCCCTGCCCGGGAACCAGGGCGCCCGGCCAGCGGGGCTCCCTCCAGGCCGCCGGCCCGCCCCTCCGGCGGCGAGGCCGGCGCCCACGGGCCCTCCCGGGCTTGGGCCGCACGCCCAGCTAGCCGGGCTGGGGCGGGAGCTGGCTCCGGGGACTCCCCGGGAGGTCAGAGCCTTCCCCCTCCGGGCTGCCCCGTCCGCGCCTTAACCCTCTGGACCCAGAGTTTCAGCTCTCGCCCCGGTTCAAGAGGAGAGGGACTCTCTCCCGGGACCTGTGAGTGAGGCCCAGCGGCTGGGCCCAGACAAGGGATTGCCCAGAAACCCGGAAGGTTAACCACCCCCGCCCCAGGCTCACCCCCACGCCAGCGGCTTTCATGCCTCCCCTCAACAGCAAGCTGGAGCTGTAAATACTCCAGGGATAGGCTCAGGCTGACAAAATCGCACTAGAGTGTTAATGACTGAGCTGATGCCCCAGCCAGAACTCCGGGCAGGCATCTGGTTGAGCCAGTTATCAGCTGTGTGTCCTGAGGCCAGGGTCTTGAGCTCCCCGTGTGGTTTCCCTATCAGTAAAATCAGGATAAGAAAAACCCCTGCAGAACTGAGTTGCTGATACCTTCAAGAGATGCTTGCTGAAGCGCAGAGGAGGGGTGGGGTTAGAGGGTAGAAAGGGCTTGAGCTTTCAAACAGCCCCCCCCCCGCCCCGCCCCCACTAACCCTGGGCTAACCCTAATCCAGGTAAGGCCACAGAGGCTGGGGGTGGGGGGTGGGGAGCCATCAGAAACTAAATACATTTCCAAAACATATCCCTGAGATTCAGGGCCCTGCAGCCCCAGCCCCTGCCTCTTTGGGGCAGCTGGGGAACACCGAGGTCTTGGGCCGCAACCCTACAGAACTTGTGCTCACCTCATCTCTCCTCACCAGGGAGATGGGAAGAATGGCTCTTCCTCCCCTCATCGAGCCAGTGTTTTGTTTTCTTCCATTTAGTCACCAGCCGACATCCACTCAACATCCGTCCAACATCGTCCATCCATCCGTCCGTCCGTCCGTCCAACATCCACCCAAGGAACCCAGGGGTTGAGATCAGACAGACCTGAGCTTAATCAAATCACAGTCCTGCTTTTATGTCTGGTGACCTGCCCCAGGTGACTTAGCCTCCCACAGTCTCAGTTTCCTTGTCTGTAAAAAGGGCGTAAGGGCTGCCTCATTCAGGTTTTGGGAGACTAAGTGAAAAGCAAATGGCACCTACAGTCGAGGCCGGGGGTGTATTTAACCCACACAGGCCCGATTACTCGCAGTTCATGGTCAGTAACAGCATCTGCCTGGGTCGATACCGGAGTCTGAGCTCTGAATCCCCCAGAATCTCCAGGCCCCCCCTCCAACGTCCCCAGAAGAGTCTCTGGGAGAGGGAGATTTATCACCACCTGAAAAAGCACAAGGTAAACAATGAGGACCTTCGGGGGCGCCTGGCTGGCTCAGTTGGTAGAGCCCGTGACTCTCAATCTCAGGGTCAAGAGTTCAAGCCCTGTGTTGGGCACGGAGCCTCCTAGAAAGAAACAAAAACAAGAGGCCCTTCCATGCACAGGGTGACGACTCCAGACTTCCAGGCTCAGTCTCCAGTGAGACAGCGCCGACTCTGTCGCTCTGTGTCTGGGGCGTGCTGCCGAAACGGTCCCAGCCTCAGTTTCCCCGTCTACAGCGTTGCAGACAATGCCTTTAAAACACCCAACACATACGTGTCCCTCGAGGAACAACTACGATCCTTAGAAACGGGCAGAGAAGGGATCTGGGGGCCGTGGCCGTGCACAGAAGGTGTAACCGCAAAGGTGGCCTGGCGCCCGCCACTGTAAGCAAGGTACGCGAGCGACAACACGCGTGTGCACGCGCCCCAGCACACGGACACGAGGGCGAGGCCTGCGCGGGGCGGGCTCGCGTGCCAACCACCGTCTGAGACGCCTCGGTCGCCAGGACGGCTGCGAGACGGCGGAGGGCGCGGTCGGCGGCCACACCCGGCCGAAGCGGTCTCTACCCGCCGGGAGGTGAGCGCAGCTGAGAGTTCCTACCTCAAGGGAGATTTCCCTTTGCTGGGCCCCACTGGTGATGTCACGGGTGGCGGAAGGGCCATGGGCAGGCGACCCCGCCCCCCCCGCCCCCCGCCTCCCGTCTCTGGGCGCGCTCCCGCGCCAGCCAATGGCAGAATGTTCTGGAAGCACTGCAATCCATTCTGCATGCTCAGAACCTAATCTTATGACACTCTAAGGGCTTTATTAATAGCCTATTAGTGGGTAATTCATGCATTTTGATGAGAAATCATCTAGTGGTCGTTTATCCGGGAGGAGGGCTGTGGGGGCAGGTAGGGGGCGTGGAGCGCGGGGGCGTGGAGCGCGGGGGCGTCGCCTCCACGTTGCTTCCCGGCACCTGCCCCGCGGAGGACAGCGACTCCACCAGGTCCCGCTGAGGCGGTGCGTCTACAATGCCCCCTCCTGACAACCCAGCCACTCATTAATCTTGATGGGCTTTCTGCTGAGCATTCTTCCCGGCTTTCAAACCGTTCGCTAATTGCAATTAATCACTTACCGAAACAGATGTCAGGAACAATGGGGCTGGAAAGGCTGGAGGCTTGATAAAGCTGTCAGGAGAGGGTGCGTGGGTGGCTGGGGGACCAGGGGGCCCGACGCCCTCTGGGTTCTGGGCGCTTCGGGGGTGCCAGGCAGCCCGCTCCTGCCCTGGGCTCAGGGGGTGGGGGGAAGGCGAGGCCGCTATGGGGAGCTCTGGGGAGGCGGGTTCAGAGTCAAGGCCAGGTGTCAGAGGGGAGCCAGGGGGAAGACACCACACCCATCCCCTCCGGGGGCCAATTTCCAGCTCCGATGCCCCAAAGGATCAAGATGGGGGAGGGGGGAGGGGGAGGGGGACCGGCAGGTGCTTGGATCAGAGAAGCAGGCTCTGCGGTTGGGGTTTTCTGTGTTTTTTTGCCCTGTGGTAACATGAGGATTGTATATTCACATTAGTTGCCAACATTTGAAAATCAGATTTGACAGAAAAATCTGGACTTCTGGCTTCTCTTGAAAAAATAAAAAGATTTTGCCACTCGCCATCTTGCAACAGCAATCAGCTGTGGCTGAGCAAGCTTCCAACCCCCCCCCCCCCCCCGCTCCCGCCCCCACCGTGGTCTGGGCCACAGTCCACCCCAGGTGGCTTCCCTCTTCCTCTGGCTCCTGGACATTCTTCCTTTGGCCACTCCGCCTGTCGGGCTAGACAGGAGAGGCTTTGCACATGACCACCCTGGACGGGCTCCTGTAATTCGGAGCTGAGCTCACAGGGTTTGAACGCTGGACATAAGAAATCTGCCCCCTGAGGGGCGCCTGGGTGGCTCAGTCGGTTGGGTGGCCGACTTCGGCTCAGGTCACGATCTCGCGGTTCGTGGGTTCGAGCCCCCGCATCGGGCTGTGTGCTGACAGCTCGGAGCCTGGAGCCCGCTTCGGATTCTGGGTCTCCCTCTCTCTCTGCCCCTCCCCTGCTTGCGCGCTCTCTCTCTCTCCCTCTCAAAAATAAATAAACATTAAAAAAAAAAAGAAATCTGCCCCTTGAGGCAGAGGTTTCAACCTTAGCTGCACAGGAGAATCTCTTTGGGGGCCCTTAAACATTCTCACGCCCAGGGCCCTCCGGGACGGGGGTTGGGAATGCCTTGTGTCAGTCAGTGGTCCTCAAAGTGGCATCTCCGAGCAGGGGCAGCGTTACCTAGGAACTTGCTGGAAATGCAGGTCGTCGGGCCCCATCCCAGACCTGCTGAACCTGAGACTCCGGAGCTGGGGCCAGCAAGCTGTGCCCGAGGGAGAGCCCCCGGGGGGGACTCTGACACCCACTCAAGTCGGAGAATCACCGTTCTGGACCGTGACCTGGGCGGAGGTCACGCAGGCGTATTCGTGCGTAAAAGTCCCTCCAGCTGTACACGTAAGGTGAATGCCACGTGCCACGTCTCCGCGCCCACACCGCGTCCCCAGCCAGTCACGCCAGAATCTCTGGGGCTGGCAGGCGGGTGCCTGTATTTTGTCAAGCTCCCCAGGTGACCGTGGCTGGGAGCCCGGGCTGAGAGCCACTGTGTGGGCTCAGCTCACCAGCTGCGCTCACCCACCTCCTCCCTGGCCTGCTTTTGCAGGTGCCGAGGACGTATTGTGGTAGGACTCAGTCTCCGAATCACCAGGCGGGGCTCCCTCGGCCCTCCTCCCGTCGGGCTCCCTCCGGGAATCTACTGAGTGGGTCCTCCCAAGGCTGGGTGATCTCGGGCAGGTTGCCTGACCTCTCTGTGTAGGCCTCTCCCCTCCTCTGCACTGGGATCACGACCACACAGGAGGCACTCCCCGAGTCGGGACAAGGATGGCTCGTCTCGCTATCTGCGTGGCCTCACCGCTCCAGATGACCGCGAGGGGCTAAACGGTATCCCTCGGCGTATGTCTGTGCTTGTTTTCCCATCTGCGAAACGGGCTTCGTGCTCCACAAGGTTGTGGAGATTCAGGGAGTGAACACTGAAAGCTCTCGGCCCAGCACCGGGTCCTCTGAGAGGGCCTGGAAAGTGCTAGACACTGTTACGATCCTGCTGCACAGCTGGCCCAGAGCCGGGCTCAGGCTAAGCCCCTGATGTGGTCATGGAGGGGACAGAAAAATGAATGAGACCCGCCAACAGTCGCTCACTGCACAGCCCCTACTGTGCACCTGCCCGGTTCACGGCCCCGTGCACGGCCCTGGGAATAACGCCCCGGGCGGAACAAGTCCAGCGGGGAGGCGGAATAAGTGAACAGGCACATCCGTGCATGTGTCAGCTATGATGCAGAGCTCTGGAGAGAAACAGAGCTGGTAAGGTAAACAGAGAGCCCGAGGGAGGGAGGGAGGGAGGGAGGTCTCACCAAGGCTGCGCTTATAAAAAGGAAGGGAGGCCGGGGATCATGCAGATGCGTGTGAGCGGGAAGAGGGTTCAAGGCGGCAGAAGCAGTGAGTGCAAAGGCCCTGGGGCATGTCTGAGGACCAGGAAGGAGGCCAGCAAGTAAGGCAGAGTGTGGGAGGGAATGAGGACAGGGAAGCAGTGGGGTTGAGGGTTGTGGGACAGATCACACTAGGCCTGGCGGCCAGAGTAAGGACTCTGGCTTTGCCCCAGTGACACGTGAGCCATGGGAAGCTGCTGAGGAAGCAGGGGGGACGTGTTGTGCCTCATTAGCACATTCACACTTGTCACATGTAAGGACAAGCTGCGCCCCGTCCGCCCACGGCTACCAGAGCCCCTGGGGTAAATACAGGGTCTCTGGCTCCCCGGGCACAAGGCATCCAGGAGAGATGGCTTCTGGGCAGCAGCCTGGGCCTTCTCTATGCTCCGAGGGTCAGGTACTGGCACGTGTGTGGGGCACACACCCATCACAACACGGTCACGGGCATCTGGCACGACGGGCCATTCTCTGAGGGTGCCCTAGACAGACGCATGTTCCGGGCGGGAGTCGCGCGTCGTGGGAAGGCGTACGTGTCCGGGGCTATGTCTCCCTGCGTGGGGCTCCGTGTGTTCTGCAGGAACACGGGTGCCCACAGATGTCTGCTGCTCCCTCACGTGTTCTCGGGAGTTATGCAGCATGTTGGGTGTGTGTGGTGTGTGTGTGTGTGTGTGTTCAAGTCTGTTTTGTGTGTCGGCATGTGCTTAGAGCCGTGGGTGTGCCATGGTGGGCACAGAACCGACACGTGCCGAGCCCATTCCTCCTGGGAGGTCCTGGCTCACATGGGGTAGACGAGCTCATGGTTCCATTTCCCGGGTGAGCAGACCAGGGCTCCAGTCAGGATTCAAAGCAAGATGTGTGGGACATGCCTGTGTCCTGCCTTGCCCTCTCCAGCCTCCTCTTCAAGCCCTTCTCACTAAAACATGAGGATCTTAGAGCCACCATCATCTACCATCCATCCATCCAACCACCCATCTATCTGTCCATCCATTGATATATCCTTCCTTCCATCCATCCATTCATCCATCATTCATCATCCATGTATCCATCCATCCATCCAACCATCCATCTGTCCATCCACCCATCCTTCCTTCCATCCATCCATCCATTCATCCTTCCATCATCCATCCATCCATCCATCCATCCAACCACCCATCTATCTGTCCATCCATTGATATATCCTTCCTTCCATCCATCCATTCATCCATCATTCATCATCCATGTATCCATCCATCCATCCAACCATCCATCTGTCCATCCACCCATCCTTCCTTCCATCCATCCATCCATTCATCCTTCCATCATCCATCCATCCATCCATCCATCCAACCACCCATCTATCTGTCCATCCATTGATATATCCTTCCTTCCATCCATCCATTCATCCATCATTCATCATCCATGTATCCATCCATCCATCCAACCATCCATCTGTCCATCCACCCATCCTTCCTTCCATCCATCCATCCATCCATCCATCCTTCCATCATCCATCCATCCATCATCCATCCATCCATCCATCCATCCAACTATCCATCAATCTGTCCATCCATCCATCCTTCCTTCCATCCATCCTTCCATCATCCATCCATCCATCCTTCCATCCATCCATCTTCTATCCATCCTTTTCCCACAAATTCTGAGAGAGCGTTGACTGAAAATATAGCTTCTGGAGACTGCCAACTGAGTAGCTGAGCAGCTGTGGGCAGGGGACCTCATCTCTCCGTGCCTCAGTCTCCCTATTTATAAGAAAGTATAGGGGTGCCTGGGTGGCTCAGTCAGTTGAGCGTCCGACTTCGGCTCAGGTCATGATCTCGCGGTCTGTGAGTTCAAGCCCCACATCGGGCTCTCTGCTGTCAGCACAGAGCCTGCTTTGGATCCTCTGTCCTCCTCTCTCTCTCTGCCCCTCCCCCACTTGTACTCTCTCTCTTTCTCAAACAAAAATAAACATTAAAAAAGAAAAACAACTCTGTATCTATAGGATACTATCTATGTTGAGCCCGAGGAGGGAGCAGTGGAGGAAGTTCCAATTCCTACTGCGGAATCTGCAAGAATCCTCGGCCAAGGATTCTTGGCCAAGGTGAGTCACTTGCGTCTCAGCCTCGAACTCTCCACCCGTGATTCAGGAACAAAACTGTTCTGTCCTAGCATCAGGAGGCCAGGGAGTTAAGACTGTCCAGCACAGCCTGATAAATGGGGGCTGCCGTGACTTTAGGAAGGTGGGAAGGCAGGCTGGCCTGGCCGGCCTCAGAGGGTGGGCCGGGTGCTGGTGTCCCCTGGGTGTGCAGGGGTGCGGCCCCCCAGCCCGGCAACACCCTTCCTCTGGGGTCTGGCTCCCAGCTCCATGGGTGCCTCCTGTGCCAAGCTCCTGGCTTCCAGCAACCCGGCCCCGGGGGTGGACCTGTGTGTCCTCCCTTTGCTTCTTCGGTCAGTCCCCTGGCGCCCGTTCCACCCGCGGCCTGTGTTAGCTTCTTCCTGTTGAAATACCTCACGCGGTTCCCATCCTCGGGCCCCTGGCTGAGACGGCACGGCACGGGCAGCTGCGCGACAGCTGTGACCGCACAGGGGCAGGCAGGGACACGGGGCACCGCCAAGCCCCCCGCGCCCGAGCACCGAGGGAGGGCCGACCGGAGCCCTGGGTGCACAGCCCCGCCCCCCCGCCTCCGCCGCCCGCCTGGCCCTCTGCCCGCCCCGCTGCCTTCTGGGATGAAAGCGAAGCCGCAGCTGCCCGTACGTGCGGGACAGCGTCTGCCTGCAACCCGAGGAGGCCCTGACACATGTTAAAATAAATATTCTGCAAATATGATGTTCCATATGTATGACTTCGTGGGGTGATGATTTTCCTACTGATCGCTGTGACAGCTGTGCTAGGAACACGGGCCTGGGCGGCCCTCGCCGTGCCACGTGGCGGGGGGCGAGGGGGGCGCCGTGGCGCGGGAGCATCTGGCGACTCGGGACGCGCGGGGAGCCCGATGCCTGTCAGCGCTCAGCGCGGGCACATTAGTGATTCCGAGGGACGGATGGAGCAGGTGTTCCCAAGCAGCCTGTTCGTGATAATTACTTTTAGATTGTTTTAAAGTATTTAAGCAAGATCCTGGAGGGCTGGGAGGGAAGGGAGAGGGACGGCGGCTGGCGGGTGGGTGGGCGCCCCCAACCCCGGAGGCCAGAGGACCAGGCCGCGTGACGCGGGCGGATCCCACCGGCCGGAGGGTCAACGCGTGGCTTGTACCAACGAGTCCGACTGGGCCAGCGCTTACAATGTCGACACAGTCGGGTCCCATGGCCCGGGCCCAGGCCCAGGCCAGCCGCTTCCAGAAGGCCCGGCCTCTCTCCAGGAAACCCCCGGTCCCCTAACGGAAGGCGGGCCACGGGTAGAACAGGGGAAGTGCCTCGAACATCAGCCCTGACACTGCATCTCAAGCCTTGACTTCCGACAGGGACATGTGGCCCCCGCCTCTGCGAGGGGCGGTGGGGCGGGGGGGGGGGGGGCGCTGAGGCCCACTTCCTGCCCCGGTGCTGAGAACACACAGGGAAGCCGAAGACGGTCCCGAGGGACCGACTGAGTAAGCGAACAAATGAATGAGTGAAGGGACGCACGGGGTCGTTGTTGCTGGGGAGACAAGAGCTGCCTTTCGGTCTCCTTCAAGAGACTCCAGAACATTCTCCGTGTGAGTAGACAACAGCTCCAAACAGCAGGCTGGTGTGTGGCCTGCAGAGCCCTCGGGATGGGGGGCTCGGGTCTCACTAGGGGCTCGGCCTGGACAGCGATCAGGGCAGGAAACGCCACCTCTGGAGGTGTCCTCAGCTCAGCCCCCCTCTGTGGGCAGCGGATGCCGGGACGGACACCGGCCAGCGGCTCAGAGGGGCCCCCTTGAGACACGCGATGACCTGGGGGCAGGCACCTGGGGAGAGCTCTGCATGCAGCGGCAGCAGGGGTGGGGACGGCGAGCGGACAGACAGACGGGTGCCCACTCTCCCACAGCCGCGGTGGCTTGGCGGAGCACGGGGGCCGCCCCGCCCCTCCCGGCGCCCAGCCCCCCTGCCCTGATTCACTCTCTCCTTTGCCCACGAGTCCTCTCAACCCCTGGCCCGTCGGGATTCACTGTCCAGGACACAGCAGTGCCCCGTGAGCGTGGTGTGCGAGGCCAGGCCACCCTGGACTGACGGGACGGGAGCCCCGTAGGCTGGGCCCTGAAGTTCCCCCCGGGGGCCCTCAGGTACAGCAGGAGGTGACCACGGCCCAGAAACGGGGGCCCAGGCCTGGAGCCCTGCGCAGGGGTGGGGGCCGGCTGGGCGTCCCCAGGGGGCTTGAGGCTAGAGCTGGCCTATGGGAGCGGGCACGTGGGAGGGCAGAGGCCTGGCTTTGCTGCTGCTGCTTGGGCAGGATGCCCACGCAGGGCCGGAAATGGCTCCCCAGCCTGTCTGGGACCTTTGCCTCTCTCTGCAGACAGGAGTCCCTCCGGCCACTTCCCGCCCAAAGGAACATCTTCACTCTTCAGGGGGACAGGTCAGAGGATTCGATTCTGGTTCCCACGGAACTGGCTCTGCCCTCCTTGCCCTCTGCAGTGTTTGCCCAGGCGGGGCCTGGGGCCAGCTACACCCTGCCCTCCGCGGGCAGGGATCAGAGGGCCGGGGGCCGGGAGCCGTGCTGTTTACAGCCGCTCTTTAAAATCCGGGCAAGTTCAATATTAGCTGTGGGGTTTGTGCAAGCTGTTGCCAAGATAAAGCAGCCGGTGGGGGAGCAGGGTGCCGTGCCCTGCCCCGCTGGAGCCCAGAGCGGCCAGGCCTGGTTAATGAACAGCCAGCGGGCTCCAGCAGCTGCTCCCCCAAAAGCCTGCCTGCCAGGGCCCACCGAGTCCAACCCCAGGGCGACAGTGCTCCATCCACGGGGCACCTGAAAGCCTCCTTCCCGCTCCGCTCAGAAAGAGGCCCAAGCCCTGAGGGGCCTCCCAGCACCCGTCCGGGCTGCTTCACGGCCTCACCCACCCCTCTCTCTCCTCACTGCCCGCCTCAGGGCCTTTGCACCTACCGTGCCCTCTGCTTCCCCACCAGCTTCAGGCTGGAATGTCACCTCCTGCAACTTCAGCTCCACGTGTCCCTTTCCTGCCCTCCCCCGGCCTTACGATTTCCAAAGACCTTATCACACACTCTGCCTGGATCATGGATCACTTTGTGCACACGTTTATTTTCTGGTCATGCCCGTCTGTCAGGGCAAGGCCCTTTCGTAAGAAAACTTTTGGGGGGCCAGGACGGCATCAGGCACAGAGCGGCTGTTCGATAAGCATCTGTGCCATGGGCCCGGACTCCGGGCCCAGTGCTCCTCCCCGCACACCCCCTCCCTGCCTCCCGGCCTCTCCTTCCTCCTTGCTCCCTGCAGGTGTCCCCCACCTGCTGGGCCGCCCTGGGAGCAAGCTGACATCCCTCATTTAGTGGCCCCTTCTCCTCAGAGCCTCTCACTGTCAGAGCTGCTGGGAGCCACGCACAGGAGGAGCTGACAGTCACCCCTGCAGATTTTCATTTCTTATTCATGCCGATAATGTAAACGGGACCGTGTCTGGAGCAAAGTCACTTAACCCATTAGAAGAAGCTTCTGCTGCATCACAGCCCCAGATGGGGGTGGCGGGGGCTGTGGCGGGTGAGTCGGGCCTCAGACACAGCAGGTGGGGGGGGTGGGGGGGCACCACCCGGGACTCGGGTCCCCAGACGGGTCCAGACCCGGCTTCCCACACTGGCTTATCCCCACACAAAGGAACGGTCAGTTCTGCGCATTCACCAGGACCATGCCAGGAAGGGTGCCCCCCGGAGGTGTTCAGCAAGGACGTTAAAAACGCCGACTTCGTGGGGGGTGCGGTGTGGACTGAACGTGGAAGGAATACAGGGAAGAGGCCCGTCCCGGGGAAGCCTTCAGTGAATGCCAACCACTGTTGGTTCCTTTGGGAAGAAAACTCTTGAGTCAGGGCCCCCTGGGGTGGGGGGGGGAGGGTGGGGGGGAGCTCAAAGGAAACGTGAAGCACGGAAATACAGCCGATGTCTCCCGCCGCCTCTGGGGAAGCAGGGGGTGTAAAAAGCGATACTCTAGCCGTTACCCCTTGTGCGGGCACAGGTGCACATGTGCACACGCGGAGGCCATTCACGAGGACAGCTTTGCAGAAAGAGGGCCAGATGGTTCAGGAAACCCGCCTTCTCAGAAGGAAGGAGCCTCTGTGGTCAGGAAGTAGCCGCCCAACGGTCCTGAATGCGTCAGTGACGAGCTCGCCGGGGCCGCTGGTTTACCCAGCTCTACTGTCCTCTAAGCCCTGGGCCCGTGAGCCTCCTCGGGCCTCAGGGTCACGGCCGCACGGTGGGGCGATCGCACACCCCCGCGTCGTGGGCTGCTGGGCAAGGATGAAATGAGACACGATGGAGTGAGCACTTCCGGGTCTGGTGGCCTTGGGACCCCAGCCGGCTGTGCATCCTCGGGCAGGCCCCGCCCCTCTCTGTGCTTTGGCTTACTCCGCGCGTTGAATGAGGGGGGAGTCGGCGCCCTACTTGCTGTGCTCCTTTGTGGGGTGTATCATCCAGGGCCAGAGAGACAGGAGAATTGGGGTGATCCGTGGAGAGCAGGTACCCGGTGAATGCCCCGGGTCCCCATCCAACCATGATCCGGGGCCAAGGCCAGAGACAGCCCTCAGAGCCCCTGTCCTGGGCCCAGAGGGCTGGGAAACCTGGTCCATGAGAGGCCGGGGCCCCACCTGCACCCCCACCTGCCCAGCTCTCCTTCCGGGGTGTATTTCCCAAACGCTCCCACGGCTCAGTGCCTGCTGGGTGCTCCCTAAACGTTAAGTGTAAGCCTCCCGAGGGCCCTTGAGTACGTACTGTGATTCTGCCTGTTTGGCCGAAGAGGAAACTGAGGCCCAGAGCGTCAGGAGACATGACTGGACCGGCAGGGCACCAGGCAGCAGGGGAGGCACGGAGCACGGAGGGGGAGGGGGGCGGCTTATGGGCCCGAGTGGCGCCCCCTGGTGGAGGCTCACAACACTGCCGCTCGAGGGGCCTCCCACCCTCTCCGGGGGGCCCTGGAGGTGGCCCTAACCGCCCCCCCCCCCCACCCCGCACTCAGGCCAACTGGAAGCCACCCGCCCTCAGCCTCTGGGAGCAGCACACAGGTGAGCATCGTTAATCCCCAGACTCGGCAGGGCCACGGGTGCCCCATCACGGGGGTCCCAGCGGCCAGACACAGCCAGCAGGACTGGGTGGGGCCAGAGAGCACAGGTGCACGGTCACAGTCTCGGGACAGCCTGGCACTCACGGCCGTGCCGTGCGCGCTCCCTGGTTTCCTCTGAGGTAAACGGAGCAGGAGGATAAAACGGGTCAGGATCAGACCCTGCCTGGCCCCGTGTGAGGGTCCGGTGGCCGTCCTAGAGGCATTCTCCCCGAAGTCTGGGAGCCCCGAGTCCCAGATCAAAGCATGGGCAGGGCCACGCCCTCTTAAGGCTCTAGGAGGATCCTCCCTGCTTCTTCCACTCTCGGGGGGGCTGCCCGCACCCTTGGCCACTTCACGGGGCCTTCTTAGAGGGACCCCAGTGTGGGATTTAAGCCCCACCCCCCTTATCCAGCATAACCTCATCTAAACTAACTGCGTCTGCAAAGATGCTATTTCCACAGAGAGTTCTGAGGGGCGCCTGGGGGGGGCTCAGTCGGGTGAGCGTCCGACTTCGGCTCAGGTCATGATCTCGCGGTCCGTGAGTTCGAGCCCCGTGTCGGGCTCTGTGCTGACAGCTCGGAGCCCCGAGCCTGGTTCAGATTCTGTGTCTCCCTCTGTCTCTCTGTCCCTCCCCCGCTCACACTCTGGCTCTCTCTCTCAAAAATGAATAAACATTTAAAAAACAAAAATCATGGGGTGCCTGGGTGGCTCAGTCGGTTGGGCGGCCGACTTCGGCTCAGGTCATGATCTCGCGGTCCGTGAGTTCGAGCCCCGCGTCGGGCTCTGTGCTGACAGCTCAGAGCCTGGAGCCTGTTTCAGATTCTGTGTCTCCCTCTCTCTGACCCTCCCCCGTTCATGCTCTGTCTCTCTGTCTCAAAAATAAATAAACGTTAAAAAAAAATTTTAAAAACAAAAATCAAAGAGACTTCTGAGGCTCCAGTCGAGGAACGTCGCCGGGCACTTCCCAGACCCGTGACAATGACAACTACCAGCAGAAGGAGGGACCAAAGAGTCCCAGCCGGGTCTCACAGGCGCCTTCCCAGCCACGACCATCCCCGCCAGCGCCCCACGACTCGGGCGCTCCCGGAGCGGGGGTTCTCAGCCCTGGCTGCACACCCCAGTCCCTCGGGGCTTCTCAAAACTCCCCCTGCGTGACCCCCACGCAGACCCCGTCTGTCAGGACTTCTGGGGCAGGGCCCGGGCACCAGAGGGGTTTCAGAGTCCCCTGGGGCGACCGCAGCAGGCCCTCGAGGCCGACTAGCGCGGCGCACAGGCCAGGGAGAGACGGTCCCTTGCTAAAGTCTGGAGCGACTGCTGACGTCCATGCGCCCTCCACGGGGAGGGCTGTCCCCAGGGCAGGGCGCCCTCGCTGCAGTGACCGGGCCAGCGCTCCCCGGGGCTCCGTGCTCCCCGTCCGCCGCTCACTGCCAGGTGTCCCCCCGCCCGGCCTCCCAGCTTCAGGCGCCATCTGTGTGGGGAGAACACCCACGTTCGGAGTGCCAGACTCTAACGCGACTGCCAACTGGGTCTCTACTTGAGCGTCTAGCAGAATCTCTTAGCGTGGCCAGAAAGGGGCTCCTCTCCTTCTCCCCAGAGCGCTCCTTCTGGCAACACCGTCCCTCCAGCGCCTCAAGTCAAAACCTGCGGGACCTCTGCTCCCCTCTTCCTCTCGTGTCCCCCTCTGACCTGCCCCCAAGTCCCAACAACGTGCCGGTCCAAAGGTAGCCGGATTCCGGCCACTCCCTCCCAAGCGACTACCCTGGCCCTGCAAACCGCCGGGTCTTGCTCCGGTCCCCCGCTGCTGTCCTGGCCCACCCCAGTCTCTTCTCCCCACGGCCCCAGCAGATCTTGGGGCAGCGGCCTGGAAGGGACGACGCGGAGGCTGTCCGTCCCTTCAGCTCTGCACCCGTCTTCTCAGGGGTAACTGTCCCCAACACCACTCCCCCCCCCCCCCCCCAGACACGGTGGCCTGTCTGTGCTGGCAGTTTCGAGCAGTCACGATGGGCTTCCTGGAGGAGGCGGGGCTTGTGCTAAGTGCCAATCTGGACGGGCGGCCAGAAGGGAGACCGGGAGTCCACCACGGGCAACAGAGCGGAGGTGAGGGGACCAGTGTCCAGGGAGCAAGCCGTGTGGTCTGCCTCTGAAGGAGCCAGGGGTCAGGGGCAGCCTGGCACAGCCCTGGGGTCCCGAGTCTCGCAGCTTCCACTCGTGGAGACCACACCCAGGCGGTTAACCCGCTTCGTGCAGCCCAACAGATTCCTGCTCGGCCCATTTCTAGCAGCCCTGCCCCCATCGTGGCTTCCTCTGGTCCAGGGATTCTCTCTGTGGCCGCCCCCCACCCACGGAGTCAGAAAGGCCAGGCTGGGGCCCGGCAATACCTATTTCAACCCACCTTGCAGGGGGTGCTGATGATGCTAGATTTCGAGAACCCCAATCAAGCCCCGTGGAACCTTATGAATATCGGGGCCTTGAGCCCTACCCAGCCCCGCTGGACTCGGGATCGGCCTCCTAGGGATGCCACCTGAGCGTGTGACCACATGTGGCCAAGGCCTCCCCAGGGGGAACAGAGCTGGCGAACCCACTCACAGAGACACCGGGGCCAGCAGTCAAGGTGGGAGTCCTGCAGCCGTCCCCACACACCTGTGCCAGTCCTTCTAGAACGAGTGGAACTTAGCGCCCGGGAAGCCAGAAACCCCGTATGTACTCTGACTCCATGCTTTTGTAGGTGAGGACACAAAGGCCAAGAAAGCCAAAGTCACAGCGGTGACGGTGGCTGAGAGGCAGCGTGAACCTGGGTCTGGTGACACTAAGTTGAGCCACCTGACGGGATTTATCGGTGGCTGGGCTGCTTCGCTCCCAGATGACGGTGGGGGACAGGGACGCGGCTGCTGGGGGCGTGGGGGCTAGTGGCTCCGAGTGGGGGGCCCCGCTTGACATCCCACAGCTCACAGGACGGCTCCCTCGGAGGATGACCCGGCCCCACAAGTCAACAGCAGCAGGGTTGAGGAGCCCTAGGCGACAGGTGAGTTCTGGGGCCGCCGAGCCGGTCCAGGACCAGGCACCCAGGGACTTGCCAAAGCGCAGCGCCGGGAGCCCTCAAATTCCCGCCAGACTCCTGGCAGGGAACGCCACCGGCTTCTGGAACGTCCGGTAAGGATCAGAGGAGCACCGTGCGTCCGGTCAGCAAGGCGGCACCCATCCGTGCCGTCCGTCCGCCCGCGGTCCCTCCCGAGGGCACAGGCCCTCCTGGCCCGGCAGCTGAGCCCTCCTCCCCGGAAGGAGCCGGGCGGAAAGCAGAACCCTGACTTCCACCTGCCCAGAAGTGGGTCAGCCCGGCCCCGCCGCCCCCACGGCCTCACGCCGTTTGCTCCCACGTGGGGTCCGAAGGGGGGAAAAAAAAAACACCCCACGGAGCAGAATCACACGTTCAACCTTGAGAAATTAGGCGGCCCCTCCCGGCGCCGGGCTCCGAGCCCCCTCCCTCCTTCTGCTCTCACAAGCACTGGTTGCAAGAGTGGTTCATATTTAATAACGCAATTTATATTCCACTCTCCACATAAACTATTGTAAAGGCGCTCTAATGTAAAAATACATCTGGCTTGTCAATAGTTTATCTTCTGGATCTGCATCTAAACCCCTGGGCCTTTCTGACTTATGGCTGCACCACTGTCTAATGAATAAAAAGGTGCAAATTATAGGCCCGGCTTTAATGCTCATCATAAAATTAGACGGTAGTTGCAAAAGCTGCATTCTCCTGCCCACAGTGCAGCGGTGGTGAGCCATAAATAAAGTGTATTTAATGTATCCCAGGGCTGTGCAAACCCAGGAAACAGTGTGTTATTGCTTGGCCTTCGATGGGTCCGCCACTTCGATGGGTTCAATGAAGTGATAACGGATCCATCATGTGAATTTATGTTAACTGTCTCCTCGCAAAGCCATGGCCTCAACACTGTAAATAGCCTACAATCCTTCTAGCAGGCCCGCCTGCCAATAAAACCGTCACTGCCAGGCTGGCAGCAAAGCACCTTCAGGACAGGGGCCAACGGGGGCCTTGCCTCCGACTCTCCCCGGCTCTGCTGCGGGTCCGCCAACGGCAGAGGGACTGACTCTTCTCTCAAACCGCAGATCCCAGTTACGGGGGTCGACGGAGGCCGCCTGCCGGGGGAGGGTTTGCTGGGGACGGGGACTGTGGCTGGCGGGGGGGGGGGGGGGGGGAGATGGGGAGGGGCGGCGGGGGGGGGGGGGTGGGGGCTGGCCGTGCGCCTCAGCCCGGGGTGGGGGCTGGAGCAGGGCCGGGGAGGCTGGGCTGGACACCCAGGCGCAGGGGTCCCCGCTCCTGCCTGTGCCGGCTCACCTCCAGGGCGCCTTCGGCACCTGCTGGCCCCACCGTGGGTTCGTCGGTTCATTCGTTCGCTCACTCATTGCCACCATGTCACTCCACAGTTTCCAAGCGCCTGACGTCGTGTGCGCCCGAGGAGGACCCACTTCCCCTCTCGGGATTCCGGACGGTGGGGGAGACGAGACTCCCAAGCCTCAGTCTACTCACACCTGTTCGTATCTCATTCACAACCCCTCCTCCCTTCCCCGAAGCCCCGTGGCACCAGCCCGCACGCACCTCTGTTGCCAGATTGCCAAGTGGAGACCCGTGGAGAGGCCGCGAAGCCGGCCTGTGCCAATGGGCTAAGACGTTTTTCCGCGGAAAACCCCAGCGTCCGTTACCCATTGTGTCAAGGACGCATTTGTGCACGCGGGGCCCGGGTCGCGATATAAAACCTAAACGTCGCACTGGGGGGTTGCAGACCTAAACGTGTGAGATATACTGGACAGCCCCCGTCGTCTGGCCCGACGTCTCAGCGGCGGAGCACGGGTATCGAAGGCGAGGCCAGGGAGCGTGGAGTTCCGGGAGGGACGGTTCTTTGAACGAATGTCTGAATCCTTTCTGAATTCCTCCTCTGGGGTCAGTTTTCTAAGGGCCCCAGGCTGTTGGGACAGCGGTACATACGTGCATGTAACATACAGATACCAGCGACCGTGTGGGGCATCTGGGGGGCTCCGTCGGTTAAGCGTCCGACTTCGGCTCGGGTCGTGATCTCACGGTCTGTGGGTTCGAGCCCCGCGTCGGGCTCTGTGCTGCCGGCTCGGAGCCTGAAGCGTGTTTCAGATTCTGTGTCTCCCTCTCTCTCTGCCCCTCCCCCGCTCATGCTCTCTCTCTGTCTCAAAAATATATAAACATTAAACATAAATAAATAAATAAATAAAAGCGACTGTGTGGGGACACCTAGGGGGGCTCAGTCGGTTAAGCGTCCGACTTCGGCTCAGGTCGTGATCTCACGGTGCGTGGGTTCGAGCCCCGTGTCGGGCTCTGTGCTGACGGCTCGGAGCCTGGAGCCTGCTTCCGATTCGGTGTCTCCCTCTCCCTGCCCCTTCCCACTTGCACTCTGTGTGTGTGTGGACAAGGCAGTCTGGAGGCCACAGGGACCCCGGGACCACAGCCCCTGGTATCAGGTGTCACTGACACTCACGGTTAAAGGTGGCCTTTCCAAACTCAACTGCAGCAGTGGCCTGCTGTCCTCGGGGATGACAGCTGAGGAGGTGGGGACATCGATCTTCCGTGTCTTCAGCAACGTCCCGTTCTAGTGCCCAGGGCCGCCCCTCCCGGGTAGAAGTCCTTGAAGCTGCTCATCCCCCCCCCCCAGCCCCCGACGGACACCCCAGCTACCGCGGGTTCTCCTTCAGGACACAGGCGTCCCATAGTCCCCCCCCCACGGGGAGCTCAGAAAACAGGGCTCCTGCCTGAGGGGGCGGGGGGAACAGCCAGCCTCCCCGTGCTGTTCGCTGCCGTGCAGACCCCACGCCTGGCTCTGCCCTCCCGGGGCTGGGGGCCAGGGACCCAGCCACCCACTGGAGCATGACAGCCACTAAGTGTCACAGCTGCTTGGCAGGATGTGTGGAAACACAAGGGCCGTCAAACAGGAACACGCATCTGACCCCCCCCCCCCCCCCGGGCCAGCCACGAGGCAAACAGAGCAGCTGGGGCTCGGAAGGGTGTCCCCTGCGGGTCCCAGCCGCACGGAACCTTCCAGAAGCCAGGGCTGCCGTGAGCAGAAACCTGACTTCGTACACGTAGGTCAAAGGTTCAGCTTTGCAACCGCACCTGAACAAATGGAAGGAAGGGCTGGCTTCCTCCCAAAGATGTCGGTGTCCTAGGCCCTGGAACCTAGGGCCAGGGTAAATACGCTACCATATAGAGCAAAAAAAAAAAAAAAACCAAAAAAAAAAAAAAAAAAAAAAGGAGTCTGCAGGTGTGGTGAAATTAAGGCTCTGAATGAGGGGGATTAGCCCGGATCATCCAAAATGCAGTCGCATGCATCCTTTTAAGAGGGAGGCAGAGGGAGCTTTGGTGGCCACAGAAGGCCACGTGAGGACAGAGCAGAGGCTGGACGAGGCTGGCTTCAGAGGCCGGGATGTAGCGGCCGAGAGAGGCCAGGGACCGATGCCCCAGAGCACCCCCGCCACCGGGAAACCCTCCTTGGTTTCACCCGCGGACTGAATCCGGCCTCCTGGCCTCCTGAACCGCGACCGAGTAAATGTCTGTTGTTTTCCGCCACTGAGTTTGTGACGGTCGCCCCAGGACGCGGGGTCTAAAGCTTGCAGCTTCATGTCCTGTAGTCACTCCCCTTACGTCCCTAATCACTTCATCCGCGAATCGGGGGCTCCCGAGTGACATCTGATGGGACAACGGGGGCTTGAAGCCGTGGCCTGGGTGGCAGGCCCGTGGGAAGGCACCTGGCCCCACAAATGGGGAGCCCACCCCGACGCCCGGAGGGCCAGGGGGGCCAGCGGGGCGGCAGCTCCTGGACACCCCTGCCTGCAGAGGCCAAGGGCGAGCCCCTCGACCTCACGTCGTGCTCCGCGTGCCTTACCAGACCCGTCCCCCGAATCCCCGACGATCCCCGGGGTGGTGACCCCGTAAACACCAAGCAAGGCACACACGTCAACACCCCAAGGTCACCCGGCTCGGCGACCCTCTGTTCTCGGAATGCTCATCGCTGGGACCGCTTGGCCAGCCCCCCCGTCCTGGGTTCGGGCCCCTTCAGCGAGGGGCTGGGCCTAGGGACTGACCTCTAAGGAGCAGAGCGCAAAGCGACATTGGACGTCCCCGCCCGGATGAGTTTACGGAGACCGCAGCTCCCCTCCCGCCGACGCCTGCTCTCTGGCCTTCCCGGCTTCTCGCTTCGATGCGGCAGGCTGCCACGCTGGGGGCCGCCACGTGGGAGAGGGCCACGTGGCAAGGAGCCAAGGGAGGCCGCGAGCCAACATCCAGCAAGGGACTGAGGCCCTCGGTCCAACAGCCCCCGAGGAACCGAGTCCTGCCAGTGAAGCTGGAAACGGGTCCTAGAGATAAGCCCGCAGTCCCGGCCGATCCTGGATCACAGCTCGGTGGGGGAGGGAGGGGGAGGGGGGGTTCTTGGCGCAGGAAATCCCGCCGGGCTGCACCCAGATTCCTGACCTACGGAGACTAGAAGATGGCACCTGTGGCTCAGAGCCGCTAAGTTTGGGCAGCGGCAGACCGCACCCAGCCAGACGTTCTTTGGAAAGCCCTGGGCCCCGGAGCCCGCGCTCCGGTCTCCAGCCAGCCTCCGCTCAGAGCCCGCTCCTTCTCACCTGCATTCTCCACAGTCGTCTCTACCCTCCAAGGTCCCTGCGCCCCTGGGTTCCGCAGCATCTCTGGGCTCAGTTGGGGAAATGCTGTGGTCCCGACAGCAGGCTGCTTCCCATCTGGGGACCCACAGGCTTGCCCCCCACCCCCGCCGGGACGGGGACCTTTCTTGCCCAACTCCACACCAGACACCGTAGGGCACCCACTGTGTGTTGAACGCTGGGCTCACGGGGGAACGGCATACAGTTCTTGCCCTCTCTGGGCCCGGAGTTGTCAGGTTGGGGACCGGAGGACTGGGGTGGGGAGATGGCTGCCCCCTCCGACCAGGCTCCGGTTCTGAGAAACCCAGCGTGCGGCACTCAGGACTCACGGTCATCCCGAGGCGAGCCCCGTGGGGAAGTGACCGGGCACGGACGCAGGCCCCGAGCGCCCCAGAAATGCTCACGTAGAGGGCGGTTGTCCGCGGCCAGCATCTACTCACATTAATTGCATTTAGACTGCCTTAAGAACAGAGAGCGGAGGGGCGCCTGGGTGGCTCAGTCGGTTAAGCGTCCGACTTGAGCTCAGGTCACGATCTCGCGGTCCGTGAGTTCGAGCCCCGCGTCGGGCTCCGGGCTGACGGCTCAGGGCCGACGGCTCAGGGCCTGGAGCCCACTGCCAATTCTGTGTCTCCCTCTCTCTCTGTCCCTGCCCCGTTCATGCTCTGTCTCTGTCTCAAAAATAAATAAAACGTTTAAAAAAAAAATCTATAAAAAAAAGAACACGGAGCGGAACGGTTAAAGATTCGGGAGCGAGCTGCTGGAACCCAGACCGAGAAACGCTGCTCTCACAGCAGGCTGGTGGCCAGTCTGCCCAGCAGCATGTGCCTCGTACAGGAGCCCAGGCCTCAGCAGGGCAAGCGCCCGGGGCAGGATCCAGCGTCCGTGAACATGGAGAGTGGGGCACCAGAGGTCGTCCGTCCTCTGAACGGTCTGCCGTTGCCGTTTCCAAAACCCCCACTGGACCCGCGGCCTGACAGCGGGAGGACAAAGGGACTGTCAACGCAACACACGCCTGGGGGGCACACGCCTTGTCCCGGACGCTGTGAGCGAAGCCTTGTGTATACAGAAGGTGCTCCATAAACACTCGGGGAGGAGAGCCTCCTACACCACGTCCTGCGATGCCTCACTCACCACACGGCCCCCGGGCACCCAGCACCCTTTCTCTCTCCCGGGTGGTCCCCTCTCATCACCTTGTGGCCACAGCCACGTCCGCCTGCCCCCGGGAGGGGCCGAGCTGCCACGACAGGTGTCCGTCTTCGCCGGGGGGGGGGGGGGGGGGGGACCCACCTGCCAGCCAGGTAGACAGCCACCTGCCTCCGGGCCAGCTGGTTTAGCCGGTGCCTGAGTTTGGGGGGGGCGCCCCCAAAGAAGGTAGCCACGTACCTTTGAGGTCGGCAAGTCAAACTGCGCTCCCCTCCGGCTGGGCCGGCAGTGTCTCTGACCCCCCCCCCCCCGCCCCACCCCGTCCCCGTGGTCCCAAGGACTCTCTAATAATAGCAATACTAAATCCTCGTGGCCAATTCTGCTCCGTTTCTATAAATAATGTAGAACCTTTTTATTTACTGACAGGTTGTAAAAGTATCAGGGAGAATAATGTGAAATCAGGAGCTGCTGAATAATGCATGACATCAGGCTCACTCCCTCCCTCTCCTGCCCGGGCGGGGTCCCCACGGCCCCCTCCCTGCCACCGCGCCCACCTGGCGGGGGTCAGAGAGCCAGCTCCCGTCCCCGGGCACCGCCTGCCCCGCACTCCCACGCCCGCGGTTTGGAACCCGCGTGCAGGTCTTGGGCAGGGAGGGGTCCCTGGGGCCACAGGAGTGCAGGGTCTCTGGATTTGCACTCCTGCTCATTTGGGTATGCAAAGCAGGCCTCAGGCCCAGCCGCCTCCTCCTGCAAACAGGCATTTGCGTGGTTTGGGCCGGGTTGGTCAGAGTCTCCTTCCAAGTCCCCCCCCCCCCCCCACGGCCACACACACACACACACACACACACACACACACACGCACTCCGGGCCTTCCCATTGCCATTGATGATCTCAAAGTCTCAGCAGGGGGGGGTGGCCAGTTCCATATTTTTTCTTGACTTTTGAGGAATTGGCATTAATTATTCAAGGTGCTGGCTTGGTTATGCCACTGTTAACTGTCGGTGGCTCAGGGTGGCCAGGACGCCCAGGCTGCCTGGGTTCACTCGGGGCCGCTGCCTGCGGCGGGCTGACCCGACGGGTCCCAGGGCCACGGGCGCTGCTCCCAGGGCAAGCTCTCCGGAGCCCGGCTGCGAGGTGCGCCCGTGGGTCCAGGGTCTGCCCCTGGCCGGCAGTGACCTCTCGGCCACCGGCAAAATGGGAGGTGGGAGGGAACAGCGTTTCCTACCTGCAGGGGTCATTCTAGAAGCCTCGCACATGTGCCTTGCTTGTTCCTCGCCCAAACTCTCTAGAGTACCTGCGCTCGTGCACCTCCGAGGCAGGGCGGTGATCTGCTTCACTGACCCTGTATCCCCCATGCCCAGGGCAATGCTTGGTACTTAACAGGTGCTCAGTGAACTCACGCCAACAAAGCTTGGTAGGAAGCGAGGCAGGAGAGCTGGGAGAACCGGTAAGGCTTCTCCAGGAGCCTGCGGGGACCAGAGCGGGGGAGAGGGAACTCAGAGGGGGCACAGCCATGCTGGCAATGCCTTCTTCCCGAGGCCGGTGTGGGGGTGTGGGAGTCGTTTTCTTCTTCTTCTTAATGTTTTATTTATTTTTGAGAGAGAGAGAGAGAGCGAGAGAGAGAGAGAGAGGGCATGAGCAGGGGAGGGGCAGGGAGAGAGGGAGACACAGAATCGGAAGCAGGCTCCCGGCTGTCAGCACAGAGCCCGACGTGGGGCTCGAACCCACGAGCTGTGAGATGATGACCTGACCGAAGCTGAACTTAACCGGATGAGCCCCCCAGGCGCCCCTGTTCTTCTCTTATTTATCCTTTGCCAAATGCTTACTGTTTCGCAGTGAGACATGGTTGAGGTCCCTGCAGTCCCTGGGGACGGAACCCCCCCTCGGAAGCACAGCTTTCCGGAGGCCACGGGCCCCTATCGGGGTGGCGGGCAGGGGCGGGGAGCTCGGATCTGGGGGGCACCCTGCCGGGCCTTCGAACCAGGCAGCTCCCTGTGAGCGTGAGGGTCGGGAGGGGAGGCTGACGCCCCTCGGGAGGGCCCCTGACTGCGCGGCACGTGCAACATCCACATGCGTGTGCAAAGACGCACACACACGCATTTGCACGGAGCACACACAATTTGTGCACGCGGCACGCGCACGAGTCACACATGGCACGCGGCCACATACGCACAACTGCACACGACACTGGTCACGTACGTGTCCACACACATCTAAACGCACACGCGCACGCACTCCTCCGAGCAGGACCGAGCGACAGGGAGGGACGCTGTCCCCTGGCCCGGGAACCTGCATCAGGTGAGTGGTCCGATTCGCCCTCTCAGCTACGACACCGGAGTTGCAGGCGTCTGAAACTGGTCTCTGGATCCTAGCCTACGCTCCCATTTCACAGCTGGGGACACCGAGGTCTGTGTTACCTCGATCTATTCCTGCCACAGCCCTGGGCGACAGGTATGTGCCCACTCTGCAGACGCGGACGGGGATGCCACCATTTTCCCAGAGGCAGCCAGCAGTGGGGCTCAGATTGAACCCAGCCCGGCCACCTCCAAGCCCCCGCCTCCTGACCTGGGAGGGAGTGGGTTCTCACGTCTCTGCCCGGCTTCCCCCCGCCCCGTGACGAAGAATGACTTTACTAACACTCCCACCCCACACACCCAGTGGGCACTTCGGGTTTTCACGTGCATTAACTCATCGAACCCTCACCACCGTCCGTGGGAGTCAGTGCCACCACCACGCCCACTTTGCAGATGAGGACACTGAGGCACAGAGAGGCGACACCACTTCCTGGGGTTTCAACCGCAGCCACCTGGCTCCCTCTACAATGCCGAGGTGCATCTACACGAGGCTCTCGCCTGGGTGGCACATGGAATCACCCAGAAGCTTTGACCCGGAGTTTCTAAAGTAATTGGTCCATGGATGGAACCCGGGCCTCGGGACCTTGTAAAGCTGATTGCAGGGGGTGGGGGGCAGCTCTCGCTTTGGAAGCCTCACGCCTCCTTCCGTGAGGGCTTCGGGGAGGGTCCCAGGGGACCGCCTGAAATAAATCAGACCTGCCGGAGGGGCTCCCTTCCCTTGTCATGTTAATCCTGAAGCACAAGGCCAGCAGGTCCCCAGAGAAGCTGGAGCGAAGACGCCCCAGATGTGAAGCTGACGGGTGTCCTTGAGTGGGGCCAGATGGCGGCTGGGCCGGCAGGTGGTGCCGCCCTCGCTGCCAGAAGCTCTGGGGAGGCCCAGGGGCTGAGTCAGAAACCTAGGCTCCCTGCCCAGAAGGTGACTTTGGAACCTCGTGAATTCGGACGTGACAGCTCCAGAAGCTGGGAGGAGGGCTCCGTTTCCAGAATTAGTCCCTCCAAGAGACGGGCCACGGGGACCACGTGCTCTGGGCGGGGACGATGCAAGGAGACACGGCCACCAGGCACCTGCTTGTGGGCTGTGGGGCGGGAGGGGACAGCCCCACACCCACAGCAGGGGGCAGACACAAAGGAGTGTGTGTGTGTGTGTGTGTGTGTGTGTGTGTGTGCAGAGGCAGGGGTCTGGGGCCGGCAAGCCTTGCTGGGTGGCTCTGGGTCCCACACTCTGCCTCTCTGAGCTGCTGTCTACTTCCCCATCTGGGAAAGGGAGGAAAAGCTCTGCTCTGTCAGGGGCAAGAGAAGGTATGAGAGCCCCTGACCGTGTGTGTGAGGAAGGCAAGCCTCACCCCTCCCTTTCCTCGCCACAGGACTTCACAGGGAGACAGGGAGCCAGGGAGGGCCCCAGGGTGCTGGCTCCATACGCCCCCCTGCACCCCGCTTTAGCCAGCTGGTCCCTTCCTGGTCCCTGGCTCTCTCCCTCCCTCTCCCTGTCATCTGAAGCTCGCTGCCTCCAGGGTCACAGGCGGCAGCCCGCTTTCCAGGCATGGCCTCCTGTGGCTCCAGCCCCCCGTGGGCCTGTGACATCCACGCAGCCCCGTTCCAGGCGGGCAGTCCCTACACGGTGGTCTCGAGCCCTTGGGACAAGTCAGAAATGGCCCGGCCACCCCAGACCGCACACAGCCTCCCCCTTCTCAAGTTGGGGAGCGGAGAGCACCGCCAGGGCCCTGGGCCAGCTGGGTTCCTTGGCTGGCGCCTGGCGGTGGGCAGTGGGCCTCTGGCCGCGGCCGCAGGGGCGCCGGGGGCAGGGGCGGGGGGGTGGGCGGCTCCCGCACGCAGCAGGCAGTGGGTGCTGCGGGGCTCTCGGGCAGGGAGCCGGCACCACAGGGGAGGCAGATCTGCTTTGGTCTGGAGTTCACTCGGGGGCCCGTCTGCGCTGGGGCCTGCGGCCGAATGTTTCCTGTCTCTTAAAACAAGATACACCCACCCGCTCCCCCCACCGGCGCCTGAGCCTGTGCGGAAGAGGCTGGGGGAGGCTGGGGGGGGGCGCCTGGGGGGCTGGGGCTGAAGGCACGGGGCTGTCTATACCCCACCTTCTTCCCAGGGGACCCGAGGGGGGCCTCCCTGTGGACCGTGAGCTGTGAGCGAGCAGGACGGGCCGAGGCTGGGAGCAGACTGCCCGGGGCTGACAGGACGCTCTCCACAGCCCTATTAATACCTGAGAGAACGTTCCAGAAGAAGCAGGAAAAACCCCAGGGCACCTCGGAGCTCAGCGGACCGTGCTCCGGGTGGGGGTCTTGGGTCTAGTCTGGGGCGACCCCAGGTCCCGCAGGACTCCCCAAGGCATCCCTCTGCAGGCCTGCACGCTGTGGCTTTCCCCTCTCTCTAGATCTATTCTGGGCTCGCTCTGCTCCGGGCCAGGCTGGGAACGGGGCTGAGGCTCGGGGAGGGCGGCGCGGGGAGGGCGGCAGCGGGCCAGGAGGAAGCCGGGAGCAGGCAGGCGGTGGATGATTTCGGAGCTGTTCTGGGCAGGCCCCTGGAGAGTGTGGGCAGGGGAGGGCGGAGGTGACAGATGGAGGGAGCATTTATTAAGGGTGAGCCGAAAGATGCAAAGGGTTTTCTGGGGAGCCCTGGTGAGAATGGAGCTTTGGAGCCGCTGCGGTGAGGGCTGGGCATGGCGCCCGGCCAGAAGCCGGAGCCGCAGGCCTGGGCACCGGCCACGGGAGGGTGTCTCCGGCTGGTGCCCATGCCAGCCTGTGTCCAGCACGGCCGGGCCTGCCCGCCCAGAGACGCTCCTTTGCATTCCTCCTGCTCCGCCCTAGGGCAGACTGGACCCGCTCACTGGCCTCAGTCTGTCCACCCGTGAGATGGGGAGACTCATGCCAACCTTCTCACACGGAAGAGCCTGCTGCTCGGGAGGGACGTCATAATCTTAGTCTCTTCCTTCCTTTCCTTTGTAACGCGCTCCGTAGCCAACACTGTCCTCAAATCCTGGCTGCCCAGGCTTAGATTATTCCGAGCTGGATCCATTCGATTCTCAGACCAGGGGTCAGGGCAATGTCCAAACTCGGCCTGGCATGCAGGGCCGGCGCCGACTCGCCCCAGGCCCTCCTTCCGGCTCATCTCCCACCTTGCTGCCGCTGCTGTGGCCCAAACCCCCAGCCTCCCTTCCTCGACGTGCCCAGGCCTCTGCCTTCCCCACATGCTCACCGTCCCCGACTGCGAACTCCCAGCTAATTCCCATGCATGTCCTTCGAGACCCGACTAGTCGCTACCTCCTCCAGGAAGACTTCCAGGATGCATCCAGCCTGCCCTCGGTTGAGCTCGGTATGCTGATGGAAGGGGGCGGGGCCGGCACGGAGGGTGTTCTCGGTGCCCAGGGAAGGCTGGCTTCCGGCAGGCAGTGGGACGCGGGACGGGGAAGGTTTACTTCGCTGCAGGAAAACGTGCTCTGGGGGGAGATGAGGGGTTTTCCACTCTGGCTAAGACAGATGAGCTGAGCTGATGCTCAGTCCCCCAGGGG
Organism: Neofelis nebulosa; assembly: GCF_028018385.1. Classification (NCBI taxonomy): domain Eukaryota; kingdom Metazoa; phylum Chordata; class Mammalia; order Carnivora; family Felidae; genus Neofelis; species Neofelis nebulosa. The sequence goes on along the minus strand of NC_080798.1, from coordinate 58,619,552 downwards.
CTTGCGGGGGGAGCCCACAGGGGGGCCCGGCTGCCGCCAGGGCCAGGAGCCCGGACGTGAACCGCAGAGGGAGAGGAGCGGAAGGCCTGTCCGGGACAAACGCAGCAGCCCCAGGGGACAGTCCCGGGGCAGACCCGCCCCCCCCCCCCCCAAGAGCCCACCCCATCAAAGCCTTACTGTCCTCTTCCCGTTCATAGGAGCAAAGCAAGCCCCCCCGCCTCCGCGATGGTTTGAGAATTCCCCTCTCCACCCATCACATTAGAACAGTGTCTGCCGGGGCCACAGGGGCTCCGACAGGTATTAAACTTTAATGAGCTCTAATGGCTCTGCCCTACTTTGTGAGTGCCGGGCCTACATTCACGAACGTTTCATTTCTCAGGCCCTGACCTCCTTCCGTCCCGCTCCCGCTGCCCCCTGGCCGGCTCCCACCCTCGAGGAAGTCTGTGGGCAGCAGGCAGGACAGGGGCCTTCCTGGGCCACCTGGAGGCCAGCTTCCTGTGCCAGGCGGTGCAAGGGTCATTGTCCTGGGGAGGCCAGCAAAACTCCACGACCCAAACCTCCAAGTCAGCAGCCAGCAAACAGGCCCGCCAGCCTGATGCAAGGGGTGGGGGCATTTCATTAATTCCTTTGCCTGTAGGTACATTAAGTGCAGAAGCATCGGGAAGGTCCCTGGGATGGGGGGCAGGGGGCGGATTCCACTGCTGCCCGCATCACGACCTAAAGCCCTCCGTCGGGCCCCAGACAGGGTGGGACCAGCATGAAGGGACCCCGGGGCTGGCGGCCAAGCCCCCCGCTGCCCTCTGGCTGCGATGACGCCCACCTGCTGGGGGAGGGTGAGAGGTGGCGGGGAGGGGGGGGGGGCGCTGCAAGCCCCCGACTCAGGCCCAGCCACCAGGCTGGGGGGCTGCCCGGTGCTGGACCAGAACCCCCGAAAGGACTGGAGTCCTGGAGTCGGCTGCTCTCTCACGGGTGTGGCTCCCACGGCCTTTGCGGGACTGCAAATCACCCACAGCCTGAAGAAGGGCTGTCCCGGAAGGTTCCAGACCCGTCTCCGTGAGCAACAGGTGGGGGGTCATCTCTGCAAATGAGGTAAACAGAACGCCCTCCGGCGGCCCCAGCAGCCCTCCAGCTCCAGAGAGAAGCAGCAGGTCCTGAGCACCTACTGTGTGCCAGGAACCGTGCGGGCCCGAGCTGTGTGACGTCAGTCACCACGGCCAGCAAGATTCAAAGGGGGTGATGCGTCAGTCACAGACATCAGCTCGTGCGGCCTCCGGCCCGGGGAGGGTGTAGACCGCCACCTCCCGTCTGGCCTGACGCGGCCAGGGGCCCCCAGACCCAGCTGAGGCGACCGTGTGCCTCCCCTTCTGGGTGGCACGCCTCAGGTTCGGGTGCTCCGGGAGGCAGCTGTAGGGTTTCAGCCGCTGGCCTGCAGCCGCGGCATCTGCCTGGACTCTGTCCGACCCTCCTCCCTCTGACCAGCCTGCAGTCCTGCCAAAGGGAGGAGGCCGAGCCCAAGGAGGCACAGAGGGGAGAAGAGGGAAGCCCAGCCACGCCGGGATTCGGCCGCTTGAGAGGCACAGGCCCCACTTCTGGGTGGACAGAAAGGCATCTTTGTGAGGGTCCGTCCGCCTGGCCTCTGTCTCCCCTGCTGGCCTCAGACTCCGCGTCCCCGGGAGATCTCTGCTGGCTTCCCAGAGGCAGCGTTCCCTAATCGTTAAGGACGCCCATCGATCACCTGGGTGGGGTCCAGTCCCTTCTGCTGCTTCCTGGCTGTGCTATCTGGCTGGGCCTCAGTTTTCTCATCTGTGAATTGGGGATCCTAACATAACAAGGTTGCCGGATAAAATACAGAGCACCCAGTGCAATTTAAATTTCAGACAAACATCGAATAACATAGAAACGTAACAGCTTTATTAAGCCAATTCCCGTATCATATGATTCACCCATTTGAAGTATGCGATTCCATGGTTTTTGGCCTACTCGTAGAGCTGGGCAACTGTCACCACGGTCCGCTAGAATATACACGCCACGCCAGAAAGAAACCCCACTCCCGTCAGCTGTCACTCTCCGTCACCCCTCCCCTATCCTAGGCAAAGAGTAGTTTTTAGTACGAGTGTATCCCAAATGTTACATGGGATATACTTGTACAAAAAACCGTAGTCGTTGTTTATCTTGGGCTGAAATGTAACTGGGCTCCTGTTTTGTTTTTCTTTCTAAATCTGGCAACCCTGCCCCCTGGGCCTGCTGCGGGCATTAGATGGTTAAACAGTCTCAGTTACCCCTGTGGGCTGTTTTGTTATGTTTAGTGTTTGTATTGTCTTAATTTGCAATCCCCCAGAAGCAGAGCCTGAGACAAGGATTCAGGTGCCAGGGGTTTGATTGTGAGCAGATTCCAGGATGGGAAGCAGTTGAAAGGGTGAGATGGGGAAGGGAGGAGGGCCACAGAGGGGCCACCTAGAGCAGGCCTGCTGGGGACCCTGGCAAGGACACGGAGGAGGGGTTTCATCCACCAACGCCTCTCCTTCCTGGGTAGGAGTCGCTCCCGGGGATGTCACCCCCTACCCGGAGTGGGGGCATAGCCAGCTAACAGCGCGGAGCATAGAGATCCGGGAACCGTCGGGTTCTAGGGACTTCTCTACAGGGTGAGCTCTGGGGCGGGCTTAGCAGATGTCAGCAGGGCCCAACAGCATCTGGTACCATGACTGGGGGCAAGCATACTGGGGTGAACTGTGCCCCCCCAAACGCATGTCCACCTGGAGCCTGTGTGACCTCAGATGGAAACAGGGTCTTTGCACGTATAATTAAGATGAGGTCATACCGGACCAGGGAGGCCCTGATCTAAGGCTTGCCGTCCATATAAGAGGGGGATTTGGGCTGTAGGCACGTACAGAGGGAAGGCGGTCATGTGAAGGCAGAAGCGGAGGCTGGAGGGATGCGGCCACCAGCTAGGGGACACCCGGGATGGCCGGCCACACCAGAAGCTGGGAGCGAGAGGAGGGATCCTGCCCGGGAGCCTTTGGGAGGAGTGCGGCCCTGCCCACACCTCCTCCAGACTGTGAAGGGACACGTTTCTGCTGTTCCAACACCGCCCCCCCGCCTCCCGCAGGGCGTGTGGCCTTTGGTCACGGCAGCCCCAGGACACTCACGCAGCACGCCTGCCCCTCTCTCCGCGCCTCAGCGTCTCCAACTGACAAGGGATGAAAACGCCTGTCTCGTCGGGTGGCAGGTGCGAAACGTGCCCGTAAACCTACAGTGTGGCAGAATCCCGCACCGTGTCGGCTGCCCTGACCGCTTCCGTCGTGGGTCTGTCGTGGGTCTGTCGCGTTCCTTCCCGGCCGCTCCGGGAGCGTGCTGGGCTGACAGGCGGGGGGCGGGGAAGGGAAAGGGGGAGCCTGGCGCCCTCCCGGCGTCAACCCCTGGGGCGCCGTGATCGAGTGGCCCGCTGTCGCCTCCCCGCGGCGCCCGCCCCAGCGGGGGGGGGGGGGGGGGGGGAGCGTGCTGCGTGTCGAGCACAGACACAAAGTGCCACGTCGCAACATCGGCGGGCCAATCACCTTTGCTTCAGGAGACAGCTCCGGCTGTCAGAGGCGCCCGGAGGTAAATATTTCAGCGGGCGGAGGCCAGCGCGGGAGCGTGACGGGCCAGGCTCCCCAAGGCGGGCAGGAGGGGACGGGCACCGCCGGGGAGCGCTGGAGTCAAGCTCCCCCCGTTTAAAATAGACGCACAGTAAATCCAAGGCAAGGAAGCGGGAGAGGCTAAAGCCGGGATAAAATACGAGCGGATATAAAGCCGGACACCTTTATTGTTCTGAAACGTCTCCCAACAAGTTATGGGACCACAGCTTGACCCTAACCCATCATCTTGTTATACGGCGGGACCCAGCGCCGGCGCTCGGAATCCGGGCTCACGGGGGGCTCGCCGCCCTGGCCAGGCCGTGGCCCCGCTCAGCCGCCCGCCCAGGCAGGTCTGACCCTGACCCAGAGTCCCTGCCTGAAGGCAAACAGCCCCCCCCTCTCCCGCCGCCTCCAACCCCTGCTGAGCAACCCCCCCCCGCCACCACCCCCCCCCCCCCGGTCACCCGAGTGGTGTCCTCCCGCCTGGGCAGGGCCGGGTCTGTGGACTCGCGAAACGACAGGCACTTACTGGGCACCCACCGCTTGCCAGCCGCAGTCCCGGATTCTGGGGACACGGAAGTCCGCAGGGGAGCACGATGCGTCTTGGCACACGCCCCCTCCCGGGGAACAGCCGCTGGCACTAATGCCCCGACCCCCTCGGGCTTCCTCAGCGCCCGTTTCTTCCCGTGGAAGAGAGCAAAGGGCCTGGCTCTGCGGGGTCCCTGGGAGCCGTCGGGCCCCAGTCCGCACAGAGCGCCTCCCCACCGCGTGACGCCCCTCTCTGAGCCTCCGTGTGCCCCTCTGTAAAATGGGGACGGCGGCACGTACTTTGTGAGGACTTCGTGCTAACCCGGGAACGGGGGCTTCGGCAGGAAGGGCTCCATGACTGCTCGGGATCTTTCTTATTGACACAGGAGAGGAGATCCCGGAGGCAGCCTCCTGCTCCCTGTCTCAGGGTCTCCGGAAGGGTAACAAACAGTGGGCGGGGGGCAGGAAGAAAAGCAGAGACGGGGCCACCCGAAGGGACTTGGAACAGCCGGGTCTCAGGCCACCTGCACGCAAACCCCATGCAAATCCACGTGACCCACCCCCCCACCCCCCCCCGCCCCCACGGGCCCTGCTGTGACCCTGGCAGCGTCCCCGCGAGGCTCTGCTGCATCAGACAGCTTCACACGAGGCGAGGCAAGCCCAAGCTGGTGCCTGGCGGCCGGCCACTCCTCCGCCGGCACCTGGCTGGGAGGCCTCGGGCCCAATCCCCTCTCTCCGTCAGCAAGAGCCACTCGAGGTTCAGAGAGGACTCCATGTGACCCAGCTTTCCTCCACCTTTTGGGACTCGTGATGCACCTGTGGCCTTGCCTGGAGGCGCCTCGTCTCACCCGCCTTCCCGCCACCTTGTCATAGCCCACGTCCCCTCCCCGCGCTGTCCCTCATCGATGGGCAGAATCGGGTCCAGGGAAGAAGCCTCGATGTTGTCTGCCTCCCTCTCTCTTCCTTTCTTCCTTCCACCCGCCCATCCATCCATTAAGGCGTCCTTCCTTCCTTCCTTCCTTCCTTCCTTCCTTCCTTCCTTCCTTCCTTCCTTCCTTCCGCATCCTTCCTTCTTCCTCTGTCCACCCGTCCTCCCATTCACCAGTTTGGACAGCCAGTGTTTACTGAGCACCTACTACGTACCTACCAGGTACTATCCCACGTTCTGGGGGCACACCAGTGCACAGAGGGGAGGGCAAGCTCTCCCATCCCTACGTTCTCGCCAAGGGAGGCAGAGGTTTTAAAAAAGAGGAAATCGACAAATGAGCAAATGTGGGGTCATTAGCGCCTAGTAGGAGGAAGAAAGCAAATCAAGGTGAGAAGAGAGTGAGTGATTCTGTGGGGAAGGCAACCCAGAAGGACCTCACGGAGGAGGTGACATTTAAGTTGAAGCCTGAAAGGCAGAAGGAACCAGTCACGCCAAACTTCCAGGGGAAAGGGAGTTCCCGGCCCTTTCCAAGTAAGTGCAAAGGCCCCTCAGCAGGACCAGGAGAGACCGGGCCACAGGAGGTCAGGGGTGAGGAGGCCGGACACTGAAGGGGCGATTCTGGGAAGCTGGCTGCTGTAGGAATTAGGCTGGGCCCGGAGGCTGGACCCTCAGGTGCTGGGGGGAGCTCACGCCCGAGACCACGATATGGGGTCACCCCGCCCGACTCTCTGTGGTCTCCAGGTGGTTCCAGAGTGCCCCCTACTCAGAGTGGCAAGAACTCGGGAGCTGGCACGAGAGGATCTCGTGTGTGATGCTGCATGGCCCTGGTGGGCCCCAGAAACTTCTGTGCCTCAGTTTCCCCACACACACGCCCTGTCACTGCAGGGCTGCCTCGAGGAGTGTTTGGCTCCCAGCATCTAGGCCCACTGACCGGGAGGCCGTCCTCCCTCCCTCCCTCCCCAGTGCAGCTCTGGGTCCACACAACTGCCCATTGTGGGCCCAGCTCACCCGGGCACACCCAGCGCAGGCTCTGACTGGTCCTGGAGGAGGCCAAGGGCACCGCCTGCCCACCGCAGGGGCCAGAGGGAGGGGCCAGAGGCATCTCCGCAGGCTCACCCTACCCGGGCCCTCGCAGTGAGGGGGGAGGGGGTGCCCAACCGGCGGGGCTTGGAAAGAAGACGGGGGGGGGGGGGGGGGGGGGGGGGAGAAGGGGCTGATCATTCCAGCCCTTGGGCGCCCATTTCCGGAAACCTAGCTGGGTAGGGGTGACCGTAGGGGGAGCTGCGGCCCCTCCCAAAGTCGACCCAGCCGAGGTACGGGTTCCAGGAATATCGCTCTGGCCCCCTCTTCTTCCCCAACACACCACTGGGGTGGAGTCTGATAACGAGAACCCCAGGAGAAGGTTCTGGAAAGAGCATCCCAGGAGGGTAGCATGGTGGGGGGGGTAGCTAATCCTTCCGGGGCACTGAGCTCTGTGAAGTCTCCCTTGCAAGGCTTTTCATGAATCAGCCCGTTCAATCCCCTCATCACCATCCTACAGGTCGAGAGGCTGGGGCCCAGAGAGGGTAAGGATCTCCTGGAAGGTGACGCAGCCGGGATCCAAGCCTGTGCTGTGAAGCAATGGTGCTGCCACCGACAACGACAAGACCGGACCCCACATCCAGAGTGCCAGGTGCCTGGTGCTGTCGGGAGCACATGCCCCACAATGGCTCGTTGCACCATCGCAAGGCCTGGGTTACTGTCCCACGCTACATATGGGGACACTGAGGCCGCAGAGGATGATGGGACTTGCCATTTGCACAGCAAGTGAGATAGCAGGGCAGGATTTCAACCAGGCGGGATGGGCCCTCTGCCCCCTTCAGAATCAGCTGCCCCCTCCGGTTCTGGGGCAGGAGGGCTGTATACGCGGGCGACCTGGGGCACCTGCCCCACCGCTGAGCTCCTGGGGCAAGGCGGCACGTTGAGGGGTTCCACCTGCCGTCAGCCGTCACCCGAACTTAAACAGGGTGGGAGGTGGGGGTGGGCCCCGAGCAGACACCTGTCGACCCTGACCCAAGGGGCAGCTGTCACCCAGACACCGGGGACCCTGGACAGGCGTCACCCTGGGCCCAGGAGCTCCCCACCTCGGGGAGGAGTGTCCCCCCCCCCTCCACTGCCCCCCTCGTGGGGCACGAGCCGACCCTGACAGCCTCCCGCCGTCTGGAGCCGCAGCCAGAGCCAGAGCGTTCTGGCCCGCGGGTCACCAGCGGTCATTCCTAATGGCTCGGCTCCCCTGTCCAGCTGTCTCCACGAGGGAGTGATCTATGACCCCATTACCGCCGAGGCCTCTGAAGGGCTCCGGGATGGATTACCGGCTGCCTCGAGAGAGCGGGGAGGCAAAAGCACGCACAGGTGAAAAATGAACTTCATCAGACTCCCCGGGTCTCATTACCATCCATCAGCAGCCAGCCCGACCCTGGGGTGGGGGTGGCCACTCGCCAGGCTGCAGACACCCCCCCCCCCCCCCCAGCCGCTCGGCTGCCAGACCTCCACCTAAGCTGTGGCTCTCGGCTTTGCCGCCTGCCTCGCTCCCCAGGGACCCTAAGAAGGGGCTGATCGCCAGGGGTGGGGGCAGGGGGCGAGCGTCTCCCACCGGGCACTGACTCCGTGCACCTGGGAGTCCCCGTCCGGGCGTCGCGACGGCAGACTCCGACGGTGGGGGCCATGCTGTGAGACACCGGCCTCCTGCCCGGACACCCCCAGCAGACCCCGCCCCAAACACCTGCCCAAGTTGCCCTGCTCTGCTGGGGCAAAGGGTCTCCCGGCCGAGAAGGGGCTTGTCTCCCATCTGGCAGATGCCACCAGGGCTTGGTGTGACAGGGAGTGCTTCTGGAGACATCTGGCTGTGCCAGGCAGGGCGGGGGCAGGTGCCCAGCTCGCTGACCTGGCCCAGCAGAGGCGGGTCTCCCGCCCTGGCCTGGTCACCTGGTCACCTGCCAAAGATCCCTCCAGACACAGAAAAATAAAACTCGGGTGGGGCCTGATGTGCGTCCCTCCTGGGCCCCACCCCTCCACCTCGCATCTCCTCAGGAGGCCCCTGGGCTTCATTAATCAGAGCTCATCAAGTCCCGGAAGATGAAGCCTGCCAGGCATCCAGAACATTCTACCCACATGCCTGGCTGTGAGCTCTTGGCCCTTCTGGGGGCTGAGCCTCTGGCTGCACAGGTCCCAGCTTGAACGAGAAGAAAAAGGGAGGTCTCCGGGGATGAGGGACAGGTACCCGAAATCTTTTCTCATGTTAGTATTTGAGACTCCTTGCTCAGTGTCTCTCCTGTGCAGGCCCATCGCTGAACAACCAGCAGGAGCTCACGCGATCTCTCGGGTGAGGCTGCGGGACGGGTGCTTTTGGCGATCCCGTTTTATAGGTGTGGGAACGAGAGTTCAGAGAGGTCAAGAGACTGGTCTGAGGTCACACAGCAAGTGAACAGCAGAGCTGGGAGGGAAGCCAGCGCCCCTGCGTCTCGGCCCCATTACAGGGCCAGTGAGAGGTTCTCCAAGTGGAGCCCGACCCTCGCCGGATGAAGGCCAGCCTGCCGCACGACCACATCCTCACGGGGGAGGGGGGGGCGGGGGGGCGGGGCTCAGCCAGCGTGAGGCATATTCCTCTCCTCTCAGAGGGGGTCTCTGGATCAGGGGGCCTGGGCTGGGCGGTCCTCACCAGCACATCCCTACCCCTCTGAGCCTGTCCCTGCCCATGGAGGGAAGCCATACAGACCGGCTCTCGACCGGCGGTGAGTCCTGGGGAGGGCGGCCCTGGGAAGCTGCTTTGGAAGAGGAAGGCTCCCGGATCCAAAGGGATCGTCGGTATTAACTGGATTCCGAGGGGAAAAGCAATCGGAATCTGACCCAAAGTTGGGGCACCGGTGAGAACAGCCTCTGAGCCAAGGACTGTCCTGTGGCCTAGACACCCACAGTCCCCTCTGCCCCCCGGCTCTGCAGGCAAGAGGCACACAGGGCCCTCCCATCTCCAGCGGGATGCCCTTCTGCTCTTGGCGGGGGTGGGGGGTATCTCTTTAATGGCAGACGCTTCTTTTCTTAAAAAATTAAAAAAAAATTCTTTTTAACGTTTGAGAGACAGAGAGAGAGAGAGAGAGAGAGAGAGACAAAGCGTGAGCAGAGGACGGTCAGAGAGAGACAGGGACAGAATCTGAAGCAGGCTCCAGGCTCTGAGATGTCGGCACAGAGCCCGACGCGGGGCTCGAACCCACGAACTCCGAGATCGTGACCGGCGCTGAAGTCAGGCGTCTAACGGACTGAGCCACCCAGGTGCCCCCGTGGCAGACCCGTCGTATCCCAGCCCCACCCTCGAGCCCCTGCTGCTGTCTCCTCCTGGCTTCTGCTCCCCTCCCCAAGCAGACGGACACCCACGGAGCACGAATGAGCAAGTGTGGGCAGCTTCTGGGGAAACCCGCAGTCACCCAGGCTAGCCTGAGACAGGAGTGTGTGTGTGTGTCCGAGAGAGACGCCCGGCAGGGTGCGTGTGCGTGCGCCCGCGTGAGGGTGAGAGGACGTGCACTCGGGCAGCGAGCTCTGTGTGCCCACGCCGGGCCCCCGTCCCGCCCTGGCCAGGGCTCTTGGGTAAAGGAAGGGCCCGGGATGCCGAGATAAGGCTGGACTCAGTGACTGGGGAGGGAGCACCAGACGGGGAGATAAGCCATTGGAGCCACCTGTGCTCCCCGGGCCCCGCGGCGGCGTGTGGCTGGGAGATAACCACATTCTGAGGGCGGCGCCCAGCCAGGCCGGGGCCGTGTGATTGATGTGCAGTGGACAACCTGCCCTCCCGCCCGCCTGCCCAGAGGGGAGGAACCGGTGGAGAGCAGGCGCCCTGGAGAGCGGAGTTGGCTGGGAGCCCACGCTGCCAGAGTCTATTCCTGGGCCTCGGGGAGGCCTCCTAGGGCGCCCCCCCCCCCCCCCCAGCTAGCCCTGCACGAGGCCCGGCCCCCAGGCGAGCGGGGTGCCCCAGACAAGAAGAGGGGTCCATCGGCAGCGTGCTCTGTGCAGACATTTCTCTCTACAAACAGAAACACTGGCCCCAGGCTTACCCAACAGGCGCCTGAAGGCCAGTTGGCACAAGTGAGTCCTCCTGGGCCCGGCCTGTGTGCTGGGCCCTGAGGCCCTGAGAAGTGAGTCACCGTCCCAAGCTGCTGGCCCCGGTCCCGCATTAGTGAGACCCGCCGTGGTGCGGCTGCCTTATTCAAGTCCTGACTGTCCGACTGCCAAGCCTCAACTTCCTCATCTGTAAAATGGGGCTGGCGGTGCCCGCCTCCTAGGGACGTCGCGAATGTTACATTGGCACCTAGTAAGAGCTCTGTACGCGTTTATTAATTCAAATGAAGTTAATCGCACGGACTAGTAGATTCTACTCCTCGGCGGATGGCCCACAGCACTGAAACCAGGTGCTGGAAGTCAAACTTGTACGCGTCTATTCGCAGCAGCATTATTCACAGCAGCCAGGAGGTGCAAACGGCCCACATGCTCGCTAGCGGCAGAATGAACACGTCATACGCGATCGACGCGCACGCCGGAATATTAGTCAGTCAGGAAAAGGCATGAACGACTGTTCACGCTGCACGTGGATGAGCCTTAAAAACGTGCTTGGCGAAGGAGGCCAGTCACAGAAGATCACGTCTTGTAGATGCCGCTCATACGAAATGTCCGGAAAACACAGACCCGCGGAGGCAGAAAGCGGGTTAGCGGTTCCGGGGCTGGGGGAGGGGAGAGGAGAACGCCAGCTGATGGGTAAGGGGGCTTCCTTTCGGGGCGGGGAAAATGGTTTCGAACTGGATAGACGCGGCGGTCGCACAACACTGAGCGTACTAAGTGCCACTGAACCGTGTACTATGAAGTGGTTAGTTTTAGGGGCTCCTGGGGGGCTCGGTGGGTGGAGCGTCCGGCTTCGGCTCAGGTCACGATCTCGCGGTTCGTGGGTTCGAGCCCCGCGTCGGGCTCTGCGTTGACGGCTCGGAGCCTGGAGCCCGCTGCGGATTCTGTGTCTCCCTCTCTCTCTCTGTTCCTCCCTTGTTCTCTCTCTCTCTCTCTCTCTCTCTCTCTCTCAAAAATAAATAATTTTAAAAATATTTAAAACGGTTAGTTTCACGTTAGGCAAATTTCATCTCGATACCAAAAGGTTGCATTCATATGCATTGCAAAGATGTTACCAGAAAACCAGAGGGTTCTCAGACCCACTCGGAAACCCACAGGTCCCCCCATAAAAGGCAAAGAACGGGGAGAGGGAGTCTTCCCCACCTGGGGACGGCGCTTCCCGGCTGCAGGAGTAGAGGGCTGGTTTCTGGGCTGGATGATGGATCAGGGGCCGATGACACAGAGCCCCTAGTGACTATTAATTGTATCTAATTAGATCCGGGGCCACACCCAATGGAGCCAATTTGTTAAGTGTGTTTATGTCAGGATTTCAAATCGTTACCATGTGGCACAGCGCTCAGACCAAATGTCCAGGACACAGCTCTTAACTGGATCACGATGGAGGGCCACGGAGATGGGGGGCGGGGCGGGCAGAGGGGAGAAGCTGGGAGGTGGGGGCACCTGGGCGGGGAGGGGCCTCCCTCGCCTCACTTCTATCTTGCTTGTGACCTTGACCCCCACCCCCCCCCCCCCGCCCCCACCCCGGTTTCAGTCTCCTTATCTGCAGGACCATGGGGTTGATCCAGGGGCAAAGAGGAGACATGGGGGGTGGTCCAGCACCTCCGCAATTTACATGAGGCCCTGGGGCACCACCCCCTCCCACCCCAGAATCATCTCCCTCTGTCTCCAAGACCTTAACCAACTTCCTTTGCGTCTTGGAATCCTTCAAGTCACAGCTCCATCTCTCTTCCTCCAGGAAGCCCTCCGGGACTGCCTCAGCGATGCGCCTGCACCTACTGCGTGCTGCAAGGTCGCAGGAAGGCCAGTGGGCCAGCACCCTCTCGATGGCCGTGCCCTGGACCCTGCCAAGGTCTCGTCTCCAGGGAGTGGGAGCAGAAGTGCCCACAGCCACTTGCTTCCCTCACCTCCTGGGCCGTGGCCATGGGGCTCTGGCCAGGCCCCGGGGGCAGGCTGTTAGAGGGAGCACATGCCCAGGCTCCCTCATGGCCTGCCAGGGGTCTGCCAGCCCACCAGGGAGTGGGTTCCAGGCCTCAAAACCTGAGCCGGCACCTGCCGGGAGGGGCCGGTAGGAAATGCCTGCAGGAATGGGCAGCTGGTTCTGCTCTGGCGAGAATTCAGCGGTCCCACAAGGACCAGAGGCCTGGGAGACTGAGCAGTGGCTCACCTGGGGGAAGGGGAAGGAAACCGATACCTGGATGCACCTACTATGTGCTGGGAGCACCTAGCGGATCTCTTCAGGAGCAAGGTGGGGGCGACAGTCGAGAAGAGGGAAGGTGGGAACCTTCTCTCCGTTTCCTGTGTTGCCGGTACACCCATCCCTTCGTTCGGCAAGTATTTCTTGAGGGCCTACTGTGCGCTGAGCGCTGCCCTGGGTGCTGGGGGCAGAAGCAGACACAGATGCTTGCTCTCTTGGAGCTGTGCTGCCAGGGGGGACAGCCAACAGTGAGCGGGAAAATCTGCTAAGCGCACTAGTGGGTGGTGGCTTGTGCCCAGGACAGGCGGGTGACGGGGAAGAACGGACACTTTAGAAGAGGTGGACGGGAGGGGTGCCTGGGTGGCCCAGTCGGTTGGGCGTCCGACCTCGGCTCAGGTCATGATCTCGCGGTTCGTGGGTTCGAGCCCCGCGTCGGGCTCCATGCTGACGGCTCGGAGCCCGGAGCCCGCTTCGGGTTCTGCGTCTCCCTCTCTCTCTGCCCCTTCCCCGCTCACTCTCTGTCTCTCGGTCTCTCAAAAACAAGTAACACTGAACAAAGAAGAAGAGGTAGACAGAAAGCCCCCAGACAGCGTGGTTTCATCTACAGACCTCAGGGGAGGGAAGGGGGGCCCAAGGCTCCCAGGGAGCGGCCACAGCAGGGACGAGGTGGGGGCGTCCTCTGGAGCGAGGAAAGGGTGCACGGCCCCCTGCGTGGCCAGGAGGGCCGGGTGCCTTGCCCAGGCTTGACCAGCCAGTACGTGCCAGAGCTGGGTTCCCAGCCTGGATATTTTAACCCTGAAGTCCTCTCTCTGGCGGTTTGCACCACCGGATTAGTAAAACCTCTCCCGGGGGCGCCTGGGTGGCGCAGTCGGTTAAGCGTCCGACTTCAGCCAGGTCACGATCTCGCGGTCCGTGAGTTCGAGCCCCGCGTCAGGCTCTGGGCTGATGGCTCGGAGCCTGGAGCCTGTTTCCGATTCTGTGTCTCCCTCTCTCTCTGCCCCTCCCCCGTTCATGCTCTGTCTCTCTCTGTCCCAAAAATAAAATTAAAAATGTTGAAAAAAAAAAAAAAAAAAAAAAAAAAAACCTCTCCCTGAGGGGAGGAGACAGTGGAACGGCACTGACACATCTGGATAGCTGGGGACCAGGCTGGCCACTGGGACAGGTGGCCACTTTCATTCCCAAGTTGCCTGCTAGGCCTGCCAAGAGACCCGGGGCGTGTACGAGGCCACGGGGCGCAACGATTCTCCCAGGCCTCAGTCTCGTGGTCTCTCAGATGGGTCAATAACTGTGCATACCTCCCTGGAGTCATGGGGAGAAGTCAGAGAGTGAATCCGTGCAAAGCATGGGCCTTCCTGTGCAGTAAACGCTCCAAGCACAGAGCTGCTGTCCCAGCAAAGAGAGCAGGCGTCTCCCTGGCCCCTAGTGGGGGAGTCAGGGAGGCCAGGTGGCCTTCCCACGGCTCATTGCCCGGAAATGGGCCTCTGGCTTCAACCCTCCCACACTGGCTGCTCCTGGGAGGCCAGCCCAAAGACGGCCTGAGGGGATGGGCAGCCGCGTGTCGGGCACCGAGTGCCCCCGGCCAGGGAACGTCACGGGCTCTGAGAAGGGGGTCTGGAAGCCGGGCCCTTCCTGAGCGGCTCAGGTCCCACCATGGGGGAAGGGGCCATGTCAGGGTCAGGTGGACGCACCCCCCTGCCTTCCCTCCCTTCCCTCCCTTCCCAGCCCCTGGCCCGGCCCTCCTAGCCTTGACCGCTGGCACCGGGGGGGATGGGTTGCCGTTCCCAGGGAAATCCGCTTGACCACATGTGTCCCCGAGCCCGCTGGGATGCAGACGCCCAGGCCGATAAACCCCTTTCCCGGGGACAGGGCCGTCTGCGGAAGACCCGAGATAAGACTGAGCGGCCACCGCAGCCGCTGTTCTCTCGTGCACACCAGCAGAGACCTTCTGGCAAACTCTGCACCACGGCGGGGGTGGGGCGCCTCTCCCCCCAGCTCCCAGGGAGCAAGAGACGGAGGCCTCCCCCTACGACCCTGCACGTGTCTACGAATCCGGGACCTACCCCAGGCCAAGCCTGCTGCTGCCCCCCGCCCCGTGCGCCCTCTGACCTCCAAGGGTCAGAGGCGAGAACGGGGCTGGGAGTTCTGCCCAGGACACGCGGAGTGAGGAGCACTCGGCCCCCTCTGCCTGCTGTCCCTGCTCCAAGTGCCTTCCGTCACTATCTCACTTAATCTGCCCACGCCCCTATGAGGTAGTCGATCTCCTCTACTTTTCAGGTGAGAAAACGAAAGCACAGAGAGGTTAGGCAGTTGGCCCAGGGTCACACAGCCGGGAGAGGGTTCGTCTGGCGTCTCCCTCCCCAGGCTCTGTTCGGCCCGCAGGCCATCGGTGAGTCCTAGAGTGAGGACTTTGTATCTCGGCAAGGAGGGCAACGGAGGGCACGGGGCGGGGAGCCGGGAGGCACGGTACCCACGGAGCCCGACACACGGATCCCGGAGGAGGATCGGATGCCCGGCGTGCTCGGAGGGATGATCACGGCTTCCTGCAGCGCCCGGAGCCCTCACGCCCTGTGCAGCCCAACACGCGTGCCCGTCACCCGCAGTCGTTCACCCGCGCCATCCCACCGACATTCCGGGCTTACAGTCAAAGGTGGCCAGGATTTCAGAACCGAAAATCAAAATGTGGTTGGTGGAGAAGGCGGGAAGGACGCCCTGGGCCACGGCACATGGCTCCCTGCGGTTGTGCAGTGCACGACCTGCCCCGTGGTGGGAGCAGCCCGGAAACCCGGCGGGACCCACGCCCCCGGGATGGTGGCCGCGCAGGGAGGTTTCCGGACCAACCTGCAGGTCGCCTTGGATACGAACTCCTCCCCCAGGACAGGGCGGGACAGCTGGCCCCACCGGAAGACCCCCTCTCTGCTGCCCTGCGTGCCCCTTCGCGGAGCCCCCCCCCCCCCCCCCGCGCAGCCCCAGCCCTGCCCCCAGTGGACTCCCACTCACAGCTTGCGCTGGGGGGGCACCTGTGGCTTGGCAGGGCCTGGTGCTGAGGGGCGAAGGCGCAGACATCCGCTGCTGTCCTCCACTTCTGGGCTCACCTCCAGCTCCTGGCTCCCGCGGTGACAGCCCGCCTCCCACAGCTCTGCGAACAGAGCCAGGCTGTGCTCACGTGTCCCCGCCGGGACCACACGGCGGGCGGGCGGACGGGCAGGCGGGGAGGGGGGCAGTGGGGGGAGCGAAGCCGCCGTCCCACGCCACCAGGCCACAGGCTCTGTCTGTGCCCAAACCTGCCATTAGGGAGGCTCGAGGTGGCCAGCCCAGCCCGCCCAGTCACCGAGCTCATCCCAGACCAGCCCCTGGGGTGGCGGCCGCAGGGCAGGGCCACGGCAGCAGGCTCCAGGTGGCCTGAGGTTACCAGTGTTCACTCCGCACCAGGAACCATGCCCCAGGCGGCCTTCCCAGGCCCTGGGAAGACGGTGCGGGGAGCTGAGCCTCGAGCCTCGGCAGGGCGCGCACCTCTGCCCATGTGGTCTGGTTCCTGAGGCCATGCTTGGGGGGTGGGGGGTGTGCAGGGAGAAAAGCTGCAGAGGGTTTGCTGGCTCTGACCCTGGGGAGGGGCTGGAGCAGCGCTTGGGGTCCCCGAGGGCTCAGGGGGCGGTTGCTCGGGCCCAAGGAGGCCCAAGGAGAGAGGCCGCCCCCGAGTGTGGAGGTTGGCTCCTGGTGGACATTCCTGCTCCAGAATTGCTGGGCTGGTCCTGGGCCCTGTATCTGCCCGGGGCCAACCTCCCGGATCACTGAGACTATTTCCCGATCTGCAAACAGGGCAAATGGCTTGAAAGCTGGCCTGCAGCTGGTGCTTAATAAATGCTCCTTCCCCGCGCAGCTGGTGCTTAATAAATGCTTCCTGTACCTCACTGGGTGAGGGGGAGAGGGGAGCAGAGGCCAGGGGCTGCCCCCAGGATGTCTTCCAGCCGTTTCTGAGCACTTACTCCATTCCAGAGAAGGGAGCTGGGTCTCACCTTGTGGGCTATCCCCCACCCCAGGCCCAGTGAGGGTCCCAGGGGCTCCTCCCTGGCCCAGTCGGGGTGTTGAGATTCCTGCGCTTCTCCCCACCTGGAGGAGGTGGGCTGTGGGTGGAGCGGGAGGTGACACGGCTCAGATGCTTCCAGACAACGGCAAAGACGAGGGGACAGTGACAATCAGGGTGCTGACCGTCCACGTGGCCGAGCTGGGTGGTCCCCAGGGCCTCACACCCTGACCCTCCCCCCCCTGCAGCCCCCACCCGTGGGCTTTACACCAGGCAGTTGGCCCAGAGAGGGCAGGCCGCTCGTTCAGGGCACACAGCTCTAAGTGGCAGTGCCGGGATTCGAACCCGGGCCGGCTGGGTCCGGAGCTCCACTTTTCATACCACGTCTGGGGAGCGAGGGGTGCCTGGGACGGTCTCTCGGCCCCCGTAAGGGAAACCGTGGTGTCACCGTCACCGAGGCGAAGGGGTGGAGGGACTCTGTGCGTCTGTCCTGGCCTCGGGCTTGGTGGCAGAGGGCCGCCCGGCGGGAGGGGGCTGGGGTCCCAGAAGCCGGCCTCCTGGGCCTTCTCCTGCACGGCCCGCCCCCAAGCCAGCAGGTCAGACGTGTGTCACGACCTCGTCCTCACACCCTCCGGGACGGCAGGCCTGGCTGGTCGCCACAGCCGCCGTCTCACTCGTTCCCTCGGCCAGAAGCCACAGGGGCCACCGCGCCCGCTGGGCCTGCCGGGCACGCGCACGCCCACAAACTCATACACGCACACGGTCACACATGGCCGGGATGACAAGGCCTGGAAACCCACTCGACTGGTCCGTCCTGATGGTGCCCAGAGGCAGGGAGGGAGGCGGCCAGGGCCTAACGGAGGAGGCGCGGAGGAGCCTGGCCCTGCCTTGGCGGTGGGTGACCACGGGGGCCACGGGGGCAGGACCACGGTCACACTGCCCCAGGTGGCCGGGGAGGAGAGGAGACCCAGCCGTTCTCCATCAGTCACGCGTCCCGCCACCTGCTCATCCTCAACTATCCACCCACCCGTCCTAGAAAGGTTTGCTGAGCACCTGTGTTTGCAGGGCCTCTTCTAGGCGGCCGGCAAGAAGCACACGACAGACCCTCCCGGGCACCGGGTCGGTGCCGGAGGGACGCAGGTAGAGACGGGACACTTGCCAGAGACGACGACACTGTCACCGAACGTTGGCTACGCGCTTTGCCTCACTCGCTCCTCCCCGCGACCCTCTCAGCAGCTGCGGCCAGCACCCCCGCTTTGCAGATGAGGAAACTGAGACTCCTTCAGAGAGGAGCAGACCCAACGGCCTGTGCCTTTCGCTCGTTCCTCTCCCTCCTTCCCCTTCCCGTTTCTGTCTTTTGTTTGAAATAACAGCGAGAAAGAACCAGAAAAAGCGACACCCAAACAGCCAGTGATTACGTTACAAGCTGAGCAGCCATATGTCCTGGTTTGCCCGGGACAGCCCTGGTTTCCCCCACCGCCTCTGCTCTCACAGTGCCCCGGTTTAGACCCAGCAGAAGCCAAGTAAGGTCCCTTCCCACGACAGAAAAAGGCAGGGTCCGGGGACGGAGCAGTCGCGAAAGGCTTCCTGGAAGAGGCGGGGCTGAGCTGTGCCGGGAGGGAGGGAGAACAGCGCCTACCTCACCGCGCGCTGTGAGGATTCTGTGAACTGGCGCCTGCCACGTGGGCAGACAGCCTTGGCATACAGTAGGTGCTCCCTAAACGCCACCTGCTATGGCCCTTCCCGTCGCGCAGACAAGGTGCACGGAGGAGAAGGGACCTGGAATCTGAGAGCGTCCCATCTGATCGCTGCCCTTCCTCGACTCTCCAACTGGTTTGGGGGCCTCTGCTTGAATACCATTAGGGTCGGGGAGATCACTACCGCACAGCCGGCCGGCCGATCTACAGACGAGCAGGGGAGTGTGCCTGTCCGTGCGTTCCTCCTGGATCAGACCGAATCCAGGCCAGGGCGCGCAGGGTCAGGCCCGGAGTCTGTGCCTCCTCCCACCTGCCAGCTGGGGGTCCCGCAAGACGTCCGTGCTGCCCCCAAGGCTGGCCGTGATGAGAGGGGAGGGGAGGTGACGAGAAGCCCTCACACCCCACCGGGTACGGGAACGGGAGCTCCAGGGCTTTGGCATCACCTGTGCCATGCACGCCTGTCCCTCCCGGGATCTCCTGGAGACTGAGCCCCAACCACGCATGTGCCCTCGGCCTTCTGGATCCGCCTGGCTCGCATCCCGACCCCTCCCCCTTTTCTTCCCCACTTCCTTCCGGAAGCAGGAGGTGGCCTGGGTTCTAGACCTGGCCCCGTCCCGGGCATCCGGGTGCTCCCTCCTCTGAAGGAAGGGAGGGGAGGGTTCGGGGACCTTCCTCTTTGCTTCCTCTCAGGTGCCCAGAGCTGGCATGGGGAAGAGGGGGTGCCCGGGGCAGGGGCATCGAGCACACACCGGGGGAGGCCCCGGGCGGCTAGGGTACCTGCTGCCACGCCTCGGCGCCCTGCTACACCCCCTCAGGATTCCAGCGATTGCCCTTGGGCCCCTGGGCCCTGACTGGGGTCATCGCTCTGGCCCCTGGGGACATTACATCAGTCCCCTGGGCCCTGCTCATGCACGGGGCCGACCCCGGGGGACTCACCCGGGAGCAGCACTTTCCACTTGGGGCTCTTCTGGTCCATGAGAACTGCCTGTCCCAGCCCCTGACCCTCCCCACCCCGGCCCGGCCCGGCGGCCTCGAGCAGCAACCTTCGGCCTGGGGGAGGGACAGCGGGGGTGCGGAGCCTCAGGGCCAGGAGGAGCAGGGCCAGGCTCTCAGCTCTGCAATTCAGTTTCGGGAGCAGACTCCGGAAAAGTCCGTGGGGAGAGAGCGCGCGTGCTCGAGCTGCCCAGCGAGCCGCGACACGAGCACGTGGGCAGCGGGCCCTCCTTCGGCCCTCCCAGGCCCCGGCCCGCCCTGGCACACGCCCCCTCGGGCTGCACACATAGCTCTGGAGGGAGGAGGGTGGCGGGAGCGTGGTAGCCACTTCCTGCTTTCCCTTTGCAGACTCGGGCACCAGGCTTCTCCGAGCGGACCCGGCGGGCCAAGGTACTTATGGCCGTGTCCCGGGGAGCAGACAAGACCCCGGATCCCACGGGGGTCCCAGTGCCCCCCAAGGTCACCCTTGCTCATTCGTACAATCGTTCAGCATCTATTCTGAGCCCCTACTCCGCGCCAAGTCCCCGCGGTGTGCTCGCTCCAGGCACAAGGAGCCGTTCGTGTGGTCGCGTTCCCAGAGGTCAGGAACGCCAAGGGCAGGTGGCAGGGAGACAGGGGCCAAGGACCGTGCAGCCCAGGCCGAAGGAAGGGGTGCAGGCCCGGTGCCCTCGACCCGGGACCTCAGGCCTCGGCGGGTGCCCCGTGGACGGGGAGGGGACACAGGGACGATGCTGCAGCCGAGTTGGGTCCAGCCCTGGTGGGGAGGAAGGGCCGTGGAGGAGCAGAGGCAGGAGTCCCTGGGGCGGGGTGGGGGGACTCTGAGGGGGATTCCGGGGCGGCCTGGGGGCCGGGGCAGGAAGCCACCCGCCCCAGGGCTGTGGCTTTGGCCACCTTTCCAGGGCTTAGCTGTGCCCCGACCTGAGAAAACACCAAAGTGCACCGAGACCATCCTGGAATGGGTGGGAGTCCAGCCCCTTCCGGGACACTTCCCGGCAGGGCCGGTGAGAGCACCCCCGAGGGCCCCCATTCCCCATTCTAAAGGCGGAGCTTACTAACGCAGGTCGCTTTCACAGCAACAGCCCCGTGAGAAAGGTCCTGTCATCATCCTCACGTTCCAGAGGAAGAAAGTGGCCCAGGGAGACCCCTGGTGCACCTGCTGGGGCTGAGCCGGGCTGTCTCGGGTCCCCCTGGGGCGTGGCCACGAAGCCTGAGGGGCCGGTCCTGGCAAAGCGCCCACAGGGATGCCTGGCATAGAGTCAGCGCCCAGTAAATCCCCGCAGGCCGCCGCAGTCCCCACCAGCCTGCCCATTCTCCAGCTGAGAGCTTGCGCCCCATGCCCCACAGCCGTACACGGCCAGCTCAGCCCAGCCACAGCGGCTGGCGTGGCAGGTCAAATAATGGCCCCCCAAAGACGGGCGTGTTCTAATCCCTGGAACCTGTCAATGTATCACGTCACTTGGCAAAAGGAACTTTGCAGATGTGATTAAGCTAATGGCCCTGAAACAGACAGATGACCCTGGATGATGCGGGCGGGGGGGGGGGGGGGGCGGGCAACGCAATCACGAGGGTCTTTGTAAGAGGGGGCACAGGTGCATGGGAGCCGACCTGAGGACAGAAGAGATTGCGGTGATGTGGCCAGGGAGCCGTGAGCCAAGGACCTCGGAAGCTGGCAAAGCAAGGACTACAGCCGCCCGAAGGAAGCAACCTGCCCGTGCCTCCGACCTCCCGGCTGGAAGGTAACAAACCTGAGTTCACGGTCATGTGTCACTGTCGCTGCAGGGAAGTTGTACGACCAGGAAGATAACTCCCTAGACTCACAGCACCTGACGCATAGTAGCTGCTCACTCAACGCTCTTCTGTGTGTTTGATCCAAGGAGCTCACAGCTTCTCAGTCATCCGAGTTCAAGGGGGAGAAAGAACCAGTCATGTGCAGGTGACCGAGTGTCCTTGGCCCCAACATGTCAAACCTCTGGAAAGGCCACCAGTGGTCCCTAGAATTTTATAGTTTACTTAAAAAATTTCTTTTAATGTCTATTTATTTTTGAGAGACAGAGAGAGAGGAAGGGAGTGCATGAGAGGGGCAGGGGCAAAGAGAGAGGGAGACACAGAATACAGAGCTCGTTCCAGGCTCTGAGCTGTCAGCACAGAGCCAGATGCGGGGCTCGAACCCACGAGCCATGAGATCATGACCTGAGCCGAAGTCGGATGCTTAATCGACTAAGCCACCCAGGCGCCCCATAGAATTTTATAGTTTAGAGCAGCACCCTGAGAGGGAAGAGAGGTTCTGGAACGGAGTAAGAACCTGCTTGGAACATCAACCCCCCAGTCCAGGAAGCCTGAGGAGATGTATGCCCCCTATGCGTACAAGAATCACATTTTCTCGTTACGTTCCCCCGTCCGGGTCCCCGGCACTAGCTGACTTGAAACCTCGTATATTTGACATTTGTATTGACAAATGTCTACGGAGCACCTATTACGTGCACTGTGCCAGTTTCAGGAGCGCGAAAGACGACAGACAGTAACACGTGGGCCCACGAAGAGGGCAAGTGTGCTGCACGCAGGCTGCCCCAGGACCTTTGCACTTGCTCTCCCGGTGGCCTGGAACTCTCTGCCCGACATCACCGCCTCAACAAGGCCTTCTGTGTCTACCCTGCCTAAAGCCGCAGCTGTCACCTCCCTGGGTCCCCCTGCCCTACTTTTCCTCACGGCACCTAACACCACCTGGCGTCACACGTTTTGCCCAACACGGTCTTCGGCATGCGGTGGGCGCTCAATAAATGTCTGTGAACAAATGCACACACGTAAAGGACAGTGCGGATGTGCAAAACAGGCAATGGTGAAGGCACGAGCAAAGGTCTGCTGGGAGAGACGCCCAGGCTTCACGTGGTTTCTGCTCCGAATCAGGGCACGGGTGCAAGTCGGTGTGGGGCACGGCGAGGCTTGGAAATGATGCTCTTTGAGCCAGACGAACCTATACAGTAGCAAACTGGTGGCTGCAGTCCCCAAGCACCCTGGGTAAGCCGCCGAGCAACAGAGAGAAGGGTCTGCAGGCCCGCGGGGGTGAGTCCCCGCAAAGGATTCAGAGACGCTCCCGGGGAGACAGGAAGCCACCAGCAAAGGGCCCCTCAAGGCGGCCTGGCTTCCTCAACCTCCTGCCCCGACTTGCAGGCTCTGAGCTCCCCGGCGTTACCCGAATTCCCGAGAAAATAAACACGCGGCTTGTCGTAGAGAAAACAGACTTCGGATCCCAGCTTGGCCGGGGCCCCACAAGGGAAGGGAGAGAGGTGAGGGCTTCGGGAGGCCCTCGGGCTGCCAGACGGGGGCCTTGCCATCGCAGCCGGCAAGCGGGGGCGGGCAGGGCTGGAGAAGCAGCGGCCGAGCTGGCCCCTGGGCGCTCCGAGCGGCTGCCACTTGGCAGCTGGGGCACGGTCCCCCGAGTCCTCTGTCAAAGCACTCGGCACCAGCACCCGCCCCGAGTAAGGCCTGCCAAGCACTTCTCAGGGCCTGAGCCAAGTCCCCAAGTGGAAGGTCCTGCCTTGCTGGCCCTGGAGGCCCCAGGCCAGGAGCCCATTTGCCCAACCAAGAGACAAAGGCCTTTGTGGGGCCAGGACTTCAGGTGGCCACCAGGCGCTCTCTGCAGGGGTGGGGGGGAAGGGGGGGCTGGGGCCAGCTCGGGTGTTCCTGTGGGCACTCGCAGGGACAGAGCCGGGTTACGGGGAGGCCATCTGCATGGGCTGGGATTTGTACCTAGAGAGCAGGAACCCCAAAAATGAACCAGCCCCACGGCGGGCACCTACGTACATTCGACTTCCGGGCAAGTCACAGTGCTATGTTCCCCTCGGCTCTCCCTACTGGGGGGGCTCAGCCCGGGCCTGAGGGGCTCAGCTCCTAGGACCCCGCCTGATTCTCCACTGGCTTCCTTCTTTCGTGCCCTCGGCCTGACTTCTGAAGGGCATCCTTCCCGGGAGAGCTGGGTGAGCCCCAGCACCTGCATGCAAAGCAAAGCTGCACGGTGTCCCTGGTAGGGGGCGGGGGGGGGGGGTAAGTGGTAGAGAGAGAGGGGAGCAGAGGTGAGAATGCATTTTCCTGCCGTTTGCACAGACAAGGCTGAGCAGGACGGTCCCGGGAAATGTGCCATCCCAGGTGGTTTCTTGGCAGCGGAAAAGGAGATAAGGACTTGTGTGCCAGTGCTCTCCGAGGCACAGCACCCAAGGGGACGAGGGAGAAGGCGGGAGTAGGGAGTGGAGGAGGAGGCAGGAGCCCACTCCAGGTGAAGCCCCCGAGGGTAAGATGCGTCTTTTGCTGGAAGCCAAGGGGCCAGGCTTCCCATCCCTGCCCCTGCAAGGACAGGAGGATGCCCAGCCCTGCCCCGAAAGCACACAGGGACCCGGGGAGGGCATCCGGGGGACCAGCAAGGCTCGGCCCCAAGCTCTCGGAGCCCGGTGCAGCGTGCGGCGGGGGCACACATGACCAGTGAGCCCTCAACGGCGCCCGGCCCCTCCTGCAGAGGGCTGTTGTCACCGTCCGGCCCCCTTGGCACCCGGATGTGGTGGGAACTGGTTCAGGACAACGGGAAGAAACGTGGGTCCCCTCAGGGCCAAGGTGAGGGAGCATCCAGTGTTTCCTCCTATGTGTTCTCCTGCCCGCGTCCACTGGCCATGGCATCAGAGCATTCTAGAAGCCAAGAGGCGGCAGAGACACAGGCGAAAGGGAAACCGGGACCCGGTATCCCCCAGCCGGGAACCACAACGGGCTCAGGGTCGTCTGTAACGGCGCCCGCAGGCGGGTGTGCCCCAAAGATTTTACGAGTGACTTTGTGATCGGCCGGATCATGGCCCCGAAAGACGTCTATGTCCTATTTCCTGGAAGCAGTGAATCTGCCCAAGGGTCCCTCACATGGCAAAGGGGAAGTAAGGGAGACCTGGGGACAGAGAGCACCCTGGATTATCCTGTGGTTACACGAGGCCCTCACAGGTGGAAGAAGGAGGCAGAGATGTGCCTGGAGAAGCAGAGACACGGCGTGGCCCGCTGTGCAGGTGGAGGAGGGGCCGTGAGCTGGGGAATCCGCACAGCTTCCAGAAGCCAGAAAGGGCCAGGAAGAGGATCCTCCCCTGGAGCCGCCAGAGGGAACGCAGCCCTGCCCACTCCTTGCTTTCAGGCCAGGGAGACCCATGTTGGATTCCTGGCCTCCTGGCCTCCAGGCTGCAAGGCGGTACGTGTGTGCTGTCTGGAGACGTAAGTCGGTGGCCGTCCCTGAACGGCAGCAGCAGGAACGAGGTCAGACAGACCTCTTCCAAGATACGCCACCGCCATGGTGGGTCATGGGAACAGGGAGAGGCCGGGCACCTGCTGGGCCGACCCAGGGGCCAGCGGGGTGTGAGATACGCTCGCTGACCCTCCCACCCCGCAGCCCCGTTCCTGCTCGCCCCTGCCCCACGAACCGGGGTCCCCAAAGCCCGGAGTAATGCGAGTGGAGGCTTTCTGGGTGGGAGGACAGCCGCAGCTCTGGGGACAGAAGGAACCCAGAGACCACCCGCAATGGGGCCCGGCCCCCCGACGTGGCAAGTGAGGAAGAGAGGAGCCCTGGGAACAGGGCTGTTGCTGGAGAGTCGATCGGGGCCTGGTCTCCTGCGCCCCCGTGGCAACTCCAGGAGAGGGATCTGTGACTTCCATTGTCTCTGTTAATAAAGATACTAGAAGCTACTTTAGAAGCCGTTCCACAGCTCGGAAAGGACATCGAGGGTCCACGCGGCACAAATATGGGACCACCACTTAGCTGTATAATGGGGCTGCACAGGATGACCACACAGAGAGCACATTCACAGAGACGCAAGGAGAATGGCACACCCTGGAGTTGTGCAGTGTGCAACCCACACAGCCTTGCACGGCAACCCTGGCCGGCTCCTTGATATCCATCCCACCGACATCCTGCTACGGGAAGACTTCATTTTTACCACGAACTACTCGCAGCTGGGGCGGCTACGCTTTGGGAAGGCTCTGAACCTGGCACAGCCTCCACGGCTGGGAAGCGCAGCGCTGACTCGGAAACCTGGACCTGGGTCTCGGACACCAAGCCACACCCTCGCTCATCAGCAGATCGTGCCGCTTCTCTCCCAAGGAGGCCGCGGCGGCACAATGATAATTGTTCCGGAACGCCTGTTCCCATCCGTTCATGCTGAACTGGGAGCAGCCTCTCGCTGGAGTTTATACCACACACAGATGGCACAGCCTGGGCCACAGGCTGAACAATCTCGGGCAGAGCTGAGCCTGGGGGCTCGTCACCCTACGAGGAAGGCTGCCTCATGGCCGGGTTTCGGCTGTGCCCTTCTCCCACTGGCTGGAGACTCCTTGCCTGCCTGAGGTCCCCGCTTCCCTTGCAGCCCCACAGCTAAACTCCCGACAGTCAGCAAGGGACCACATCCTGGGGGGTCACTCGGAAGCATGCAGCATCCGCCTCGGGGAGAGAACAAAGCAGGGTGGCCCCCCGTGTCCCTGGGGGCACTCAGCCCAGTCACCTGGCACCAGGGTTCCTGCGGTGACAGCCTCCTCTCCTGGCCCACACTGCTGTCCTTGCTACGGGCTGTTTGCAGGGAGGCGAGGGTCAGAAACGGACCCCTCAAGGCAATAGATGCACGCCTTTGACCTGCCCGTAGCCGCCCAGACGTTCTGGGAAAGGCCCCTGCCCCAGGGAGCAGGGGTGGGGGAAGCCACCATGAGGGGGCAGGGACAGTTGGGGGGACAGGGGTTCAGAGCTCTGGAGAGAGGTAGTGGTGTGTGTGTGTGTGTGTGTGTGTGTGTGTGTGCATAGGGATGTGTAGTCTGCACGTGTGTGTCTGCGACGCGTGTTTACATGCTCGTGTGAGAGAGGCCCGGGGCCCGTGGGTGCGCACGGATCTGTACGTACGTGCCTGCGTGCGGGCCCTTGTGCGCACGGATCTATATGTACGCGCCTGCGTGCGTCCCCTTGTGTGTGCGGTAGTTGCTGGGTCTGGGTGCGCTCCTGTGCGTCCCTGCTCCCGTATCCAGGTGTCTGCACGCGCTCACCCCCGGTGCCTGCCCGCCATCCAGCTGGCAGTGCACAGCTGGACCCGGGGGCTGTGCCTGCGCGCCCGATGAGAGGTGGCAGGTGCGTAATAAACCATTAGTCACTGTCACGTTTCTGAGCAGCCTCAGCGGCCTCCCGGGGAGGGGCCTGCTCCAGGACTGCGCTCCTGGCAGGTCTCTGGCTGTGAAGCTGCCCACCCCTTTCCGGGCAGGGCGGCAGCCTGACAGGAGCAGCTGGCAGACGGGGGCCTTGGGCCCCTGCCCTGCCCCAGGCAGCCCAAGGCCCGGGTCTGGCCCTGTGTGCGCCCGCGGGGGGAGGGGAGAGTCCCCAAGGGTCAAGTTTTGCCGGATATTACCCAGCACCGAGGCGGGATTGGGGTGGAGGGGGCAGGGCAGGGAAGCAGCCTCCAGGATGCTCCACGCTGCCTGGAAGAGGCGCGGCAGGTGACCGGGGCGCGGACACCAGCCCACGCGTGCCAGCACTCGGGGCCAGACCTGCACTGAACGCTCTTCCGTCCCAGTGGATACCCACGCCTGCCCTTGTAAGCCAGCAACCCCCCCCCCCCCCCCCCGCCCCAACTAGCCTTCGTTCCCATTTCTCAGATGAGGAAGAACAGGCACGGAGCAGAAGACACTGGTCCAGGGCTCGAGTGCCCGGGCGCCAGGGGGCGTGGCTCCCCGTAGCACCCCGCCCACCACCTGCGTGCCCCGCCCACCGCCCGCGTGCCCCTCTGCCAGGGTCTGGGAATCCCTCAGAGGGCTGCGTGGCCCGTGAGCCCCTGGTCTTCCGGCTGTGCCCCTTGCCCAGAGCACATCACGGAGAGAGAAAGGGGGGGGCACTGGGGTTGTCCCGGAGGCGGATGTCCCCACCACCCACTCCGCACATCCACCAGCCCGTCGCCTCCCGCCCTGGCCCGCTAACAAGCGCTTTCAGCGTGGGCTCACACTGGGGGCTGGCACGGGTCTCAGGATTCAGTCCTCTCTGGGCAGTGACAGGCGGGACACATACAGGGACCCCCTCGGAGGGGTCTTGTGGACAGAAATACGGCCTCAGGACCTGCTCTTAGGACCCTCCCCAGGTAAGAACGCAGGCGCCCACACACCCCCACATCCGGCCAAACGGCCTGCCTGGGATCCACTCACTGCCCCCGGCCCGGGTCCCGCAGGCCCCGCAGCGCAGCCCTCCGGACTCTACACTCACAGGCCCATCACCCAAGGAGGGTGACACTCGTCAGGGAAAGGGCCGAGATGGGCGAGCAGGCGGGGTCTCCGCGGCTGGTGCGGCGGGAGCGAGATGGCCACGACGGGATCGGTGGGCAGCGTCCTCCCCCAGCCACGCGCCCTGGTTCCCCCTGGCCCAGCTGAGGCTAACTCGGGAGACAGATGTGTGCCAGGCCCCGGCGCCTGCGCATCCACGACGGAAAAGCCCAGAAGCCGTCCCTGCACCACTGGCGGAGAGAGGGCGCACACGGGGTCGCGCGCAGGACGCCGGAGCAGCACAGCGCGGCGACCACACAGAGCGACCCGCGGAGTCTGGGGAGGGCAGCCGGCCGAGAGGCGGCCCAAACCGCCAGGAAACGGAGATCATCATGGTTTGGGCAAACACCGGTGTGCGGTTAGAGACGCGCCGGCGGGTGGTCCCGGGGGGCGGGGCCCGTCCAGGCGGAGGGCGTGTCTTGGCGGGTGGGCGGTGGGTGCTGGCGCCCCGTTCGGGGTCGTTTAAAGACGAACGGGTGAGTACCGTAGCATCACGGATAATAAATACAACAAACAGGGGCCGTCTGTGAATATCCAGGATGAGAGAGTCAGGAAGCAAGGGATTCTGATCAAACCACCAGGCGAGGAGCGTGAACGAGAAAATCCCAACGCGAGTTAAGGGAGACCGGAGCCATGTGGAGACCGCGCGGGGCGGAGGTCTGTGCCCGAGCTCCGCGTTGGGAGCCGCCCTCCCTGCCGGGGACGGCATGAGCCGCGCCGGCACCCGGGGACGGAAAAGAGCCCGCGTCTACCTGCGCCTGCGGGGTCTGCTCCGGCCCCGTCCAAGCCGCTCTGCTGACAGCGGGCGGGCCCCGGCTCCTGGGCTGTCCTGGGGCCTCTGGGCGTGCTCTCTGCTGGGGCGCCTGGCCGGGGCTCAGGCTCCCTGGCTGGGGGGTGGACGGCTGTCGACGCCTCCAGAGATGCAGAGGTGACCTGGAAGGACAGGAGGGGACATGGTGAGTCTTGGGCACACTTGCCCAGAGGTGCCCAGTGGGTGGGCCCCCGCACGCCACTCTTGCCCCCGCCCCCGCGATGGCCCGGCTTGGCCATCAAGGACTCAGCTGGGCTGGCTCAGGGCGGCACAGGGCCGGTAGGTCCCCAGCAAAACCAGCGGGAAGATTGCCCGGTGAACCCTGCCCGAGGCCACCGGGCTGGCCGCTGGGTACTGGGGTCGCACCCGCTGGACCCATTGCTCCCTGAGCCCCCTCAGCTCCTGCCAGGAGTTGGCAATAACTACGTGCTAGTTAATTATAACCGTAACAATTAACTTAGCTAACCTTCAGTCCGCTCTGCAGGGTGGTCAGCCCATCCCCCACCCTTGTGTCTTCGGTCTCAAAAATTTTTTTTAATTTATTTTTGGGACAGAGAGAGACAGAGCATGAACGGGGGAGGGGCAGAGAGAGAGGGAGACACAGAATCTGAAACAGGCTCCAGGCTCCGAGCCGTCAGCCCAGAGCCCGACGCGGGGCTCGAACTCACGGACCGCGAGATCGTGACCTGAGCCGAAGTCGGACGCTCAACCGACGGAGCCACCCAGGCGTCCCTTGTTTTCTTTTTTTTTTAAAGTTTATTTATTCGAGAGAGAGAAAACGCGTGTGCGGGGGAGGGGCAAAGATAGAGAGAAAGAATCCGAAGCAGGCTCCAAGCTGTCAGCACAGAGCCCGATGAGGGACTCGAACTCACGAACGGTGAGATCGCGACCTGAGCGGAAAGCAAGAGGTGGACGCTTAACCACTGAGCCACCCAGCCGTCCTGTCTTTTTCTTCCCTGTGGTAAAATGCATCTCACATAAAATTTACCATCTCGACCGTTTTTAAGTGTACTGCTCACCATGGGCCAACAGTCACCTCAACCCATTTCCAGAACTTTCTCGCCCAAACAGACACTTCGTACCTGGTGTGCGCTAAGTCTCCAGACCCTCCGACACCCACCATCCCGCTTTCTGTCTCTCTGACCCTGACTATGCGGGGTTGCCTCACCCTCTCCCACATCTGGGGAAACCGAGGCTCAGAGAGGGGCGCGAAGGAGCCTGAGGCCTCGGAGCCGCCAGACTCGGAGGCGGGGTCGACCCAACCCACAGGACTTCAACAGCTCCAACCTGGGGGAGCCAGGTCCTGCCCCGAGTGCCTGGGGGCCAGTCCCTGCCACTGGCGACTCCCCACTTCCCACCTCTGAGCCCCAGGGCCGGTACGGCTGTCGGAAAACAGCTCCATGTTGATCCAGTTGTTAGGGATTAATGCCACGAAACCAAAGTGCCCTAAGAGAGAAGGATGGCCCAGAATCCCCCGGGCGAGCCGGGGCCCCGCCAGCCCTCCCTGCAAGAGGCGATACGTTTACCGTTTGTTTCCGGGCATGCTTTAATTTATGGGATCCATATGGTGACACGGCCCAGACCACAGCCCCCGCAAATCCCACGGGCGTGCTGGCGGCTTAGGCTGGAGCCAGGAGGAGGCGGCACCCCAGCCCAGCACACTTCCTTCACTGGCTCGCTCGCTCAGGGGCCGGGGGCCCATCGGCATGGCAGGGACCCCGGAGCCGCACACGTACCCCGTCTTGTCGGGTTTTAGCTGCTCTTACAGTCCTGTCCTCATCATCTGGGGGAACTCTGCCAGGCACAGGCCGCTGGGGCCACCGTTAGTCACAGGATGGCTTGTCCAGCCAGCCTGGGGACCCTCCACGGGGTGGCACCTGGCCAAACCGGGCCGCGTTCTTGAAAGCCCCCCGGGGTGGGCTGGCGGGCAGTGGAGGAGGGCGGTGGGGGGCCCTGGCTCTGACCCCTGCCCACGGGCTGGTGGAAGGGAGAGAGGGGAGAGGTCCCCCTCCTGCTTCTCCTCCTGGAGCCTGGGGACCAGGGTCCTGCTGGGGGAAGGCAGCCCGGGGCTGCCCCTGGAGGGTAGGGGTGGCTCCCAGAATGGGGAGCTGTGGGCAGGGGGACCCCACTTACTGAGCACCTATGTGTCACGCTTAATCCTCCCAAAAGCCCTGTCACAAACCAGGACACAGAGGCACGAAGAGACAAAGTGACCTGGGCTCCTACCTGTAACTGGAGGCTTCAGGATGTGAACCCAAGCAGTTGGGAGAAGATTCAGCTGTTACACACCAACTGGGGGACATGGCTTTTAAGCAGAGACGGACAGACGGCAAAAGAGGCTCTGACTGGGCAAGAGGGGTGCGGACGACAAGCACTGCGGGACCTAGGAGCCCTCCCGGGGGCTGGGGAAATCCAGGCAGGCTTCCTGGAGCAGGTGGAGTTTGAACAAAGCCTTCAAAGGGAGCAGGCTTTGAAAGGGGGGGTGGGAGGGGAGGGATGAGACATTCGAACTCATCCCTGAGGGACCAGGAGAGTGACGTGTGAACAAGGTACTGGGTAGCTGAGAATGGAGGGGGATGGCAACGGGCTCGGGGCCACGGGCATCACATGGAGGGGACAGAGCTCCATCTTGCGAGGTCTGATTCTTCGAGAGGAGGCTGTGAATCCGCTTTTAAGAGCCGCGCTCTCATGATTATTAAGCGCTGGCAACTAGTCCAAAACGTGTTACAACACCGTGTGAACCCTCAGATGCTGCTGGTAAGATTGTAAAATGGGGCCGCTGCTCTGGAGACCGGGCCGGCAGCTCCTTCCGAGGTCACACGGAGCGTTAGCACCTGACCCAGCGGCTCCTCTCCCGGGTAGGTATCCAAGAGAACCCCACACCCACGTTCACGCAAACACTTGTATGTGGGAGCTCGTAGCAGCCCAGTGTCCCCCAGGAAAATGAATTCTGCAAACAGCCTGAGTGAGCCCGTTGAGTCTCCGGATGAGCACGCGGCCGGCCGTGGCCTCCACTGGCAGCCCGTGAGGCCCCCGAGCGCAGGACCCGGCCGCGTCGTGTTACGACAAATGTGTTGCTAAAAGCTGCTAAAACTTGTTACGCGGCAGCTGTGGATAACTAACTGATACAACACGTCAAGCTCTCGAACGGTGCCCGGCCCAGACAGAAATGTTCCTTGGCGCCACGGTGTGCCAGAAGCACGAGGGGCCCGGAGGCCAGTCCCCCCTCTGGGCTAGCTCCTCCGGGAGGTAAAAGGATTTCACCCCCTTTCTCCGTGCTCAGCAGCAGCTACCCGTGACTCCTGGCGGGGCCCAGTCAGCATTAACGGACGGACAAGGCTGCCGGGTGCGTGTGGTCCTGTGAATACGGATTATCTCGTGTTGGCTCACGTTAGGTGGAGACCAAGGTTCCAGCCAGACCATCGAGCGGAGGCGAAGTCCCCTTTCCTCAGGTTTCAAAGCCAAACGGATGACAATTCTCGACTAAACAAAAGCATCTGAACCCACACGTTCACAGTGCCCTCTCTACACAGCCAAGAGTTCCAACCCCAGGGCCTGTCTCCATTTAAAGGACTATTAGGACGGGGCCTGGGGCATACCCTGGTCCCTGCCTGGGGGCCCTGGAAATCAGCAGTATCTCGGAGCAGTCGGGGGTGGGGGGGGATTGTTTTAAAAAATAATCTTATTGTGGGGCGCTCGGGTGGCTTAGTCGGTTGAACGTCCTACTTTGGCTCAGGTCATGATCTCACAGTCTGTGGGTTCAAGCCCCGCGTTGGGCTCTGTGCTGACAGCTCGGAGCCTGGAGCCTGCTTCAGATTCTGTCTCCTCCTCTCTCTGCCTCTCCCCTGCTCACACACTCTCTCTCTGTCTCTCTCTCAAATATAAATAAACATTAAAAAAATTTAAAAACCGTCTTACTGAGCTATTCACGTAACTACACGATTCACCCACTTAAAGCATACAATTCAGTGGCTTCTAACACACTCAGAGTCGCACAACCACCGCCAGAATCCATCTCAGAACATTCTCGTCACCCTAAACGGCGGCCCGACCCGCTGACAGTCCCCTGTCGTCCCTCCCCAGCCCTGGCGGCCACGGTCGCCTTTCTGTCTCGGCAGATTTGCCTGTTCTGACGTTTGCCATTCATCTGCCACCCTCCGGCGTGTGGCCCCTTCGCTCAGCAATGCGTCCCGGGCTCATCCGTGTTGCAGCCTGCACGGCATGTATGTTTGAAAACCGGGGAAGTTCCAGCTTGAGGGCCCACAGCAGCCCAGAGGCTGGGCAGGACACCGGAGGGTGACAGGCAATCATGACTGCCCTGAGCTCAGGTGACACTTCTGGAAAATGGGCGAGTGATGCCTACCCTAGATTTACTGAGCAGCTGCTATACGCCAGGGGCCCACCAAGCGCCTGACATCCATAGCCCATTGAATCCTTCCAACAGCCCTACCTTAACTCCCACCTTGTAGAGGAGGCAACTGAGGCACAGAGAGGTCAAGACAGTTGCCCCAGGTCCCCCAGCTGGTCACAACGACAGCTGAGAATCAGGCCAGCGCTGTGGCCTCTGTCCAGCACCTAGACCCACCAGCGCCTGGCACACAGTTGCCCCCGACTGAATACTAGCAGGGCCTGGTTCCCATACTCACGGCCACAGCAGACACACAGCAAGGCCGGACCGCAAGTTTGTGCTGCGGGAAAACGGCAGTGGGTTTGCTGACGGGCTGTGACCGATCTGTCACGGGAGCGAGGCTGGGAAAAGGAGACAGGGTGTGGGGCTGCAGGAGAGGAGGAGACGCCAGGGTCCCGATGGCGCAAAAGAACACGGCCTTCCCTTTGCCCCAAGGAAAAATCGGGCGAAGGCAGGAAGCCGAGCTCGGGAGGAAAGTCACCTCCCTCCCAAACAGGGATGGCCGGAGGTGAGCCTTGGCTGGGAGGCTGGGTGGGCCTAAGGGGCGCCTGCTGAGCCGGCCGGAGACCTCTGCCTGTTGGGGGACACGGGGGTCACAGGCCTGCCCGGGAGGGAAGTGAGGGGACACGGCCCAGCCCTGCCGTGGGGGCGCCCTTCCCCCTTCCCACCCACAAAGACACTGTGCTCTGTCTGGTGGGATTCCCTACTCTGCACCGCGAGCTGGTGCATCAGAGGCCCAAACACGGAATTCGATGCCCCTTAATTCCCTGTAATAGCCCCGTAACGGCAAGCAGAGGACTCCAAACACTGCAGTAAAGGGAACGATAAGGCTCTGGGTCAGGGGGAGACTGGGCTGCTGAATGCAGAGGCCCCGATAAGCAGACAACTAAAGGGTTATTAAATGTGCGGCGCAGACCGGGCGTAATTGGAAAGTTATTAGATGTGGAATACACACAGCACCCAGTAAATGAGTAATCAGGGACTAATTAAGCTCACGCGACACAGCAGCTCGTGCTGGAGAGGCTGGTGGCTGCCGCATCTGTGACAGCAATTAGGGCCGCTGGGCTGCAGCACCGGGGCGGTGGGGGGTGGGGTGGGGAGGGTCGCCGGCTCGGCCGGGGGTCTCGATCTGACTCTCCTCCCCACCTGAGCCCTCCCAGGTGCTCCCACCTCTCAGGGGCTGGAAGGAGGGGGCGAGGCACCAGGCTCGTCCAGCCTGGAGGACAAGAGAAGTCCAAGCGGACACGTGATCCAGGACTCAGAAAAATGAAAGCCAGGCTCTGTCCCCGGCTTCGAGTCTAGCCAGGTGACAGCTGGCCACAAGCACGTAAGGGGACAGAGGGTCACGACTCCCCACCTGGACGATCTGCGAAGTGTGCACAGAACCACTCCCCGGAGCTGCGCCTTCAGGTGGGGGAGTATGACTAACCTACGGTACAGAGGGGGAAACTGAGGCTCAGAGGACGGGAGGCAGACGGAGGTCGCCCAGCCTGCTCAGCTTCCTCACCCGTAAAAGGGGGGTGCGGAGACCCACACCCACAGCCTGAGCGGTCACAAGGACTCAGCCTAGCACAGGCTGACGCACAGGAAGCCCGGGAGACGAGGGACCCCAACTCCACCTGCTGCAAAGAGAAAGTCTCCGGATCAAGGCCTGGGGCTGCTGGGGCTGAAGAACCTCCCGGTTCAGATAAAGCGGGGGTTTCTTGCCAAGCTGGGAAAACGGTGTCTCCGAAGGGCCGGGGTGGAAAGCTCGTGCGGCACGACCGTAAAGTGCGAGGCTCGCCTGCCTATCGGCTCTGGTGGCAGCCGTGCACCCACAGCACCTACAAGGGCCAGGCCTCTTGCTAATCTTGGCAGGTGTCGGCCCATTAAACCTTAGACGGCCCGGGTCGGGGTGGGGGGTGGGGGTGGGGGTGGGGACGGGAGCAACTGTTAGGCTCCGTTATACAGATGAAGAAACCAAGGCCCAGAGAGGGTAACTTGCATTGGCCACATTTTGTGGGATGGGCAGGTGGCGTGAGATGTCTCGGAGAGCCTTACTGGAAAGCCAGTCTGCCGCTAATGCACCAGGAGCCTCGGGAGACACATCTGGGTGGGGCAGGTGTGGCCAGGAAGGCTGGGGTCACAGGGAGGCTGGTAGGATATCTGGACCGCAGGCGGGCCAGTGGGAACTGGCCAGAGGCAGGCAGGCCCAGCTTCTGCTGCTCTCGTGGCCAGAGGGAACATTCTAAAAGGCATGTCCCTGGCTCCCTCCCTCAAGGAAGGCCTCTGAGGCAGCGATTCCCTCTCATGGCCTGGGACAGGGCAGAAAGCTGCATGGAGGAGTCCCCTGTTTCCAGAGGCAAGAGCGCTCCCTAATGGCTTGCAGGCAACAGAGTGCTGTCGGTGACCGAGTCCAGCCCAGGCAAGAGCCCCCGGGGACATGGAGCCCCTGAGTCCTTGGCATCAACCTGGAGGGCCACCTGCTGGAGGCCGGCACGGGGAGCTGGAATGATCTCTGACAGTCACTGCCTGACACCCCGGTTCTCCCGGGGTCCCCTATATCCTACCCTTGCTGAGGCCCACTTCCCAGGGAGACAGCCTCCCATCAGTCTCTGGGCATACAGCCCAGCCCACTCCATCCCCAGCCATGCCTTGGTCTGAGTGATCTTCCCAAAACATCACTCATCCTGCTGATGTAAAACCCTTTACCCAAGTTCTGACTCTCCACGTGGCATCCAAGAGACATGTGATTAGGCCCAGCCTAGCTTTTCATCCACCCCATCCACCTATCCAACAAACCATGCACCCACCCACCTGTCTATCTGTCCATCCTCCATCCATCCATCCATCTGTCTGGCCATCCATCCATCCATGCATCCATCCATCCATCTGGCCATCCATCCGTCTAACAAACATATATAAAGCACCTAATGCCTGCCTCCATCTATCTGTCCATCCATCCATCCATCCATCCATCCATCCATCTGGCTGGCCATCTGTTCGTTCATCCATCCATCCATCCATCCATCCATCCATCCATCCATCCATCTAACAAACATATATTAAGCACCTAATGCCTGCCTCCATCTGTCTGGCTATCTGTCCATCCATCCATCCATCCATCCATCCATCCATCCATCCATCTGGCTGGCCATCTGTTCATCCATCCATCCATCCATCCATCCATCCATCCATCCATCCATCTGGCTGGCCATCCGTCCATCCATCCATCCATCCATCCATCCATCCATCCATCCATCCATCCATCTGGCTATCTGTCTGTCCATCCATCCATCCATCCATCCATCCATCCATCCATCCATCCGTTTGGCTATCTGTCCAGCCGGCCATCCATCCATCCATCCATCCATCCATCCATCCATCCATCCATCCAGCTGGCTATCTGTCCATCCATCCATCCATCCATCCATCCATCCATCCATCCATCCATCTGGCTGGCCATCTGTTCATCAATCCATCCATCCATCCATCCATCCATCCATCCATCCATCCATCCATCTGGCTGGCCATCTGTCCATCCATCCATCCATCCATCCATCCATCCATCCATCCATCCATCTGGCTATCTGTCCATCCGTCCATCCATCCATCCATCCATCCATCCATCCATCCATCCATCCGGCTGGCCATCTGTTCATCAATCCATCTGTCCATCCATCCATCCATGGAATAAACATATATTAAGCACCTAATGCCTGCATCCATCTGTCTGGCTATCAGTCCATCCATCCATCCATCCATCCATCCATCCATCCATCTGGCTGGCCATCTGTTCATCAATCCATCTGTTCATCCATCCATCCATCCATCCATCCATCCATCCATCCATCCATCCATCCGGCTGGCCATCTGTTCATCAATCCATCTGTCCATCCATCCATCCATGGAATAAACATATATTAAGCACCTAATGCCTGCATCCATCTGTCTGGCTATCAGTCCATCCATCCATCCATCCATCCATCCATCCATCCATCTGGCTGGCCATCTGTTCATCAATCCATCTGTTCATCCATCCATCCATCCATCCATCCATCCATCCATCCATCCATCCACCCATCCATCTGGCTGGCCATCTGTCCATCCATCCATCCATCCATCCATCCATCCATCCATCCATCCATCCATCTGGCTATCTGTCCGTCCGTCCATCCATCCATCCATCCATCCATCCATCCATCCATCCATCCATCCGGCTGGCCATCTGTTCATCAATTCATCTGTCCATCCATCCATCCATGGAATAAACATATATTAAGCACCTAATGCCTGCATCCATCTGTCTGGCTATCAGTCCATCCATCCATCCATCCATCCGGCCATCCATCCATCCATCTGTCTAACAAACATATAAAAAGCACCTACTGCCTGCATCCATCTGTCTGGCTATCTGTCCATCCATCCATCCATCTAATAAACATATATTAAGCACCTAATGCCTGCACTGTGCCTGGGATACAGCAGCAAACAAAAAAGTTAAATTTCCTGTTGGGGAGGTTGGAGTGACAGACATATTCATGTGTCAGTTTGTAGAAAGTGCCAGGAAGGCAAACAGAAGAGGCTAGGTAGGAGGGTGGGTGAGTAAAGTTAGAGTTCTCCATAGGCCGGCCCCAGTGACAGGGGCCATTTATGCAGAGACCTTAAGGAAACAAGGAAGCTAGCCGTGGAGACAGGTATGTGGGGGAAGGGTGTGGCAGGTAGACGGAACAGTAAGTGTGACGGCGCTGAGGTGGGAGCATGTTTACAAACCTTTCCTGAAAAAGCCAGATAGTATTTTTGGCTTCGAGGACCGTTATAGTCTCTGTTGAACCTACTCAACTTTGGCATCGTAGCGCTAAGGCAGCCTTAGACCACGCGAAAATAAGAGTGTGTGGCTGTTTCAATAACACTTTATTTGTGGACACGGAAATTTGAATTTCGTATAATTTTCGCATCATGAAATTTTTTTCCTTTGATTTTTTTTTTTTTTTTTGCAACTTTAAAAACGTAAAATGCACGTTTAGTTCATGGGTTGTTCGTAAACAGGCTGCCTGATGGATGTGGCCCGCGGGTTGCGCTTTGCGGATCTCTGTTCTAGAAGCAGCAAGGAGGCTGCGCGGCCGCGGGCGGTGGGGAACGGGGTGTACCGTCTGCCGCTATTCCCAAAAGGTGGGGGAAGAGGGGTCTGTGGGAGGAGGGGAGCTGAGCCTTGACGGGGGCAGAGGAAAGGCTAGGAGAAGTAGGAACGGTGGGACCACGGCTGGTTATCTAGTTTGACGTGTCCTGAAGGCACCTGTCACCCACACGAGTACCGCTGGACTCATTTCGCTTCAGGGTTCGGGGCAGATGCCACCGTCAATGCCCACGAGGCCTCCTCCCACCCCGCCAATGCCCCGTGCCTCCCTCTTGCTTGAAATGTCTCCCCCCATATCCTCTGCCTCCTCCTCAGCCAAGGGTGTGCCCGCTTCCGTGGTCTGTGTCCCCAGCTCCCCTCCCCAGGAGGAGTTGGCCGCCCCCCCCAGCCCTCCTCCCGTAGTGTCTTCACCCCTATTGCCACACACCTGCCCAGACTGTTACCCTCCCCCCAGGCGGCACTCGGTAACCCCAGGCCCTGCCACGATGTCCCCAACACGGCGGATGGAGGAGACATGTGAGTCATGGAAGGGACGACATGGACGCGTAAGGTCACGGTTCCAGGCATAGGGAACATCCCATGCAAAGGCCCTGAGGCAGGAGTGTGTCCAGTGTGTTTGAGGAACAGCAAGGGGGCCTGTGAGGCCAGAGATCAAGGGAAGCAAAGGGGTGACGTTTCAGAGGGCCTCCTGGGTCCCGTAAAAGGCTGTGGCTGTCGTTTGGAGGGAGCCCAGAGAGATGTGACCCAGCTTTTGTTTTTGTTTTAATCTTAACGTTTTCTGTTGAGACGCTTACAGATTCACGTGTGATTGCAAGAAGTCATACGGAGACCTGGCGTCCCCTTTCCTGCTATTCCCCCGGGAGGACATCTTGCAAAATCGTGGCCCCACATCACAGGCAGGATGCCGCCCCAGCCTGGCCTGTGCGTGTGTGCGTGTGTGCGCGCGCCCTCTGTCCCATGTGGCGTCACCGCTGGCCCCTGCATTCACCGCCGCGGCGCAGACACAGGTAGCTGGGCCACGGGCGCGCTCTGTGACCCTCTCCCACCGTGTCCTCCTGCGGCCATCACTTCCAGCATGTTGTGTGAACACAGCCACACAGGGGCCGCACCACACGATCCCTGGAGCCTCGCCACGGCGCTGGGCACAAGGGCGGGTCCTTCCTCTTTACTGCAGCTGACTCAGGTGACGGAAGGCCCGTTCCTGCAGGTGCGGCCGCTCCCCCTGTCCCCACACCAGGCTCACGGCCCATCAGAGCCCCATGCCTGCCCCTCCTGTGTTCGGAGTGTGTGCCTGGTTGAATTGCCACGCCTCATCCGGGGCTCGCAAACATCCCTCTGTCCGCG
This sequence comes from Neofelis nebulosa, assembly GCF_028018385.1. Classification (NCBI taxonomy): domain Eukaryota; kingdom Metazoa; phylum Chordata; class Mammalia; order Carnivora; family Felidae; genus Neofelis; species Neofelis nebulosa. The sequence continues at coordinate 58,580,455 of NC_080798.1, read as the reverse complement.
CACGGATGGCCCCGGTGGCCCCGTTTACCAGGCACCGTGCTCCCCACGCACCTGCCCTCTGGCCTCACCTCCTTTCGTGCCCCGAGCTAGGGAGGTCAGGGGGTTCATGCGCGGTAACCTTTATGGTATGCTCCCTTCTCCAAAGTGGATCAGAGACGTTTAGCAACCTGTCGAACGCCACACAGCCAGAAAGATGGGCAGACGTCCACCCTGGTGCACCTAAATTACCGCAAAGACAGATTTGGGGGCGGTGCCTGCCCTGGGCTCCGTGGGGAGCCCCGCACCTCCACCAGAGGGGCCCTGCCCGCTGCAGGTGAACATGACATAATTACTGTGGAAGGAACTGGGCCGTCTCACCCAGGGCAGGCAGTTTATCAAGCGCTGACAGTGCATTAGCTAAGTGATCACTAGACTATTAATTTTTTTTTTTTTCCCCAGCCCTTGCCAGGGGTATTATAGTGAAAAACGACAGCTTAACCGCGGGGAAATTCTTCAGGGTGACAAAAATAAAAATAGCTCTAATTGAAGTTGATAGAAATTATACCCTTTAAAAACACACGTCGGGGGGTGCACTGGCTGTAATGTAAATTAACGTCGGGGCAGGGTTTCTGTCACAGGATCGTGGAAACATGGTGACAGCCACAGCAAACAGCCTCCCGGGACGTCGCATCTGCTCGGTGGCAGCTCGGCCCGGCCCCGCCCACCGTTGTCAGGACGGGAGGGGGGGGGGCTGGAGGCGGGGCCGACGGGCGCGCGCACGGCCTCGCTCGCTCACCTGCCCCCTGCGCTCGCACTCTGCCGGCAGGCAGGCAGGGGCCCTGCTGACTCTCCCCCGGGGCGCGTGTCCCTGGTGTCCCGCAGCCCCCAGGGAGAGGCCATCGGAGCGGGAGGCCCAGCCACCACGGCGAGGCCCTGCTTCCTGAAGCCGGTGCCGGCTTGAAACGCACACGTTAAAACGTGTTAATCACGGGGTCCCAGGAAACGTACAAGGATCCGCACGATCCGGTACACGGCGGCGGATCGTCTCTCCGGAGCCAGAAAGGTTTCCACGGAGCGGGCGGGAGAATAATAACCGTAATGGCAATAAAATAATAATAAACACGGGCACAGCATCTGCTCTGCGCTCCGCACCGTTCTTTAAGTACTTTCCACGTATTTTAATTCACTTAGCCCTCGCAACAACCCGCGAGGTAGACCCTGTCATCATCATGCTCGCTTTCCAGACGCCGAACGGAGTCTGGAGGCCCAGAGAGGCTGCGTGCCCGGCCTGGAGGGATAACGGGGCGGGCGGAGCGGGGAGCAGGGGGCTAATCGGCCTCCAGGACCCCCCCCACCCCGCCTGGCCCTGCCCGGCGCCCCTCAGCCCTACACCTGGAGAGCAGGCTGAGTCCGAATGCAGAGCACGCCCCGTGGACAGCGGCCTCGGGAGCTGGCCCTGCGCGCCCGCTGATTTTCAGGTAACGTGTACAATTCGGTTCGGCTTTGGCTTCGGCCTCACCTGCTGAGACTGGGAGGTTTCCCTAAGCTTCCCAAAGCCCCCAGCGTGCACTCCAAGCGGCGCCGGGTATGCGTGGGGGCGGGGTGGGGAGCGTCCGAAAACAAAACGGCCCCAGTCCTTAACTGTAGACAATTTTTCTGCCCCTGCCCTGTGCCAGGCACTGTTCTCGGCGCTGAGGGTTCAGCAGCGAGCCAGACGGGGTGAGTTCCGGGAAGGCACACACGCTAGCACGGCCCCTCATTCCGGGTCCGCGGGCACACGAGAAGCTCCTCGAAAATGCAACTCCCAACGCGGTCTTGCGTAAGGACGCAACCTGAGAATCGAAGAATCTGGCCGGCAAAGGACTTTCAAGTTCCCTCCTTCAAAAGGAAGAATAAAGGGAAAGATGGGAAGGAACCCTCGTTTTCTCTCTCCCTCACCACCCACAGGTGCACACACCCAGGTCCAGGGACAGACATCCGAGGATGGAAGGGGCCTCAGGGGGTGGCGATTTTCGGGGCTGTTCGCTGCTGCCTTCCCCGGAAAGATCGAAGGGCAGCAAGGGGCCGGGGTCCTGGCTGACTGAGGCGGGAGGGCGCATAAAGGAGGGAAGCAAGCAGGGGGCCTCCAGGGACGGCCGGATGCGGAGACACGCCACGCGGGGCCGGGCGGTCTGCACGCCGCTTGCTCAGAGGAGCCACGGGCGGCCCCCGTGTGCCCCTCCTCCGGAGGACAGAGATGCCCTACGAAGGCAACGACAGGCCTGCTAGCTTGGCTTCGACGCCCGGGTAGACTCGAGGACAAATCGTCAGGGGGATGGGATAATCGGCTGCAGTCACAGCAAACAGCACGGGAATTACTACGTGACAAGTGCCCGGCTCCGGGGGCGAAATGACGCCGGAGGCAGCTAAATCCCTTGGGTGCCAAAGTGGCCCTCCAGGAGAGGGGAGCGGGTGCACGGGGGCCTCGTGGTCCCTCACGGTAGTCACTCTGCTCGTGACAGCCCCCTGGGCCGGGCCCGGGCCACCTGCGCAGCCTTGGCCTCAAGGCTGCCCGACCGCTAAAACCTGCGATGCTCGCGGGGTGAGCTGCTGTGGGCCCCACCTCCCACAGGCCGAGCTCTGCACAACTGCCTCACTGGTCCTCAAGCAACAGCAGCCGGAATACTCAGCCTCCTTCTATGAAGCTCACCTTGCTTCAGGAACTGACTCCTTCCCTAGGGGCTGTGTGGCCACGGGGAAGTTACTAAACCTCTCTGGGCACCACTCTGTCATCTGTAAAATGGTCATAATGACCGTAGCCACTTCTCAGGGTGGGGGGGGGGGGGCAGGGAATGGCCTCAGACACACATGCTTAGAACACTGTGTTCTAAGGACCCGCCCAATAAGGCCCAGATGATTTTACGTCTCCTTACAGCCACGCTTTAAGACAATTGTTCGACATCATCTGATTTCACACAGCAAGCGCTGTTCAAATGCTTTACGAATCTTAACTTGCTCGCCCCTCCTAACACGCCCATGAGGTAGCTTCTGCTATTACGTGCCCATTCTGCGGATGAGAGGACTGAGGCACGGAGGGGCTAAGTCAGCTGCCCCGAATCACACCCAGATGTTGACATGCTGTCATCCGTGGTCTGTATTGTTCACCTCCACATGAAACTGTCCCTCGAAACGGCCCGGAAAGTCCAGGGGGCCCTGGGGTACCCCTCATCATGCAAAGGAGGTTGACCGACTTAATACAAACGGCTGCTTTGAGCGAAGAGAGGTGCAGAGGGAGGTGTGAGCTCTGGAGACGAAGAGGGGTAAACACCTGTCAGTTCGGCGACTGGGAAGCAGGACACGGTGAGGGTAAAGCGGGCAGGGGGAGGGAGGGCCGGTGGGCGCTCTCTCAGTCCCTGCCTGGTGAGCGGGGTGGGGGGCGTGAGGAGACAGCCTGGAAGCAGGAAGCTTCAGGAAGAGGAAGGGACCCTCCTGCGGTCCTACGTCCATTGGTCCAGATCTTTATTCTGATGCTGGGTCTCTTGTGACCGTGTTGAAAAAGGACCACTGACCCACCACCGGCCGCTGCAGAGGTGTGGGCGGAGGGGCTGGGTGACCGAGGACGGCACAGGAGGCCGAGAGGGGTGCAGGGGGCTGGCTTCGTGCATTCTTGGTCTCGGGGCAAAGATGAACGGGGGTCCAGGGACGCTCGCGGCACCCCCAAGTCCCGGAGGTGGGAGGAGCCTGAATTGTCCTCCGCCCCGGGTTTCTCAAACTCGGGGACATATCCCGCAGGAGAAGAACTTTTAAACAGGAAATGAAAATGCCAGCGTGTAAGGCACAGAGTAAAAATACCACCTCCTGAAACCGTTTCAAGCATCAGATGGACGTCAGCAACACCTGAGACCCGGGCACACGGCACCCCGGCCCTGGGCCCTGGATTAGATCCCCGCCCCCCCAGCTCCGGCCCTCCCCAAGTGTCCCCCAGAAAAAGAGCCTGTGGGGCCAGGCGCCACGCCCCCCGCTCCAGGACCCCAGGTCTCCCTGCGTGCACGGCCCCCGCCTGTCGGTCCCCTGAGCATATGCTGCAATGCGGGAGGGCCCATCCTGAAGGGGAGTCCAAGGGCAGCGTGGCTACAGCTCGGGCAAGCGGGCCGGGAGCATACTGGGCCGTGAGGCTCTGTCCTGTCCAGGAGTTCCTGGAGCAGCTCTGGGCACCAACCCCCTGCCCCGAGGAAACCCCCCTCCCCCTTAGTGCTGGCTCCTGGAAAACTGTTTTCTAAATCTGGTTGCTAACCTCCCGGCCTGGAGCCAGGCTTCATAAATGTTTGTTGAATGACTAATCAAAGGAAGGAAGAAAAGCTCAGAACCCAACAGCCAAGCCCCAAACACCACCGAGTCACACACAGCCAGAGATGGGTCCGTGGATACTGCCAACGGCCCCTGGTGATCACGAAGGCCCAAGGCACAGCCTGGAAACTTCCAGAAGGACCCCAGCTGGCCCCCATGCCGGAGCCAGTCCCCATGCCCTGTTCTGTCCCGGTCCCCAAGACGCTGGGATTCTAGAATGCCTAGGTCCCCCCGCCCCCCCGCCATCAAGGGCCCTGAGCCCTGCCTGGCTGTTCTCCTGGCACAGCCCATGGGAGGGGGGAGCCCCCGTGCCCCACCTCCCGCTGTTGGAATCCGTCCACTCGGCAGCCCGGAGTATGCTGGGGACTCTTTACTCCAGCCCCGATGTGAACAGCAGACTAAGGTCCACACTTGCTCCCAGGCTGCGGCTTCCTTTCTTTGGGCCTCAGGGTCCCCGGCTCTGAAATGGGTACGGCCCCTCCCCCTTCCCCCCTCCTGTCTTTCTCGCCTCCGTTGGTGTGATCACTGGTGCCGTCGTTGTTGGAACAGGGCACAGGACCACGAGGCTCCACGCACCTCAAAGGGGGAGCCCGTCCACTGGACAGACGCTGCCCGAGGGACGCCAGCCTCACGAGTTTCCACCTGGATTACTGAGGACACCTGGAGGGGCTGGTCGGGATTAAGGGGAAGCCAAGCCCCCAGGCGCCTTCCCTGGGCACAGAGGCTCCGGAAGGGGAGGCCCTGACGATGACACAGGGCGCGGCCGCGAGGTGGCCACGAGGGGGGACTGCGGGGGGCCTTTGGAGCAGGCCAGAGCGGGTCTCCAGCTGGCAGATGAGTGCACTCAGGCCGGTGCCTTTTTCTGTGGCCACAGAGCCACCGCACGGACCGGCGGTGCAGCTGGGTGAACGACGGGCGGGTACGGCAAGTCCCTGCCGCTCTGTCCGCGTCATGGTGGCACGTCACACCGAGACCCCCAGGGCGCAGGGCCGACAGCCCCAATTTACGGCCCGGGAATCTGAGGCTCACTGGGGTTGGGGGAGAGGAGCCAGGCGCCGAGTCTGGGGCAGGAAGCGCCCCGTCCCCGGGGATGCCACCCGCGCCCCAGGAAGCATGCGCCCTGGCCCTTCTGGGACCCTGCTCCTGCCCAGCACGGCCTTCACCTCCTGAGGCTCCAGAGCCCCGGGTGGGCACACGCTCAGCCAGGCGGAGCGCCCGCCGCGGTGCCAACTCGCTGGCTCCTCGCTAAGTACTCATTTTTGCCAGATCAAAGGACTCATTTATTAAAAAGCGGATTGAACTTGCCCGCTTGCCTCCCTGGAAACGACGCTGAGACAGGAGCCCCCCTCCCTCCCCCCCCCGCCCCCCCGCCCCTGAGCTCTGCCCTCCTCCCCGCACGGCTCCATGGGGGGCCTGCGGCCTCGAAGGGCCAGCCCGGGGGACAGGCCGGCCTGCGCCCAGTGCCCGGACAGTGGTGTGGGGCTGGCCCCACACATCGCTGTGTCTGTGGGCAAGGGGAGACCGGAGGTGAAGGGAGCAGCTGGGTCAGTGACCGGCAAGGCCCAGTGGAGCCGGGAACGCACGAAGGAGAGAAGGAGCTGGATCCCGGGCAGCTCGGGAGGCAGATGGAGGTGTGGCCCCCCTCCCGCCCACGAGCCCCACACCTGTCCGTGCTGCGGCGAACGTGTCCTGCAGACGTGACTGCAGCCCGGGAGCAGGTGACTCTCGGTAAGGAGACGGTTCTAGGCGATCTGTGTGGCCCTGGTTCATTCAGCCGGAAGCCCCGAGAACAGCTGAGGCTGCCCTGGAGGAGGCCGCAGCCGGGCACCTGCAGATCCTGGCCCCCCACCCCCACCCCGGCTGGCCGGCCGGCCCTGCCATCGCGAAGCCAGTCAGTCCCTGGTCAGGGGTTGCACCTTCACACCCCTCTCCCTCCGGTTCCGCTCGTCTGGTGGGAACTGCCCGGTTCAGGGGTTTATAGAAGGGAGAAAGGCTGCCGGGACATAACTGGGGCAGCGGGGGGACGGCAAAGACCGAGAATTGGTCACTAGCTTTTAGGGTCACTAACAGCCACCAGAAGCGGCCGGGTGGCCTCTGAGAGCAAATACAGGTGAGGGGCAGGCTGAAAGCCTCCTGCAGGGAGAGACGATGTGGGGAGCTTACTGGGCAGTGGACACGCCCAGTAAGATTCCCAGGTCCCCCGGCCCTGGAGCACAACCTGATCTTTAGTGGGGTCTCTGGGGGGACTCAGAGGCTCCCCGCAGGCTGGCAGGCCTGAGCCCATCCTGTAAACGCTAGAAGGGAGGGGAGGTGACTGGGGGTGGGGGGAAGAGGGAAGTTGCCGAGGCTGGGGGTACCCGGGGGGGGGGGGTGGTGGTGAACAGAAGTCAAGAATGGCCTCTTGAAGGAGAGATGGGGTTTCTGAGAGAGGCACAGACAGGAGACCGAATCAGGCGTTTCCACATAAATAACTAAATATGCTGTGGGAACAAACGCTCCTTCCCTTCACTACTGAAGAAGGCTTGTGTTTACCAGTCAGGACACAGCGAGGCCCTGGTCTCACTGCGGCCTAGAGAAGCAGAAGGGTGGGGAGGGCAGGAGAGGAAAGGACAGGGGAGGGGAGGGCAGGGCAGGGGAGGGAAAAGAAGGGCAGGAGAGGGCAGGGGAAGGCAGGGGAGGGCAGGGGAAGGCAGGAGAGGGTGGGGCAGGGGAGGCAAGGAAGGGGAGTGGAGGGGAGGAGAGGACAGGGGAGGGCAGGGGAGGGGAGAGGAAGGGAGGGCAGGGGAAGGCAGGAGAAGGCAAGGGAGGAGAGGGGAGAAGAAGAGAGGGCAGGAGAGGGCAAGAGAGGGGAGCGGGGAGGGCAGGGCAGGGGAGGAAAGGACAGACAAGGAGAGCACAGGAGAGGGCAGGGCAGGTACCAACAGGAGAGGACGTTTAATCATATTAATCCAGAGCTCCAGCTTTGGAAGCCCGCAGAGCTGGCTGTGAACCGCACTGTGACCTCAGGGAAGCCATGTCACCTCTGGGAGCCCCTGCTGTCCCTCCTGGAAAGCGGGGCCCAGTGGGACCACACTGAGCGGCAGTCCCCTCTCCAAGATGGCACTCCCGTTGCTTATCCCTGCCTGCAGGCGTGAGCGCGGTCTGGTGCCTGTACCCCACTGGCCGCATGTGACCCCACTCTGTGGACCAGGCTGCCCCTGGGGTCACGAGTCTGGAGCCCCGGCTGCCGAGAGGCAGCCAAACCGGACCCGCGGCCCCAGCTCCACGCCAAAGCAGGAGCCAAAGCAGGAAGCCCCCGGAGGGCACAGAATGGCCATAAAGGTGAGTCAGGCGTCCACACTCCTTTCATCCAGAGGTCCTGGTGCCCCACACACGGACTCGTTAAATGTCTCCGCGTCCACCTGAGCAGGAGGCCCTAGGCCCGCACCCCCCCCCCCCGCCCCCCGCCAGGCCCGGAATGGGCTCTCCGTCCTTAAGGGAGCTGCACAGATCAGAAGCGGTTTTTTATGGTCCACGCGAGAAGCCTGAGCTCAGAAACGGTAGGTGTCTTGCCCAAGGTCACACAGCAGGGCATGAATGTGGTCTCTCGGATCCCTAGTGGGGTTGGTCCCATTCATTCCCGCCCCATAACCAGGCTGGGAAATGTGGGCCTTACCGGCTCCCATGTGCCTTGAGCAGGGAGACTAGAACGTCCTCACCTTGGCCATAGTTCCCCATGGCCCAGTCCAAGCACAGGGAAGGTCTGGCCACAGGCCCCAGCCTTGGCCACAGATATTTGCCAAAAAGGAGCGGGAGGAGCCCGAAACAGGGAGCGGGCTTTGGGACGAGACACATGTTATTGAAAAACACTTTAAATTATGAAATATTTTTCACATTATGAAACACACTTCGTGCCTTCCCCTGACACAACTCACTGCCCCCACAGTTCGGAGGCCAGACGTCTAACACGGGGCCTCGTGGGGCTCAAGTCAAGGTATCAGCAGGTCTGGCTCCTTCTGGAGGCTCCGGGGAGAGGCGTCTCCCCGTCTCTCCCGAGTCCAAGGTGTCCTGGCTCCTGGGCTGCCGGCCCCTGATCGCCTCCTCCAGCCCCGTCTGATCTCCCACGTCCTACTTCCTCTTCTGAAGCATCCCTCCACCTCCCTCTCGTAAGGACCCTGTGAGGACACTGGTCCCACGCGGATCATCCAGGACCACCTCCCTGTCCCCTGTCCTGAACTGAAGCCCAATTGCAACATTCCCCTGCTATAGGCGGTCACGCGGGCCAGGTTCCGTGGGTTAGAACACGGACATCTCGGGGACCATGATTCGGCCGAGCGCAGCACGCGTTTAATGACTGTCACCCCCCACCACCCCCTGTCACAGGAAGAACACGTGGGACCCCATGAGCCCACCAAGGCAACCGGGGGATACCGGCAGGTGAGGGCCAGAGGGCCCGCCTAGCCCCTACGGAAAGGACTCTGCACCTGCCTCTGGAGCCTGGCCCCGCCCACCATGGGGGGGGGGGGGAGAGGGAGCCAGCTCTGCTCCAGGTTCTCCCCTGCTCAGCCCCCACTCCCCAGCCCTCCTTCCCAGGCAGTCCTCGGAGTTACTGTTTTAATGAGTTCCCTGCCCTCTAATTAGCAGGTGCGGCTTTGAAAGGAAGCGCCTGGTGTTTACCTTGCACGGAGCCTTTAATAACCAAACCCAAGGAATCGCGGGCTGGCTCCCGCCTAATCCCCATCTGAACAGCAGTGCTTAATGAGCCTCGGCACCAGCGAACCTTCTCCTGCCCTCTCCCAGGCGCCCTGCGGAGCCCCAGGGGCTCGTTACCGAGCAGGCTTCAGCCCTGCCAGGAGGCGCCCAACAGCCCAGCGGAGTCGGAGGCCCGGGGCAGGGGGAGGGGCGGGGGAGGGCAGCGTGTGCCGGGATTGACTGGTGTCCTGCAGGCCACTCCGTGTCCCCCGAGCCAGCAGGGCACCAGGGCTAGCATTTACCAGCACCCGTGGGAGCCCAGGCTGTTCTGGGGCTTTACCTCTCCAAGCCAACGCCCTCACAGCACCCCTACTGTGGCCCCAGGGGAGGGGAGACTGGTAGATGCTGGCAGTTTCTGGGCTGATTTCACACGACAGTCCTGGGAGGCAGGCAGCGAGCACTGGCCCCCATGTTCCAGATGGGAAGCTGATGTGCAGAAGAGCTGAAGACTTTGCTGGAGGGTCAAGGGTGGTGCCCACAGCCCACAGCCCTCTCCGGGGAGCCCCGGGCGCTGTAGGGAGGAGCAGGGGCAGAGGGCAGAGTGCAAACATCAAACAGAGGTGCTCCCCCCCGCCTCTGGCTCCACTAGGGGTTCGGGCAATGACCCACTGAATGCGTGCCCCACTGGAAGGTTCCAATCCTGGAGGCCATGGGCGACCTCCTGCAGACCCAGCGTCTCCTAGTTGGGAGGCTGCGGGCAGACAGCGGCCAGCTGGTCTGGACGGTCGCCTCGTCCCCGTCCATCCAATCAGCACCGGGGACTGGGTGGAGCTGAGGCCCCAGAAGGCACAGCCAGCTGCACGGAACCGGTGGCAGGCCTCGTAAATCACAGGACAGGCTCAAGGATCCCGAGGAGGGGGAGGGGGGACAGGCACGGCAGGGGGGCAGGGCAGGGCCCCCCCCCCCAGGCCCATCTTGTCTCTCCACTCCCCTCCCCGGTACGCACCCTGCAGAACCCAGAAAGGGCCCCCCCCCCCCCCCCCCCCCCCCGCACTCTGAAAAGAATATTCTAGATCATGGGGGTTTTTGTTTGTTTCCTTGTAAAAATCAATGGATCTGCCTCTGGGTTGCTGGAAGGCAGAGGCGCCTCCCACCCCATTTGTGCCGTAGTTACGTCCCCCGCCTCGCCTCTGAATAGCCCGCCAGTCTGCTGGGGAGCTTGAAAGGCGTTTGGAGAGTTTAGGCGGGAGAGAAAAAGGCCTCCTCGGGCTTCCTTTGTTGGGAGAGGGCCCCCGCTGGGCCTTTATCTGGCTCAGCCGGCTCTGCTGCAGCTCGGAGACGCCCCCAGAAGGGGAACAGGAAGCCGGGCCCTCCAGGCCTCCCTTCCCTCCTGGGGTACAGGACGCCACCCAGGCCAGAACCTCCACGGCTTCCTCTTCCTGGGGGCTTGGTTGGGGAGAGGAGGGGGTGACAGCTCGGCCACCACAAGGGAGCTCTGTCTGCTGCCCTACTTCCCTGGCCTGGGGGGGGGTGGGGGGTGGGGGGGGGCGGTGCTGAGTTACCTAGCATTTACTTACTGCATAGGGCACCGTCCATGTGGTCTTCCGGGACACGGCCTGGGGGGTCGGCGGGATTCAGGTGTGGCCAGGGATCCAGGGATTTGAGAGGCAAAGGGGGGCCCCAACAATAAAGACGACATCCTTCCAGTAATCTAACGCGCGGCAGGAGAAAACCTGCGACCTGAGAATTCCCTTCTCTGCGGGTTTCAGTTCCCCCACCTGTGTGGCAAGGGCCAGGGGACCCGTCATCCCAACAGCGCTCATTCTCATTTTCCAGATGAGAAAACCGAGGCACAGAGAGACTACCCAAGAAGAGGTGTGGCGGGATTCAGACTGGGCCACCGGCTCCAGAGTCCTCACCCTTAACCATTGTGCCCTCCTGCCCCTCCCAGTGGCTGCGAGGGTCCCACATCCCGACGAGGCCAGGAGGGCCCTGGTTCCAGAAAATGTACTTTTTCCAATGGAGAGACGGTAAGCGCAAACTGTCAGGCCATTTTTCTGTGCCTGGAAACATTTTCACGCGAATATAGTTCTAAAAAACAAGGAGAAGATATCCTTTACCAAATCCACAGGACCCAGTTTTTGGCCTGAAAACCATGATGGTGACGAGAGTGAGCCCCAAGAGGTCAAAGCAGCGAGGAACACAAAGAAAGAAGGCACCCAGGCCAGGCCCAAAGCATGCCCTCGCCAGCAAAGCTTTTCCAGTTTTATTTACTTATTTAATGTTTACTTATTTATTTTGAGAGACAGAGAGAGAAGGGAGTTGGGGAATCCCAAGCAGGCTCTGAGCTGCCAGCACAGAGCCCGACGTGGGGCTCGATCCCATGAACCGTGTGATCGTGACCTGAGCCAAAACCGAGAGTCGGACGCCCAGGCAGCTGAGCCACCCAGCCGCCCCTACGCTTTAAAAAACAAAAACAAAAACAAAAAAACCGAGATATAATTTGTATCATGAGATGTAACGTTTTCAAATGTACAGAAGCTGGCTCAGCCTAACGGCCTCCGGAGAATCTGATTTGAAAGTTCTAGTCTTCCGGGGCCCGCTTGACCTCTAAACTTTCACCTTTTCTAAGGGCAGTGGAAGGCAGGGGATCCGATCCCGCTCTCCCGTGGTCCCCACCTACCAACGGAAGGTTCCAGAAATGCTGAGTCTTTGGCACTGAACGCTGTCTCTCAGACTGCGTCTCCCCCTTGGCGACGGCACAGAATTGCCCTGTTGGACCACGGACCTCATTTTTGGTCTGGAGACCGTGGCACTCAGAGTCCCAGGCGGTTCTCCGAGGTCCTGTCTCCACCGTGAACCACAAATGCTTGGAGGCCACAAACAATGGCGCCCTGTTCTGTTTTCCCTTTCGACGGCTATTCCGGAGGCGGCGGGGGCCCAGTCCTTCGGGGGTCTCTCACCAGCCGCGACCCCACCCGTTGGCCGAGCCTTGGTTTCCTCAAATGAAAAGTGGAGATAAAGAGCCCTTGCCTGTTGGAGCCCTTGGGGGGCCCAGAACGACCTCCCCAGGGCCCCGGGGCTTGGACCCAGCCGACCCCCATGGACGCTGGCTAATGGCAAGGCGACAGTGTAAACAGTCCGCTGGTCACTGCATGTGGCAAATTCACCTCTGATTAGGTTTATGTATTTATTTTTCTTAGCAATAGGGTTTGGCAGCGCAAACAGTGTGGCCGGTTACACTGTTTCCAGAAAGCTCAGGGAGTTCTTGGCCACTCTGGGTGGGCTGCTCCCCCCCCCCACCCCCGCCAAAAGCCACAGCCAGACCCCCGCCCCTGGCTTCCAGGGCGCTGACCCATCAGGCGCTATCAGACCGCGACTGGCCGCCAGCGACGGCTGGGGATGCTCTGTTTCCTGGAAGTGTGCCCCGTGACACTGAGCTGGCCTCTGGAGGACAGCAGTGTTGAACTTGGAAACTGACGCTGTGCTCTGGGAGGCTGGGAGGGTCCGCTCCACCTAGGCCTTCTGACCTGCAAGCTGCTGGGTGCAGAGCCCCGGCCGCCTTCCCACGCAAGCCTGGTGCCGGCTCTGAGCTGCTGAGTCCCCCGTAGCCGCCTGGGGAGGGAGGGGCCGCAGTCAGGCCCAGACGGGGACCCCGCCCTGGTGTCACAGAGACACGTCTGGCTCTCCCCCAACCGGACCGGGCATGTCCCTGCTCCGCCCGCCCCGTCCTCATCTGAAAAGTGGGGGTGTTGGTCTAACCCCCCACTTTCAAATAACAAATACACAAAATAGATTCGGGTGGGCTAGTTGAGGCATTGCAAGGGGGCGGGGTGCGAGGAGCTGACCTCCTGGCTTCCCCTCCCTTTCCTCCCTGGCCCGAGGCCCCTGAGGTCAAGCTGCTGAATACTCTTTTTTTTTTTTTTTTTTAAGTTTATTTATTTTGAGAGAGAGAGAGAGGGGGCACGTGTGCGCACAAGTGGGGGAGGGGCGGAGAGCAGGGGTGGAGGTCGGGGGGAGAATCCCAAGCAGGCTCCGCACTGTCAGCACAGAGCCCAACGCAGAGCCCACGAACCGTGAGATCATGACCTGGGCCGAAGTCGGCCGCTTAACCAACTGAGCCACCCAGACGCCCCTGAATACACCATTTTAAGGACCCTTTGGTATCCCATAAAGCCTGAGCACGAACTACGTAAGCCTTCATCAGGCTACAGATTAGCTGAGCACGTACTAAGTGCCAGGAACTGTTCTAGGAGCTGGGAATACAGCTGTGAACAGGACAGACAGCGTCCCTCGTCTTCTGGACTCCTAGAAAGGACAAGACTGACAATGAATCTGTGACACACGAGAAGGAAACCAGAGCCATGGACGAAGGACTGATGTGATGAACTGTTATTTCTGGGAGGGCCAACCCCTGAGGAAGGTGAGGAGGGGAGCTCTGAGTGCCTCCCTGGCAGGAGGACCGGCAGTGCAAAGGCCCTGAGGCACAAGCACCTCGGTCGTGGGGGAGCGTGGGGAGAAAGCAAGCGAGAGAGCCAGCTGAGGGGTCACATCACATTTCGGTGGGCTGAGTGTACTGAGTTCAACAGCATCCCCCAGCAAGTCACGTCCCCCTGGGACCTCAGGATGTGACTTTATCCGGAAGTAGGGTCTTTGCAGACATAATTAGTTGACGTGAGATCACACCGGATTAGGGCAGGCCCCAATTCAGTGAAAGTGTCTTAATGAGAAGGGGAGAGGACACAGACACAGAGGCGGCCAGGCGGAAGCCGAGGCAGAGACTGGAAGGACGTGGCCACAGGCCAAGGGACGCCTAGGGCCCCTAAGCCCCGGAAGAGGTAGGAAGGTCCTCCCCCCCGGGCCCGCACGGGGGCTTCTGATGTCCAGAGCTAAGGGAGAAAACATCTCTGGTAAGCCTCCCAGTCTGTGCTCATTGGTCAGGGCCACGTGGGGCACTCCTACACCCGGGGCAGGGCTCTCCTTCCGTGCGGGGAGCCACGCGGGTCAACGCAGACTCTGGGTGCTTTGGATGTCGGGATGGCACGATCCGATGGCATCTCCCAGGGCCACGTGGCACGGCGCGGCCCGCCCTGTCCAGCCCTGACTCTGAGTTCTCGAGTTCAGGCGAGCATCTCTGACACCCGGCTCCCAGCCTCAGAGGCGCCTCATGGGGGCAGCATCCTGGCGGAGAAACCGTGGCCTGTGCTCCCCCAAGAGCCCCCGAGTGACACACGTCTGCTGGGCCATCCACAAGCCGAGCGTCCGCTCTGTCTGTGGGAGATCAGGGCCCTGCCTGGGGGTGGGGGTGGGGGCGGGGGTGTCGCCCACTCTACTCTCCACCCAGGCCCCTCCGGAGGCCCCGGGGCCCGAAACGACAGCAAAATGGACCCGCCGGCCCGGACTGGTTCTCCCTGTTGCCTTATTTACAGTTTCCCAGACGGATTTTTCCTCTGCAAAGCTGGAGCCTGTCATTATCCATCCCGGAACCTGTAATTTTTTTTTCAAAGAACACAGCCCGGAAGGAGAGATGAGTCAGAGGTGGCGTCCACGACACGCTTTGCCAGTGGTAAGCCCGGGGACGAGGCGGGTCGAGTCGGGGGTGCAGGCAGAGATCACCCACCGACTCAAGAAGCATTTATGAAGCACCCTGTGTTTGCCAGGCACCCGGCGAGGTGTCTCCACAGACCCAGCGCCCAAGGCTCAGCGCTATTCTAGCGAATGGGACACCGGGGCTGGCATTTGCGGCCCCCGTGAACGTGTGTTTGTGGTAACCACAAAACTCCGACGGGATGTGCCCAAGGAGCCTTCCCCACAGTGACCTCGTGGGGCGGCCGCACCCACGCCATCCCGCCCCAGCCGGATGCAGGGAAGGGGGGAGACGCTTGGAGGCCCAGCTGTCAGGTGGATACGGAGGGGGCCCAGGAGCTGCCTTCCCGCCTGCTGCAGCCTGAGCTCTGATGTCACTCAATCTGGAAGCTTCCGTAAGGATTCCTGCCTCGCTGCCCCACCGGTGTGCAAGCCCCACCGACCGCAAGCCTCAGGTCAGAGGTCCACTTTTCCAGCGCTTTGCCTCACAGATTTCTGTCGACCGGTGGCGTGGCGGGGAAAGAGCTCTGAGACCCCCGCCCAGCCCCCGGGCAGCTGCCCAAAGGGCAGGGCGGAAGAGGAGGAAGGGGGCGGTGTCAGGCCCCACGGCTGTGACCCCCCTCGCGCCCGCCCGAGCCACAGGCCGCCCTGGCTTTCCCAGCACAGACACGGCCACCGGACACTTGGCCACACGCCACGTGAGCGCCGGGGGCCCCCTCGGCCCCGCTGGTTCTAAAGCACGAGGCCTGGTTTATAAGCTCCTCGGGAGCCACGCTGCTTGGGGAGTCGGTGCGGTTTCCGAGATCATCAGAGGTAACGACATCAAGACCCAAGGTCGCTTAACATCGGCCCAACATCACAGGTTGAGCAGACAGCTGAGGCGGCCCAGGAACAGCCAGTCCTGGGGGGCTCGCGTCCCCGGGGAGAGGGGAGGCGAGCTGAGAAGCCATGTGCCACAAGGCCTCGCCGGCACCCCTGGTGACCGCCCGTGTTCCGCCCGTGCGGCCGAGCCTGCCACCGCGCCGAGTGCTTGCACACCCCGTGTGCTCGGTCCCCGTGAGCAGACGTTGCTGTCATTTGCACCCTACAGATGGCACAACGGAGGCCCAGGACGGGATGGCCACCGCTTGCCCAGAGCTGGATCTCCTACGGGGCCTGGCAGTAGGTGCCCCCTCCCACGGTGGCCCGCCCGCCCGGACGCAGGTCCCTGCCGCGTCACCACGGGAGGGCCTCTGTGCGGATACTCACCTGCCCTGTTTGAACTCTGCCCTGCCCCACCGCCAGACCTGGGCAGACGCTATTCTCCCTGCCTGGCCTGCCAACCTCTTTCTCCGCCTTCTAGAACCTTCTGCGTCCTTTCAAAGGCTCCGCTCAGGCCCACATCACCCCAGGACCCCCGGCACTGGGTTGACATTCAGACACTTGGTAACTGGGGGCTCTTGTCTGCACTTGGCTGCCCCAGAAGCTGACCCTGAGACCGGACTGGGGTGGAACAGAACCCTGATGCACGGGGGTGGGGGTGAGACAAGAATGGGAGGAGCCAGGAGGGCACATTACTGCTCATGAGGCTACACTGTGGGTGGCAGGGACTCAATCCCTCTGGGGACGTAGGGGGCCGTGTGGACCTGGGTTGGGCCACCCGAGGGGGAGGAGGTTGGAGGGTTTGCCCGGCTCCTGCTGCCAGCTGCTGGCACACACCGGCCCGTCCCCTCCAGAAGCTGGAGGCGGGAACAGGGGCAAGCCCTGGGATGGGCGGGATGCCTACAGGTTCTGACCAATCAGAACAGACGCCTGGTGTCAGCAGCGGGAGGGGGAGCCCCCACAGCACCTGCCAGCTGCCCACCTTCCCTGAGGCTCCCCACAAAGGCCCAGTCTTTCTCCCAAGCTGTCCTCAGAGCACACAGTAGGTGCTCAGTAAACGCTGGCGGTTTAATAGACACACAGCAACACGGGTGGGAGACCTTTCCATACACTTAGGGGAGAAATGTGCCTCTGCCTTAGGCCCCCGTGGAGGGATCGAAGGCCGCCAGTGGGCGGGGCCTTGGTCCCCTCCAGCAGAGCCCCGTGTGATCACAGGGGACAGGCGAGCATTAGGATGCCCCCACTGGGCTCCCGCTGTGATTACCGTTGACTCAAGTGACAATTCATTCAATATTTAGACTCTGTGAAGCCTTCCCCCCTACATGGTGCTGGGCCGCAGCCAAGCCGGATGGGGTTACCTGAGCCGGACAGGTGTTCACACCTGCCCAGGTTCTGCTCGGCACGCCCCTGGCGAGAGAACGGGTCCTCCTGCCAAGACGATACCACCTCTCCGCTCCCAAGACACACAGGGACACCAGCTGCCACGTCACTGGGGACGGTGACACCTGCAAAGCCCCATGGGGTCAGGACGGGGGAGTGGTGCAGCAGGGGCTCCCAACCCCGCCATCTACCGCAAAAGACCACCGACTGTTTACTTCCGTGGCCCCTCTGCAGAGGACAGGTGCAGCCCTTGCTGGTGGCCTGGCCCGCGGAAAGACGCCGGGCACTGGCCTACCACTGCCCCCTACTGGCCACGAGCAGTACCCCTTCCCGTCTGTGAGCAGCTCCCTCTGCTGTCGGGGATGAGGACTTGCAGGATAACCTGCGCCGGTTGGGGCACCAGGGAGAGAGAAAGTGCCCCGACCAGGGGTCAGGGGCGTGGGTCCCACACCCGCTCATCCAGCGCCATGGCCACGGGCCACATGTCGCTATGGAGCCCCCAGAATGCACCCTGGGCCACTCGAGATGTGTCATAAGTGGACACACCACGTTTGCTGTGAAAAGATCTCACTGATAACTCAATGCAGTGATTACACGCTAAAATGATTCTATTTGGGCTACATATTAAACTTTATTTCACCCGTCTTTACTTTTCCTCTCCGGTTTCACTGAGCTATAATTGACATACGACACTGTATTGGCTTCAGGTGCATCACATAATGATTTGATGTGTGCACGTCCCGCAAAATGATCAACACAATGAGCTTCGTTAACATCTATCACCTCGTGCGGTTACAAAACGTGTTTGCTTGCGATGAGAAGCAGGATGTTTTCACCTGTTTGTAAGGGGCTACTAGGAAAATTAAGATTACATGTGTGGCCTGCGTGGTACTTTTTTTTTTAAATGTTTTTATTTATTTTAGAGACCGAGAGAAAGCACGAGCTGGGGAGGTGCAGAGAGAGAGAGAGAGAGAGAGAGAGAGAGAGAAAGAGAGAGAGAGAGAGAGAGACAGGAACCGACGCAGCAAACCCGATGCAGGGCTCGAACTCACGAGCTGTGAGATCACGACCTGAGCAGAAGTCAGACGCTCAGCCGACGGAGCCACCCAGGCGCCCCTGGCGTGGTATTTCTACCGTGCAGGGGTGCTGTTGTAGAAGTTAATTGGCTGCTATGAAGTTTCCGGTAAATCACTTGACCCTTTGGAAACCGGCAGACGGACCAGATGGCCTCTGGCGTCGGTCTGGCTGGGATACTCTGTGGCCCTGAGCAGTGGCCTGGGAGCAGCCAGGGCACAGCCCTTCAGGGCAACATACCGTAGCAGGTGCGGCCACTCCCTTCCCCCCTCTCCCCTCCCACCTGGGGCCCCCGCACCTGCCCTGCCCTCCAGAGAGCGGGGGCCTTGGCGGCCCCTGTCAGCTCCACACTGCTGTCCCAGGTCTGGTTCAAGGATGGGCCAGGCTGTTTGGCCCTCAGGGCTAGGCAGGGGTAAGTGTGGCCACCAGCCTCGCATCCCCTCTCCCTCAACTCTGTCTCCTTCTCAGTGGTCAAAAAAATTTTTTTTTAACTTTTTTTAATTTTGTGATTTTTAAAAATATCTATTTATTTTCGAGAGAGAGATACAGAGACAGAGTGCAGGCAGAGGAGGGCGGAGAGAGAGGGAGACACAGAATCTGAAGCAGGTTGCAGGCTCCGAGTTGTCAGCACAGAGCCTCACGTGGGGTTTGAACCCACGAACCGTGAGATCGTGACCTGAGCCAAAGTCGGAGGCCCAACTGACCGAGCCCCGCGGGCGCCCCTCAGTGGTCAAATCTGACTGCACAGAGGTGTCCTTGCAAGTCTTGAGAAAGACACTAAAGACTAAAGACAGCCAAAGGTCACTGGACGCCTTGGCTGCTCGTGTCCAGACGGGGCAGAGCTGGGCACTCTGGACGTTTCTGAATCAGACCTCTGCTTGGTCCCAGCACACGCACGCACAGCAGATTTTCTGAGCTGGCTCTCATTGGAAACACTGTGGCCGGCTGTCCCTCCAAACCATGCAAATGTCCTGGATGTTCTGATACATCAGGGTGAATGTGGGGACAGCGCCAGTCGGCCTCGTGATCGAGATGTGAAGGCCCCGGATCTCTCGGCTACCGAGGCTGGGCCCCAAGACGGGCTCTGTCTCTCCTACCAGATGCCCTGAAAGGTACCCGAGAGACCGAGACCACGCTGGTGCCTGCCCTCGGGGAATCCTGTCTGGGGAGATAAGACTCAGGAAAGAAAGGATGAACCACAAGCTGGGGAGAGCCCGGTGCCTGTGCCGGGGGACAGGGAGGGATGACCCAGGATGGCGGAGCAGGCAGGTCTCAGGGAGCAGACAGCAGAGGACGGAGGGGCCCCAGGTGTGTGTGTGTGTGTGTGTGTGTGTGTGCGCGCACGTGAGGGGACAGCGGGCCGCCGGCCTGGCTGCCTCCGAGGCCTGCAGCCTTACCAAAGCCCTGCTGTGCCTGCCATGCCGCCATCTGGCCCCCAGCTGTCCTCCCCCCCACCCCCCGTGCTGGCCGCGTGTGCTTCCTGTCTGCTTTTCACCCCGAGTCGTGAGCTTAAAACAAACATCCAGAGCAATCTAAAGAACTTTCCAGAAGGTTCCTGGGAGGAGGCAGCATTCCTGTCCCCCTACTTCGGGGAGGCACGTGCACACAGCCTCGGGGTCTGGGCTGTTTTTGTGGCCCCAGCTAGCAGACTGACTGCTCCTTTCTTCTTCCTTACCTCCACTGCATGAGGCACTACTGGGGAGGGGGGGTGGGGCGAGGGCGGGAGGGGGACCTCTCTGAGCCAGCTCTCTCGTTCTCTCATTCACCCCCCCCCGGCCACACCCTCACCCCCCACTCCCCAGCACACCCTGGCTGGGACCAGTGCATTATCATATCACCCTAGAACCTGCTCACCTGTCTTAGGTCCCCTGGCCTCTCAGCCCCCCAAAGTGAGCAGGTGTGGGGGTCCAGCGGCCCAGGGTGGATATTGTCAGCTCAGCCTCGGCCGGGGGCTGGCGGAGGCCAGGCCTGGCATGAGAGCCCCCAGCAGCTCCCAGACCCCATCTCTACAGCTGTGCAACTGCCCAGGCCTGGGGCCACCTGGCCTCAGCCCTCAGTGCCTGTCTGAGCTGGCCCTGGAGTCCTGCTTCAGGCCGAGACCTTGCTCCCCCGGGTATGATGCCCCAGCAGCTGTCCTGTGGCGACCAGCAGGGCAGGAAATCCTCTCACGGCAAAGGGCAGGGAGGGGGCAGGAAGGGGCACTGAGGCAGGGGTGGGATTATTCCACTTGGCTTCCTCAGACCCGACATGAAAGGCGCTGTTGTCCATGAAAGAGAGACAGCCAAGATGGCCTGGCCCCGGACCAACCAGGCAGGCCATCTCAGGACACCCACGCAGGGTGGTCCTCGGGCGGGGCCTGCCTCCCAGGCATGGAACCACACGGGACAAGGGGTGAGCAAGGTGTCTCGGGGCCTTGAAGGGGACACACGTGGCAATGGGGGTTCAGCCGGAGGAGAAGCAGGATGGTGGGAAGGGAGAGGGTTCTCTGACCCCGACCCTGCAGGCACTCCCAGAAGAACGTCGCAGACTAACTCACTCAACCCTACAACGGCCTTCGTGCAGCGGGTACAGGTGGGGCCACTCCCTGGGTGGGAAGACGGGGCACAGCCAGGACGGGGCAGAGTGGGGACTTGAACCCAGAACCCACCCCGCTCTGTGGATGCCCAGCTGTGGTCTCGGGGACAAGAGGCCACTGCTGGGTCTGCCCCTCCCATCCTGAGAAAGAGCCCCGGGAGGCCCCACTGGCTTCCCTCCTGTCTGGGTGGCAGGAACGTCCTGCCAGGGCTGAGGGACTACTGGTCCCTGGGGCATCAGTCCCAGCGAGGCCCCTTCTCCAAGGACCCGTAGCTCCTGTTGGTCCTGAGGCCTCTCCATCCCCCGCCAGGGGGCCCGCCAGGAGGCCGCTCAGTAAACACTCCAGGCCAGCCAGGCCAAGCCAGCATGGGGACAGGGACCCAGGGATGCCCCTCCTTGACCTGGGTGGACGAGACCTCCTCCGGCTCCTGCAAACACCCAGAACAATCTAAAGAACTTTCCAGAGGGTTCCTGGGAGGAGGCAGCATTCCTGTCCCCCTACTTCGGGGAGGCACATGCACACAATCTCGGGGTCTGGGCTGTTTTTGTGGCCCCATGTACCGCGGTAAACAGTCCCCCCCCCCCCCAAACGAATGTCTTCCGGAACCTTCAAACGGGACCTTATCGGAAACAGGGTCTTTGTAGATGGACTCAAGTTAAAATAAAGTCATGCTGGATTAGGGTGGGCCTGAAATCCGATGACAGATGTCCTTATAAGAAACAGGGACAGGGAGGGGCGCCTGGGTGGCGCAGTCGGTTAAGCGTCCGACTTCAGCCAGGTCACGATCTCGCGGTCCGTGAGTTCAAGCCCCGCATCAGGCTCTGGGCTGACGGCTCGGAGCCTGGAGCCTGCTTCCGATTCTGTGTCTCCCTCTCTCTCTGCCCCTCCCCCGTTCATGCTCTGTCTCTCTCTGTCCCAAAAATAAAAATAAAAAAAAAAAAAAAAAAAAAAAAAAAAAAAAAAAAAGAAACAGGGACAGGGAGAGGTGGGGACGCAGAGGAGAAGCCACGTGACAGCGGAGACAGAGACTCGGCTGGATGTGGCCATAAACCCAGGAACGCCCGGGGCCCCCAGACACCCTGGCAGTGAGACCAGCGCCTGGCAGAAGGAGGGGGCATCTCCTCTGTGCCTCGCTCTGGCCCTCCTGGGTCACTGGCCCTAGGCTTAAGGCCTCCACCCATCTGCTGGGGGAGGATGGGACCCAAGAAATGGGGCATCTTGTGGGGCCTCTGGAATTGGAGGCTGGCACCGGGGAGCAGCGGGCTGTCCTTCCCGCCCGGGCTTCCTCCCCCGCGATCAGAACCACTACCGGCTGGAAGACGAGCTAATCCTTCTTGACAGACCTACAGCCGTTCCTGACAGCCGTGGAGGAGAGGCCGGCGGGGGCTATATTTAGCCTCAGATTGTTCCTGCCCAGGTGGATCCGAGTGGGAAGGCGCTGAAGGGTACGGGGCTGCGGTGGCAGAGGAGAGGGGTCCCGCCGGCCCCCCTGCGTGTGCCCCCAGCCCCGTGGACAGACCTCTGGACTCAGGACTTCGGCGGGAGCGCGACCTGAGGTCCTGGGTGGGGTGTCCCTCCCTGGGGCGTCCTGACTGGGCACAGCCCTTTCCAGACGGGGCTGGGAACGCCCTCCCCAGCCAGGAATCCTCCTCGAGCTGCCCTCGCGGGCCTCCGCAGCCCCCACCGGACCCCGGATGGCGTGGCCCCCCTTAACCCAGGGACGGCCAATGGAGGGTGTCCGAACGCCCGGGAGCAGGGAGGAGGGCGACCGAGGGAGAAGGAACAGGGAGGACAGGTGACAGGGTCTGAGAGAAGGGCCGGGGGGGGGGGGGGGGGGGTGGTGGCCAGGAGGGGAGGGGGAGTGGAGGCGGTGGGTAGGGAAGGCTGATCCCATGCTTACGAAAAGAGAGTGTAGAGCGATGAAAATATTAAGGGGAAAGATAGTTTAACAAACACACCTCCCTCTCGAGGACTGCCGGCTGACTTGCAAACCTTAACCCGTCTAAGTTCACAGGCACCCAGTGCGGGGTAGCCATGGCCACTGTTCCCATTTCCCTGAGGAGGAAACTGAGGCCCCCAGAAGCTACAGGCCCCAAAACCTCGGGTGATGCTCGAGCCCCACGGCGCCCCCGCTAGGGCACACCCCTCCCCGGGGCCTCCCTCGTCACAGTCAGGACGGATCTGCTTGCCCCCCTCCCCCCGGCACCGGGGGCAGCTGGCGGGGGCGCAGGCCAGGCCCCCCCAACCGGGCCCGGGGCCCAGCCGAGCGCCGACGCGGGTCAGGGGTGAGGCGGCGCTAAGTGGCTTATGCCTCCATGCAGAGGCCAACCGACAGACGGCTGGATTAACAAAGACGCGCTCTGTTCCCCGGCAGGTCATGTGGAAAGCACGGCCACGGCCCCTGTCACTTCTCCTTTTCTATTTTTTTGTAAGAAGAGATGTTTGTTCCCGAGCCGGGGCGGGGGAGGGGGCGCCCGCCTCTCCACCAGCTGGAACCACATCAGCTGCCACGGGCACAATGGGCGCTTCTCTGCCGCGTCCACGCCTCACCCCCAGGCCCCGGCACGCGGGGGGGCCCGGCACAGTGACCCTCCTGAGTGCCAGCTCGAAAGAGCAGCAGCTGAAGGTGGGCCCCGGGCCCACAGCCTCAGCATCCCTCCGGGCAGCTTGTCGGGGACGCAGGTTCCCGGGTCCCACCCGGGCCCGCGGCTTCAAACCCTAATTCCCAGGCCAACTCCGGAGCCCGCGCTAACCGCCGTACCGGTGACCCGTCGCCGAACTGAATCAGGCCGCCGGCACCGCCACGCACCCGTCCGAGCGCCTCCGGAGTCCCGAGTCGGCAGAAATGCCCATCACCCCATCCACAACAGCGCGGTCCCCAGCCGGGGGAACCTTCCCTTGTGGGATCTCAGAATGCTGAACTTGCCCTCGTGTCCCCCCCCCCCCCGCCCCCAAAAGGCTTCTGCTCAACCTCTCTGATTTAGACTACACGCAGGGCGGCTGTCTGGCCTGCAGAATCGGAGAACTGTTTACTGGAACGTATATATTCCGTTCTTTCGGGGTACACGCAGGAGTGGAAAGCCAGGCTTGCGTCTCAAAGACCTGTTGAGGGGGGTGGGGAGTCGGTTGTAATAAACAAGAAAGAAAGATTTCCTGTTAAGGACTGATCGCCGTAGGAACGTTGATAGTCCTGGGAGCCTCTCTCCAACGGTGGAAAAGAAGGCTCTGTCCTCCTCTCTGTGGTCAGCCGTGCACTTTGCGGCTTACCACACGTGTGCGTTTCCCAGGATGGCTTTCCAGGCCTGGGAGCACAGAGGCTGTTTTGACACTCGCTCCAGTGTCCGAAAAAGGAAAATGTGCTCTCTGGCCCAGCTGCCCCCAAGGGCCCCCTCAGGGTCCTCCTGGAGGGCTGGGCTTGGGGTCCACGGCACAGAGGGGACCCGCCAGCCATTCCTACCCCCAGGCCCTCACCACCGAGCTATCAGCCACGTGGCAGTGAGGTCCTGAGGGCCCCTTCGGGCACCTCCTCTGAGTCCAGAGAGGCAGGAGCTCTACCTTCTAGTTCCCATATGAGGACACAGACCCTCGGACACTCGTTCAGGGTCTCCTCGAAGTTCATGGCCAAATCCCTCCCCCGCCCTCCCCCTGCCACCGGAGGATGCCGTTGGTGTTGCTGGCCCACCACTGGGGAGGAAATTACCACACCCTTCCCTTCGAGAGACTTCTACTGGCTTCAACAGAGCTGAATCCAACTGCTAAAAGTCCCAAGTAATGAACAGCGCCCAGAGAGGTCTGGTCCCCTGCCTCTGGCTCCTGGGAGGTGACCTCCAGGTCCTTGGGATGCCCTGGGCAAGAGTGTCTTCGTTTACCTGGGGCCGTGGGCCACACGGCATGGTCCATGCATCAGTGATTTCTCGGGGGGGGGGGGGGTGCTGGCCACCTGGGCGGTCAGCCATGCCCTTGGGACCGAGCCCAGTAAACCCTCCAGACACTGAGGCTCGGGGGAGCATCTCCAGCTGGCAGCACGCCATATGGGTGGGTCACCCTCATCGCCGCGAGGGGTCAACACTGTCTTGATCCCACCAGGAGGGGGCCGCCGAGAGCTGGCCCCCTGCCCTGTGTGCCTCTCGCCTCAGCCCATCCTGCTCAGGATCATAAACCACAACTTGAGCGTCACAGCCTTCCGCTCGGACTTCCGTGAGGGCTCCCAGCACACGGCCCAGCCTGGGCCTGGGGGTGGGGGGCAGGGGGCCGCCTTGCGGACCTCCTCCCACGTTTGCGGATGCTGAAGCAGAGAGATCACAGCAGAGGAAGGAAAACAAGGTGGAGGCTCTGGCAGAGAGCTGTCAGCCTCGATGGGGAGCACCCGCCTCCCACCCCGCACAGACCGGCTCAAGCCCCTTAGGGGCCGCGTGTCAGCAGGTGCACTGCGGCCCAGCCCTGCAGACCCCGCACCTGGCACTCGGGGCTGGGATACTCGAAGGCGCGAGCTGGGTTTGGACGCCGGGCCTCCCTCCTTCTCCCCGAAAGCAGCGCTGGTGCCCCAGGGCCTAACGGGCAGCGGGGCCGGGAGCCCCCTCCCTCCCTCTCGGTGAACCGCCTCTCTGTCTGGCCGCTCTCCTCTCTCTGGAAAACGCTTGGCCTAAGAGCTACCCTGTCAGCTTCCAGTGGCTTCCCCGAATCGGCCTGGGTGCGGCCTCGCCCCGGGGTGGACGCAGGCCCCTGTCCGGACGGCCTTGAACTGCCAAGCTAGCTGTGGAACTTCACCGCAGTCTCAGGGGAGCCCTCGGCCCCGTCCGGAACAAATCACTCACACTCCACACCATGCACCCAGTCTGGAGCCACAACGGCCACGCCGCCCGGGACGAAGCATCATGGACCCTTTCGCCCCGCTCTGGAGCCACACGGCTCCCGGCACTCGCTGTCTGGTCGGGCCGCCCTCCTGCGCACCTGCCGGCCGGGCCAGCGCTCCAGAGCATCCACACCTGCCCCGTCCCCAGCCCCACACGCAGAGGATTCGGAAACGGAGCCGGGCAGGATCCGGAGCCGCGGGACGTTTTAGGGACACTGTTCCCGGCGAGGTCGTGAGCGCCCCGGCCTGCCCCATCTGTATTCCGTGCGTGCTGCTTGGGTCCAGCGGGAACGTCACACCCAGCTGCCAGCCGGCGGCTTCTCACGGTCTCAGCTGATGCCAGGCCTGCTCGGCTCGGGGCAAAGGGACCCCCACCGGGGCAGCTGCTCACGGGGTCTCCAATCCCAAGAGCCCCCTTTCCCTGCCTTTCCGAAGTCACGGGCCTGGCGTTTCTCCTGACACATGGAATGGGGCTGCTCCTGGCGGCTACTCTGTCTCCCCTGTGATGCCAGGAGGGGGCCCAGTGACCTCCGGAGAGGGCCCCCCACCCCACCAGAGTGCCCGTCCTCCCCAGGCTGTGGGTCGTCAAAGAAAACAAGCCTAGGCATCAGCCGGGGGACTACTCGGAGCTCTACACGCAACCGTGATGTGAGTGATCCGCTCCGCCCTCTGGGACTCAGTTTCCCCACCACGGAACAGCAAGGCTGTCTCTGAGGTTCCTGGGAGCCCTGACATTCCATGATTTGGGGACATCTGGTGCAGGACGCACAGCGGCCGCCCGGTCCCATATGCTTGGCCTGCAGAGAGGCACCTCCTGCCGTCTCTCTAAGGATGCCGTGGCTGGCTCTGCAGAGTGCCTGGAAAAGCACAGGGTACAGCCCTTGTGCTCAGAGTTTCCAAGGGACTCAGGGTTCAAGCAGGGCCAGGCAGTGGCCACACTTACTGGGCACTCCCCGTGCCAGGTGGGTCATATACTTCCTCTCCTGTAACCCTCACAGCCCGTTTCAGTCATGGGGAAACTGAGGCAGGGCCCGGTTTCCTTGGGTCTCCTGGAGCCTGAGAAGTGCCGTCGGCTGTGAACCGGCTGCCTGGCTCCACGGCCCTGCTCCTGGCCTTCGTACTTGTAACCCGGTCTGTAACTGCTGAGCTGTGTGGCCTTGGGCAGCCCGCTTCACCTCTCTGGGCCTCCGCTCCCTGGTCCACAAAGTGCGAGTGACCGCAGAAGCTGCTAGCCAGGGTGGTTGTGGAGGCCAAAAGAATGAGTCCGGGTAGAGCCCTCGGCATACAGCAAACGCTCAACGAGTGCGGAAGCGCTGCGAGGATTGGGCTCTGCTGCCCACGTGCAGGGCGGACATCCTGGGACCACAGGTGCTGGGTCTGGTTCAGAGGAAGGGGCATCTCAGTGCCCTGGGGCGACAGGGAGGTCTGCCTGCAGGAGGAGGCGACGCTCAGCATCACCAGGTGGACAGGCAGGGGACGAGGACAGCCCCCACCCGCTGACCGCAGCTGAGCAGGGACATCACGACAGCCTTCTACTCCGGGCACATCTGGGTAGTGATCGCCACCGAAACCCAAGGACGGGCCTCCGTTTCCCAGGAGGCTCCCCGACCTGAGCACTATCATGGCTGGGGGGAGTCCTGGAACCCCGCGGATCGGCCTAATCAGAGTGACCGCCGAGATTAAGGCACGCGCCCCACGGCAAGCCCTTCAGTCACCTGGCCGCCTCGCCCAGAGGCCGGGCATGGGCTGGGCGCTCCCCGAGGCCCGGGTGAGGCAGAGACTGGCTGGACGCTCACCAGATTGGCTTCCTCTCTCTGGACACACAGCTAAGCAGTATCTCCCCACCCCTCGCCTCGAGCTGGACTGAGCCGGCCAGCGGGGTGTAGGCGGAAGTGACGTCACCACCGCACCCTCTCCCACCATCTGGCAGCTGGGCCAGCGGCAGGGGACTGCGAGGCCCCGGGAGACCACAGCGCCCGGGGCCCCGAGCCATCTCACGGAAGGCCCCCTCGACCCCCCGTTGAACCACGATGGCCGGATGAGGGTAAGCTTTGCTGCATTACACGTGAGAGTGCGGGGCTGTTTGTCACAGCAGCTGGCCTCGCCTGTCCTGACGAACACACTGAGCCTCATCACGGCCCCTGCCTCAAGGGGCTCACGGTGCTCTCGGGCTGAGACGTATGGGCCCCGCACCGGAATCCCCAGGGCTGATGGGTAAACCCGCACCCTCCTGGGGCCCCGGCCATGCCTTCTCGACCAGAAGCTCCCGGGAGGGGAGGGGGGCGAGGCCCTGCAACCCCATTTCCAATCGGCACCCCTGGTGATCCTGCCGCCCAAATGCCTGTGAGAACATGGCTGGTGACAGAGCGGAGAATCGCCTTCTCTCACTGGATGCTGGAGAAGGGGGAAGGCTGGGACCTCCTGCCTGAGTGCGGCCCCCCCAGGCCCCCCCTCCCCCAGTCCGTGAGAGGCCTGATGGCAGCGCCGTGGGGGCGGGGAGGCTGGGAGCCATTTGTGGCCGACGGTCACTCAGTAAACTGGGCAGACAAGAGATTCATTAGGGTCCTCGCTTAACGCAATGACGAATTCATTGAATTCTGATAAGGTCGTCCCTTAGCAGGTGGGATAAATCGTGGCTGAGTCTTGTCGGGACGACTGAGTCATCCCGGATTAAATTAATAATGATTAATTGGGGCTCCTGAAAGCTGAGCCACCGAGCGAAGATTAGAGTGTGCGTTCGAGCTCGCTCTCTCTCCCTTTTATTTCCTCTCTCCCTGCCGGGGCCGTGTCCCCTCCTCCAGGTGACATTCTCGGATGGGAAATTGTTACGGGAGGTTTGAGGACCCGGGGTAGCCGTGAACAGCTGTTCGGAGGCCGCCGTGCAACTCAGCTGGGAGGGCAGGTCTGCGAGGGCCCCCGCCTGGAGGGTTCTGCTGGGCTTTGGATGTTCTGACCCACCGAGGTGGGCAGAGCCATCTGCCCGGGGCATACGGAGCCCAGAGAGGCTTGCTCTCTGTCACCCGTGTCACCGGGAGCTACGCTGGCAGCAGCCGGCTCGTGCACGGCGCCCGACTGTCAGCCCGGGGATGCGCGGGCAGGGAGGAGGGCGAGGCGGTGGGCTCCTGGCTGTGCTCATCTCCTGAGACAAACAGAGGGTCTCTGGGCCAGCTGGAAGGAAGGTGTGCCCAGGCTGGGGGGGTGGGGGTGGGGTGGGGACAGGTCCCACGTGCAAGGCCACAGACACGTAAGACACAGACAGCAACAGAACTGGAGACTGTCCCACCTGGAAGTCACGAAACGGAGACAAGTCAGGCTGGCCCCCGCAATATCCCTTTGGTGGATTTCCTGTCTGTTGCCCATTTAGGGTGGCTCAGGATACCCCCCTGCCCCCCGCCCCGTC
The DNA here is from genome assembly GCF_028018385.1 of Neofelis nebulosa. Classification (NCBI taxonomy): domain Eukaryota; kingdom Metazoa; phylum Chordata; class Mammalia; order Carnivora; family Felidae; genus Neofelis; species Neofelis nebulosa. The sequence continues at coordinate 58,551,751 of NC_080798.1, read as the reverse complement.
TCATTTTTTCTAAGCTGTGGCTTCTACAAGCCAGGGCAGAAAAAGTCTGTGTTCAGTGGCAGATTTTTCAGAGGGGGCTGTATTTTCTGGACACCGCTCATTATCCCTAAAGCCCATCTCCCGGGGACTGCCCCATTCCGGGGGCTCCCCTCCAGTGCCCCCCCAGTGATCCCACACATCTCCCCCCACCCCGGTGAAGGCCATTTCTGCCAACCGCCTGGGTTATTAGCAAACGTTCGCCGAGGGCAACGCCGTGCGAGGCCCACATGGCTTGTAAAACGCAACAGGGACTCAACTTGGGAGGTTCAACCATAAACATTCCTGCAGCGGGCTTGGCAACCTCCCTGACTCCAAACGTCAAGGCGCCGTGTGAGCGAGGGGAAGGAAAGGCGAGGGCGGTCCCGGGCAAGCCCTACGGCTCTGGGGAGGTTTTACGCCACTGCAGAGAGCCATCGGCCGGACCCGTGCAGGAGGCGTGCGTGGCGCAAGGATGCAGGGTGGAGGCAGCCCCGGAGGAAGGTCAACTTGGACCCTGTCAGTGAACGCTCTCATCCCACACTCAAGAAGGCCAGAGAAGTGAGTCAGTCCTGGGGACCAGCACTGCGACCCTGCCTCCTTCTCCTCCTCCTCCAGGGCACTGCACCCCCAAATGCCAGGGGGCAGCCGGGCCGGGGGCTCGAGGCACGGGGTGCGGAGTGCGACCACCGAGGTATGTCCTGGCTCGGCAGCGTGCCAGGTGGTGGGGCCCAGGTTCTTCACCGTGCAGACCCTCCAGCCTCCTCCTGCACCCTCGGGGGGCGAGGGCCTTGAGAAGGAAGGCGTGTGCAAGGGGAGGGCTCAAAAACGCAATCCTTAACAGACGACGGGTCGACAAATCGCGTCTAGCCGCACGATGGAATAGTACTCAGCCGTGAAGAGTCATAACGTCCGGACGACACAGGCTCAACGGGACGAGTCTGAGAAACACCACGCTGAGGGGACAGAGGCCGCACACAAAAGCACAAATATCGTGAGATTCTGCGAAACGAAATATCCCGAACAGGCGGAGTCACAGAGACCGAAAGTAGAGGTTCCCGGCAGCTGGCGGTGGGGGAGCGGGGGGAGGTCATCACTGAATGGGGCCAGGGTTTCTGTTTGCAAAGATGAAAAAGTCTCGGAAACAGGGGTGGTGATGATGCAAGGCCGTGAAAGCACCTAAGGCCGCAAACTACGTGTGACGGTTAAAATGGCAAACCTTATGACATCTTAATACGATAAAAAGCAGCATGGTCGAGTACATCGAAAACCATTTTCGTTTATGTGCCGGAAGGCACAGGCCAGAGGTCTCCGATGGAAAACGCTGCCCTTGAACCCTGAAAGCAAGAGCAAGCTCCCTGGATGCCAGAACGCAGCCCTGCTCTAGGACATTCCCCGCAGCCTCGGGCAAGTCGCCCGACCTCACCGCCTGACGTGGTCAAGGACGCAGCTTCAGTGGCCAGGTGAGGGCTGCTGGCTGGGGGTACACAGGGAGGCCCGATGGGACAAGCACGACAGCCCCGGACCCAGGAACCTGGGTTCTGCCCCCAGCTCTGCCCCCCGGAAGCTTTCTGCCCCGAAGACCAGCCAATTCCCAGATCGACACGGGAATTCTGCTCTGCCGCAGAGCAGACTCAGCACCTGCTGACATTCAGGACCAAGGCTGTTAAGCGCCAAGGTGCTGTTTGGCCCGCCTATTTCCTCGGTTTGCCAGGGCAACCCCAAACGCATTTTCCTTCCTAAAGATGAGCGCACAAAGGCGACGTCTGACTGTCTTACCAGCACGGTCCACGTCCGCTAAACGAACTCACTGACCAGAAGGTAAAGCCACACGGTGGGAGGGTGCGGGGCTGGCTGTGGAATGTCAGTGAGACACGGAGAGATGAGGGGGTGCCTACAGCCACAGGCACCGGTGGGGGAGGGGACCGGCCTTGACAGCCAAGAAGGAAAACTGTCCAACGCCACGTACGAAAATACCTAGACTCCCCCTGAGCCCATCCTGTGGGCTCTTCACCACCCGCAGTGGAGCGTCCACACCCAAGCCCTTCCATCAGCAGGGCCTGAATCCGTTTAATTACTTTACAATATGATGAGGTCTCTTTCGTCAGGGCTGGACAAAGCAATGTCCCTCCCAGGGACCCTTTCACACAGACCAAGGACATCAGCCAGCTGAACAGGGTGTTCCAGACCCCAAGGGCAACTTCCTGGCGTTTGGGATCTCTATCCCAGGAGGTCCCACTGCCCAGGCTGGCCGCAAAGTGCTGCAGAGACGCTCTTCAGGCCCGTCGACCTTGAGAAACAGAAGGTGCTCACCTAAGGTCGGATCTCTGCCTCATCGGCCCTGGGCACCACCCCAGGCCACCCCTGGCTCGGGGCTCCCTCAGCCCCTGGGTGGCAGGTTCACAGCCAGCCCACACCCCCTTCTCAGGGCGGGAGGGTCCCCGGGGCCCCCGGGCCGCCGGTCAGCCGGCTGTGGCAGGCAGAGTAACGGTCCCCCGAGATAAGTCCGCTCTAGGCCCCGAGCCTGTACGTATGTGACCTCATATGGCAGAAGGGACCTTGCAGATGTGAGTGAGCTTGGGACCGTGAGATGGCGAGGCGATCCCGGAGGCGAGAGAGAACCACGAACAGAAGCGGGCGGGAGAGCTGCCGGGCTTCGGGCTTGGAAGAAGGAGCGGCCGGGAGCTGGAGGCCAGGAAGCGGGTTCCAGGAACCACACCCTGGGGTCAGCCCAGCGAGACCTGCGTCAGACCGCTGACCTCCGGGGCTGCAGGCGACTCAGGGTGTGTTGTTTAGCCGGCAAGGTCAGGGGCACTTGTGAAGCGGCCACAGGGCGCCAGTGCCCGGGCTGAGGGGATCCTGATCGGCTGAGCTCAAGGCAGGGTCCCCGAGGGGCAGCCCCGGAAGCGGGTCTCAGCTCCTTCCTCCGCCTCTCGGGCAGGGTCTGTGGGTGGAGTGTGAGAGCAGGTGGGGGCCGTGCTGTTAAGCGCCCCTGCTGGCCCCTCCGCGGGTGACTCAGAGGTGTCTATGGGAAGAAGTCAGGTGTCACCTGACTGTCAAAGCTGTGAACGACCCCCTGTCACCCATGGAATCGATCCCGCCAGGACGCTTCCCCTGCCCCTCGTAAGGACTACCACTCACCCCCCTTATGGGGTGAGGAGTCTGGCACCTACCGCGGGGCCCTGGCACCTCTCCCCGCTTCCCATTTCCACGCTGAGGCGGAGCCCCGCCTGGGACCTGCGGGAAAGTCCTCTCCTGGGACGGCACAGCGAGGCTCCCAAGCACCCCTCGGGGGCCTACAGGCCCACGTCGGGGACGCTCAGGCAGGTGCAACCCCACCCCACCCACCCCTGCCCCCGGACAACAGCGGTGAAAATGCGAACGTGCCGGGCCACCTGCCACGGGAGGGTACGCCGGGGCCCGAGCACAGAAGTCCTGGGGGCTGCTGCCCGCGGCCCCACCCCCTAGGGGACTCCGAGGGGGGAATCTCCGACCATCCGGGGTGACATCTTGCCTGCTAGTGTTCTGGCCAAGATTCGGCTGGAGTCCCTCGGCAGGTACGGTTGGAACCACAGCTGTGGCAGAGATGGGGCGTGAAGGAGAGACTCAGGAACATTCTGGAATCACCCGGGCGGGCGGGTGATGGATGGGCTGGACGTGGGCAGGGGTGACGCCCTGGCTGAGCTGGGAGACCCTGGAAGGTCACCAGGTTGGAGGGGTGGAGAGAAAAAGTTGTCTCTTCCTGGACACCCTGGGTGTGTCCCCTGAGGACATCTCGGAGGAGCGGCAGACAACAGGTCTAGGCTCCTGACCTCGGAGAGCAAGGCCTCCACAAGCCAGCGGCGGCTCTGTCCCCAAAGCTGCCGGACCTGCAGGGTCCCCGGCCCACCCAGACCAGGGGAATCAGAATCCGCTTTTTCTTTTTTTTTTTTTTTTTTTTTAATTTTTTTTTCAACGTTTTTTATTTATTTTTGGGACAGAGAGAGACAAAGCATGAACGGGGGAGGGGCAGAGAGAGAGGGAGACACAGAATCGGAAACAGGCTCCAGGCTCCGAGCCATCAGCCCAGAGCCTGACGCGGGGCTCGAACTCACAGACCGCGAGATCGTGACCTGGCTGAAGTCGGACGCTTAACCGACTGCGCCACCCAGGCGCCCCAGAATCCGCTTTTTCTAAAAATTTTTTTTAATGTTTATTTATTTTTTATTTTATTTTTTATTTTTTTTTCCAACGTTTTTTATTTATTTTTGGGACAGAGAGAGACAGAGCATGACCGGGGGAGGGGCAGAGAGAGAGGGAGACACAGAATCGGAAACAGGCTCCAGGCTCCGAGCCGTCAGCACAGAGCCCAACCCAGGGCTCGAACCCCCAAACCGTGAGATCGTGACCCAAGCCGAAGTCGGGTGCTCAACCGACTGAGCCACCCAGGTGCCCCCAGAATCCGCTTTTTCTAACGAGATCCCAGGGGACGTGAGTTGCCTTACAGTTTGAGAGGCACGTGGCGTCCAGGCCCCCTGGAGAAGGAGATTCTCACCTCCTGTACGTGGCCCGTCCTGACGTGAGCTCACGGGATGCAGTCCTTGAACCGAGCTCAAAGTGACCAGGCCCGTTTCTCACTTTTGTCCCTGTGTTTCTAGATGCAGGAGAGCGATTTACCTCCAAGTCACAGGGCTCCCCCAAATGAGCTCTGAGGGTGATGACAAAACCCCCAGGGTGCCAGCGACAGAGGGAGAGAAGGGACTACAAATCTCAAAGATGCCGGCGAAGCCTTGGCGACGGGGCTCCCCGTCGGGTGGTGACGAATGAGGTGTGACTGAAAACGAAAACGGCCTTAGATGGACACGGGAGGGCTTTACAAACGCCGCTCTCCGCTCACTAAGATCGGTCCCCCCCACCCCAGGCCTGGCCGCCGCGACCGTGCCGCATGAGAGACCCTGAGCGCCAGCCCCCCGCTGAGCCCAGTCAGGCTCCAGAAGCTGGGAGGTCACGGTGAAATGCAGGCTGATTTAAGCCACTCCGTTTCACGGGGACGTTCGTCATGCCCTGCAGATGACCGGACGTTGCCCAAGGAAATATTCTTGCCACCTGCAGACGGGGACGGGGCCCCCCCTCCAGTCCCAGTGCCCAACGCTGAGGGTGAACAATGGTGAGGACGTGGCCTGGACTGTCTCCCACCCTCCTGGAAGAGGAGAGGCCAATGCAACCGGTTTGGCCAAGTCCCCCAGAAATTCAGCCCCACCTCCCCCCCCCCCCCCCCCCCCCCCGCGAGGATGTCTCCTGCCTGAGCGCAGAGCGCCAGGGACGAGATGTCACACGCGGGGTACCCCGCAGCTGGGACAAAGGGCTGGCCAGACCCACACGAGTCGCTGAGAGGACACCGCAGACCCAGAGGCAGGTGCTGGGGGCCAGGCATGCCAGGAACCCACGCCCTGTTGCATATTATACCCCAAGAGAGCTGATGAAAACAACAAAACAGAAAACAATGCTATTTGTACGCAAACGCAAAAACTTCTTCACGAGAGAAGCCTTGTTTTCCAGATGAGAACTCAAAGCCCAGAGAGGTTGAGCAGCTTCCCCGCGGAGGCACAGCAACCAGCCACAGATGCGGGACGATGGCACCTCCCAGGCTGAGGATAGTTATTCTTTTTTTTTTTTTTTTTTTAATGCTTATTTATTTCGGGAGAGAGAGAGCGAGAGCATGTGCGCACGAGGAGGGGAAGGGCAGAGGCAGAGGGAGAGAGAATCCCAAGCTGACAGCGCCGGGCCACGAGAACCACGAGAGAGCCACGAGATCACGACCCGCGCCGAAACGGAGAGTTGGACGCTTAACCGGCCGAGCCCCCCGGGCGCCCCGGAGGGCGGCTGCTCTGTTTACCTCCGGCCTCTTTACTGGGCTCTGAGGGTCGAGAGCAGGCCTGTCACTCCTGCCTAAGTCCCCGCAGCCTGACCCCGGCAACCCACAGTCAGTGCTAACAAAAGATGGAGGGAAATAAAAGCCTTTTGTGGCCAGAGTGACAAGGAAGTGTGTTCTGGGCTCGGGAGGGAGGAGGGCAGAGCCCGGCCGGGAGTTTAATGGCCCCACGGAGCGGCCTGTCGCGTCTTGCCAGTGGACGGCCGTGCCGGCCCTGACCTCCACCCCCAGCCTTCTGCAGGGCGAGGACAGCATGGGGAGGGGCTCCCGGGGTCAGGGGCGCAGTCGGCAGCTGGGGCTGGCTCGGCGGAGAAGGGCTGGGACGAGGCCCAGCCTCCCTGCCGGGCAGAGGCCACACACCGCGAGCCTGAGCCGTGGCCCCGGGCCTGCGGGCACATCTGCCCTCCGAGGGCAAACAGCGCAGCATTCACACCGGGGGAGCGCTCAGGGGCCACGCGGGAGGCGGGGCGGGGCGTTGCTCTCCGCCAGGGTGGCAACAGGTCTGCTCGAACGAAAGGAAGAATCCAGAAGGCGCCGCCTGACTGCTTCAGGAAGGACGGAAAATACGGCAGGAGCCGGACAGGGCCGAGAGGGCAGGGGAGGGGCGGGGGGGGGGGTGGGGGGGGAGTGGCTGCGGCTCCCCACCCCTCCTCACCCAAGCTCCGGGCGGGTCTGGGGGTCCCGGACGCCTCACCGGCCTGGATTCTACAGCCAGGTGACCCGGTCTGGACCCTGGCTCTGCTGAGTGACAGACCCACTCGGGGCCTCAGTTTCCCCCACTGTGAAACGGGGATCATGCCAGCAACTACCCCACGGGGCTGTGGTGACGGTTCTTGAGTCCCTAGAGGCCCTGCGTGTGCACGGGACGCGTCACGTAAGGGCCTCGTTCTTGCGGTTCTTCGGGGGGCCAGCAGCCCCTGTTCTGAGTTGAGCAGCTCTGGGTCTGACGGTGAAGAAACGCTTCCCTGCTTCCCTCCCCGGAGTCGCGAGCACACACCGCCCGGCTCGTCCTCCCGAAGGGAGGCTGGGCAGGGGTTCCTACACTGGCCCGGCGGCCGTGGGAGGGGCAGACAAGTCTAGGACACGGTCCTTCCTGGCCATGTGGTCGGCGGGACAAACGCAAAGGCACCTCAGAGCCTACGGGGCGGCAAGCAAGGGACCGCATCCTTTTTTCTTTTCTGTCTGCCTCTGCCCCCACCAAGTTTTTACGCAGAGCCGCTCAGCGGTACAGATTTTGATCAAAAAGGGGAGCCAGGTGTAAGCGAGAGGTTTAAGTTAGAGAGAGGTGCCTTCTTGCTCCAGGACACGTGGCCCGGTGTGCCGTACAGAGGCTGGACTGCAGTTGATGTCCTTGTGCAGTGCGGCACTAGCACAACTGCTCATGGCAGCCCCCAAATCACAAGCAGGGCGCCCACCGACTGACAGAGGTCTTAGGCACGTTCCTTTGCTCTCCAGAGGCGTTCAGGTGCAGGAAAGAGACCCGCTGACGTTGCGGTCAACCGCGTAAGGCAGGCTGCCATCAGCGCCGAACGGAAAGGCCCAGACCAAGGTGGCGCTCGCTGGAGAAGGATCCCCCGAGGGCGTCGCGCTCCTGGGTGGGAAGCCAGGTAAGGGCACGTCAGGTCGGGGGCGTAACGTGGACAAGGAGGCGTGATCAGAGGTCAGCAAGGGGAGTACCGGAGACGGGCCAGCCGGGACGAGCTGGGGCCGGCTAATGGCGCTGGGCCTGGGCACAAGGGCAGGAAGGAGGCCTTCAGGTGCAGCACGCAGGCCGGCCTGAGCCCCAGCCCACCTTCCAGAGGGGGCCTGTCGCCCCGGGGTACTGCACCCTGAGACCCCCCGCTCCTGGCCGGGTCCCCCAAGCGCGGCCTCCTCCAGCTTCACCAGAGAAGGCACCGCGAAGACGCGAACGCAAGCCGGTGACCAGCCGGGTCAGCAAGCATCCTCGCTGGACACAGCGACCCGCACGCTCAGCTCCTGGGTGCAGGCCCGGCAGGGACAGCAGGCGACACAGAGCCCCCACGTCACCTGGAGACCCTCGGCCAGCACTGGCGGTGACGGGCGCCGGCTCCTGGGCCCGCCGGAGGGAGGGCAGGCCAGGGAAGGGACTTGTTCACGTTCCCACCTGCCCGCCGCCGCCCTGCGCTGCGTCCCGGTGGCCTCTGTCTGCCAGCTGCCGACGGCAGGGCGGGCACGTCCCCGCCTCATTCATCCGGTCCCGGCCGCAGCCCGCCTACTCCCCCCTTCCTGGCACCGCCATGAAAGGCCATCGTGAAAGGCGGGGGGCCCGAGGCCCGCCGGGCGGGAGACCCCGGGGGCCCAGGCCGGTTCCGGGTTTGACTTCTCTCCCGGTGACGAGCTGGAGAGGCAGTGAACCGGGATGGCCTCGGGGCCCCTTCCGCAAAGTGTCCCTTCAGGAAACAGGAATGAGCGGCTTGGAGCTTTCACGCACACATGTACGTGTGTGTGGGGGTGGGGGGCGCTCTGATGGGTGCGGACCCCAGGGGGACCCGTTCACCGCAGCTAAACCTCTCCAGTCCTGACCCATGCGCAGCCCTCAGCAGCTGTCACATCTGGCCCCGCGGGAGTCAGTGCTCCCTCCCCGGCCCCTCCTCCCACCTCGTCTTGCTGTATCTTGCCTCGCGGCTTCAGCGGGGCCGGGAGGTCTCAGTGGGTCAGGAGCAGCCTCCAAAGAAGCTTCAGGAAAGGGCTTGTGGGTGAGCAGGAGACAGCCTGCTCAGCCTGCCACTGTTCCAGAAGCAGAAACAGGTGCCAGGAGGCCTCACGGCCAGATGTGCCCGGGAGCAGGGCTGCCCAGGTTTGAATCTTGCTTTCTAACCTAGCTGTGTGACCCTGGGCAAGTCTTCAGCCTCTCTGGGCCTAGACGGCCATCAGGCCAACAGGGATGAGAAATCCCTTCTCAGGAGACGGTGTCAGGAGGGCGAGGGGATGTGCCGAGCGCATGACCGACGGCTGCGTCCTTGGCAAACCTCCCGCTCGCAGCTCTCGGACAGTCTGCCCCCCGCCCCGGGCCTCCCTCACCCCTTTTTGTATTTCCTCTCTGGGTTCCGCCTTGGAAGCTGGTTGGGGGGTCACCCCAGAGAAGGAGCCTCATCGGTTGACATTTGCTTCTTGGCTTTTCTCCACGTGGCCCCCACAAGCTGGTGTATCCCCGGCTCATCAGCAACCGCTGCTGGCTGTTTCCGGAAATCGATCCCCGACCTCCCGAAAGAGGAGAGAGCCTTATGGGCTCCGAGGAATGACGGTCACGGGAGGAGAGGAGGCCTGGGAGTCTGGGCGGGTCACCGGACTACGGTCCCACGTGGGAGGGGACGGCAGCGTTCGTGTTGTAAGCGCCGTTGAGATTCCTCGAATAATTCATCTGGTCTCCTTTCGTCCTGGAGCGCCCTGGCCGGCCTTCCTTCAAACGCCACCTCTTCCGGGAAGCCCTCCTAGGTTCGAGCCCCGCATCAGGCTCTGTGCTGACAGCTCCGAGCTTGGAGCCTGCTTTGGATTCTGTCTCTGTCTCTCTCTGTCTCTCTCTCTCTCGCTGCCCCTCCCCTGCTCATGCTCTGTCTCTCAAGAGCATTCTAGGCAGAGGGAACCGTACGTGCAAAGGCCCTGGGGTGGCAACACGGGTGGTGTCGGGGAGGAACATCAAGAAGACAGCTGAGCTAGAACAGAGTAAGGAGAGGAGATCCGGCCGGAGGGGGGGGTACGGCCGACCACTAAAGGCCTCATGGGATGCCGTGAGGTCATGAGTGGTCATGAAGCTCCAAGGTCCTCCCACAAAATCCCGGAGTGCGTGGTGCGAAATGCACGCAGGCAGTAGGTCCCCCCACTCTCCTGCTTCTCTGGCCCCACCGAGTCGGCCTCCAAGGCCACCCTGGGAGCCCAGGCCTCCGCAGCCCCGCCAAGTGTCACCTGTCTTGCACAGTTTCCGGGAGCCAAATCTGACAGAGCCATCTGTCTCCCACAGACCCCAGCGCTTGCCTCCAGCTGGTCCCTCGCACGAGCCAGAGTTCTCAGTGACACCGCAGAACACTCATCTGCTGTCCCCGTCCCCCGAGACGCAGGGGGGGAGGGGACCAGAGGCATCGAGAGCCGGGTGTGCGGACGGGGCGAGGTGGAGTGGACCCGCGAGCCCGCAGCCCCCCTGCCCTTCCAGGTGGGAGAACATTTTGCCACAGCCGATCCTCAAGAGGAACTGCTTCTGTATCCCGGCCCCCGAGAGACCCTGAGACCCCCACCCAGGGACCAGGAAAACACTCACTTGTTGGTTGGCTTTTTTTTAAAACTCCCTACGCAGGGAATAAAACATCCCCCTCTGGCTGATCACACAAACTCGCCCGACTTTAAACTTCCCAAGTGATGCCACAACAGATGTTCAAATAGCCCCTCAATCTTTCAGCTTTCCAAACACACACACACACACACGCACACACAGGCACGCACGCGCGATCCAATCTGAAGCTGTCGGGCACTTGGACCAGTAGATATGTAAACCTCAGCGCCAAATAATTTCTGGCAGGCCCGAGAACTCCTCGTGATGATTATTACAGCTCAGACGTGCCTGCTCTTAATTTATGATAACAGGACCCAGCCTTCCGGGCCAGGCGCTCCACAATAACGTATTGTCGGGACGGGGGTCTCCCGGTGCAGAGCCCAGCATTTGGAAGCCCACCTCGTGAACGGACACCCCAGGGCGCCAAGTCCCCGGCTCAGCGAGCTGGAGGACGGCAGGGACTTTTGGGGAGACAACGTACCGGCCGGGAATGTGGACACAGACACCCCCATTTCACCTTCCAGACCTCCAGTGTCCCACGTTCCCTCAAATAAATGTTCCCGTTTCGAATGAGTCACTTGGCAAAGAGACAGAGCACTTGTGCCAACGCGCGGGCTGACCCCCCGAACCCTCCCTTGGAAAATACCAAGTGGCCACTGTGCTCCCTGCTGACGAGCTCAGGGGAGCGAGCCCTCTGCCTCGGCTGGTCTCTGTCGCGGGGGGGGGGGGGGGGGGGGTCCTGCTGACTCCCCCCGGGTGAGCGAGGCGGGGTTCTGGGGTTTGTCAGGACGCTCGGCTCTTGTGCACCAAGAGTCCAGGGAACCCCCCAGTCTCCCAGATCACCGGCCTCACCCCAACAGCCCTCGGCTTCCCTGTCCGCTTCTCCCCTGCCAGGGTCATGCCCTGACGTTCTGCTTTCCCGTGTGGTTGCTCGTGACGTCGAGACTCAAAGGGGATCGAAACCACGCACTCCCAGGTGTGGAAGATGCGTGAGAGCTCTCGAGAGCGGGATGGCGGCCTCTACGGTGTGTGGGGCGCACAGGGGGCAGGGGTCTTCTCAGAGCACACGTTCTGTTCGAGGGCCGGGGCCGGGACTCTGCATTTCTTACAAGCTCTGGGGAGGCCGTGCTGCTGGTGCACAGACTCACCGAGGGGTGAGAGGCTGGCCCGAACCCCCTCCCGGGGCAGAGTCCGCGAGCTCAGGAAGCACCCTGCTTAATCAAACGGGCCACGGTGGGCGGCAAGAGCCCAGAAGCGACACTGTGTCCTTCAGCGTGTGACATCAGGGGGCCCGTGACGTCATTCGTCACACCTGGTGATGGCATCATTGATCACCTGGCACAGGTACGTCCACCTATGTGGATGACTACTTGCTAAAATTTGTTTTTACTGTTTATTTATTTTTGGGGGGGGGCGGGAGGGACAGAGAGAGGGAGACACCGAACCCTCAGCGATGCCCATCTCCCGCCTGCCGGCCAGTCTGTGCACACGGCCGGGAAGGCAGCCTTTGCCGCACGGTGGCCCCGTGTGCCGGCCCTCGGCCCGCATCGGCCGCCCTTCCCTTCCTTATTCCACCATTTTCCCCACCGTCCCTCCCGCCTGCGCGATCCCAGCAGGCCGCAGACCACGACCGTCCCCTGGGTTGACATCCAGTCCGCGGACCCCCGCCTCCCCCTCGCTGGCTCGTCCCCGAGAATCGTCAAGCCGGCACGTCCCTTAATTGGCGCACGAGAGAGACCAGGGCTTCGAGAACAGAGTCCTGGGGGCCGGGGAGGTGCTGCTTGCCCGGGGATGAGGCGTCCGGGCAGGAGCAGAGGGGAGGGCACGGGGCAGAGCGGACGGACGCGGGGGCTCTGGCCCGGCTCCCGCCCACCCCTGCCCTCTCCCGCCCGCTCTCCGTCTGATCTCTCTCCGCTGTCATGTTCTTTGTCCCCGCGCCGCACGCTGTGATTACATGCCAGGAGTCATCCTGCCGCTACGGAGGACCTGTCGGGCACATCCTCTGTGATCCCAGCCCGCTGACCCGCAGGGCCTTCTCCCGCACCGGGGCACCTTAAAAAGCACAACAGCGTGTTTCTGAGCCGGAGGAAGGCCACAGCGGAGGGCAGGCAGGCACCTGCCGGGAGGGGCAGGAGACGTGCAGTCCTGCCCAACCCCCTCCAATCCATTTTACTCGCACAGGACCCGAGGCCCAGCGGGGCGGGCCCCAGGGCACACGGCAAAGTGGTAAGAGGACCAGCCCTGAAGCCACGCTGCCTGCAGCCGAGTCCCAGCTCCGCTGCTGCCTTGCTGTGCGGCCTTAGGCAAGAGGCTTCACTTCTCTGGGCCTCAGGTTCCCCATCCACTCCCCAGGGGCTGTCTGGGGCTGCACTGAGCTAACAGGCCGAGGAGGGTCCCGGGCACAGGCCCCGTCTGCGGCTGTGCAAACACCTGCGAATATTTTCTTCTCTCCTGTGGTGCTGCCCCTTGGTTCGGGCTACGGGCCTGACGAGGCTGCACGGTGCGGTTCAGCCCCCCCGGACGGGGGCGGGGGGCGTCCCAGGATTCAGGACGAGCCAGCTCGCTGGGGCCCTCAGGCACCCCTCTGTCCAACTCAGAGCATGTGTTGGGGGCCCCCACGCCCCAGAATAAGAGTGTGAATGGTCATCTGCTGCTGTGGTTCTAGAAGGCAAAAGGAGAGACCCAGGGCCACCTGGGGGCGGGGGGGGGGGTTGGCTCACTCAAGCATCTGACTCTCGATGTCAGCTCAGGTCAGGATCTCACAGTTCATGGGTTCGAGCCCCGTATCAGGCTCTTGCACTGACATCACGGAGCCGGCTTGGGATTCTCCCTCTCCTTCTGCAACCCTCCCCCCAAAATAAATAAATAAACTAAAAAAAAAACAAAACGAGAGAGAAAGAGAGAGACCCAGCTGGGATTCACGTGAAACTTGGGCACAAAGGGCTGGCACCCACTCATCTCTGACTTCTAAGGCCCCCCCCCTCCCCCCAGCAGGGTTTTCAGATTCTGCTAACTCGGCACTTGGTTAGGGACAGAGCCAGCAGGGGGCGCTGGAGGTCTAGTGAGATGAGGGCGGGGTCCTGGGTGGCCCGGAAGCGACGACAAGGGGCCAGTTCACGACTCTAAGACTGGTCACCAGAGTGTTACCCTCCCACCGTGCTCTCTTGAGCTGCTGACCGTGTTGCAAGGTCACTCACGCAGCCCCGTGGAGAGACCCACCACGTAGACTGGACCCAACCGGCCCGCCAAGTGAAGGCACCAGCCTGGAAGCTAATCTTGCTGCCCGGGGTCAGCCCACAGCTGACGCCAGACCCAGCCGACCTCTTGAGAAACCTTACGTCAGAACTGCCCTGCGGAGCCACTTCCGAAATCCCGACCCACAGAAACCGTGAGAGACCGTCAACGTGGTGTTAAGCCGATGCGTTTGGAGGTGGTGGCAGGGGTGGGGGCGATTAGTCATGTGGCGTCCGGTGTTAACACAGCACTGAGTTACACAAATTAACCAGGAAACTAAACCTTACATGATAGGTGATAAAGGTGGGTCTAGACTTAAGAAACCCCGGCACGGAAAAAGTATGAAAGTACGACCAGGAAGAGAGAAGTAACTCACGATAAAACTCCTCCTAGGAAAACAAGAGCCTTGGGGGTCCTCCCGGCTGCTAGCAACGCGCACTGTGCAAGCCCCGTTCCTCTGGGGGCTCGGTGTCCACGTCATCAAACCAGCCGGCTACCAGGACACCTCTGGTCCTTTCTGACTCAGACATTCGACGGTCTTGGATTGGCAGCTCTAACCTGGTCCTGTAAACACCGCGGGTCCCGCAAAAGACAAGCAAGCTTTCACAAGTCTGGAGGGAGAAAGGCTTTAACATCTATCAACCCCAGCGGGAGGCAGGTGGGCCAGTCAATGTAAAGCAATGGTTACAAAAAATGACGGCCAAGAGCCCAGATGTTTGGGTGGCCCCCCCCCAGGATCCTACACGGGGCGAATGCAGCCCCCAAAGCTCCAGGGAAAGGGAACGTCCTGCATGTGGGCTGACCCTGGGGACCCCGTGATTTCCGGCTAACGAACCATGCCCATGTCATGGTGATCGTGCCCCACTCAGACAAGGTGACTCCATCCCGCTCCTGGATCTCCCCAAAGCAGAGGTGACAAGGCTTAGCACACCAGTCTAACGTACCCCCTTCTCCGTCCTCCTGTCCCAGAATATCACCCAGAGCCCAGGAGTGCGCTCATTCTCTAGACAGGCAGTCGAGCCTTCTGGATGGAACTGCCCCCCCCGCCACGCCCACTGCCTCAGTTCTGCCCACGGAAACCCCACCACAGGTGGCGTGGGGGAGGGGTTCGAGCTTCACATCCTTCTGGGACTTTCTTTTTCTTTTTTGAGTGGTGCGTGTGGTTTTTGATTTTTTTTTTTTTTTTTTTTTTTTTTTTTTTTGGGACAGAGAGAGACAGAGCATGAACGGGGGAGGGGCAGAGAGAGAGGGAGACACAGAATCTGAAACAGGCTCCAGGCTCCGAGCCGTCAGCCCAGAGCCCGACGCGGGGCTCGAACTCACGGACCGCGAGATCGTGACCTGGCTGAAGTCGGACGCTTAACCGACTGCGCCACCCAGGCGCCCCGGTTTTTGAAACAAGACAACAAAAAGGGAGTCTTTGAGACTGGTCTTTGAAACTCCCGGCCCGGACTAATTAAGAGGTAGGTTAGATTAAGCCTCGATGCAGAGTAACTTCTCCGCTGGGCATTTAATCCACTCGCTCAACCCTGTGGGCCTCGGTTTAACCACCTACGGAGGGGATATGAGTAATAATTATCTCCTTTGGAGAGGTGCTGGGAGGGTTAATTAACTGAACCGCTTTGAGTTGTTCTGTGGCCCAGCTTGGGTGGGGGGGGGGGCATGAGCACCACAGCCCAGTGGCTCCAGGAAGAAGCCATCGCCCTCCTGCTGTCAAGAATTCATGACCTCGGAGAAAAAATAAAAAATAAAAAAAAAATTAAAAAAAAGAATTCATGACCTCGGAGAAAAAAAAAAAATAAAAAAATAAAAAAATAAAAAAAAAAAAAAAAGAATTCATGACCTCGGAGGAGTCCCCGGGCTCCGCAAGGCCTTGGATGTCCTGCACGCCCCACGAGGTTCACAACTGCTGGCCTGTTAAGGTAACTTGCAGCTCTAAAGCTTAATGGTGCTTGTGTCCAGAGAGAGGCCGCTGGCATTGTGGGTTTGCTTGCTTCTTCACCTTTCTAGGTCTTTACTAAAGTAACTTCAGGGCCGGGAGAGCCATTCTTCCCAAACTGCCTGGCACAGACGCAGCAAGGGCGCCTGGCCCAGCCCTCCCCAGGTGAGTTCTCGCCTGGCCCTGCTCCTGGAGTAAGCCCAGGAGGGACGGAGCTGGCCGGGCCACCCCAGGACTCAGTGAAGGTTTGGCCCCGGGGAGCCAACCTCGGCCACACCAGCGTGGCCCGCGGGACCCTTCACCTTGTCCCCGGTTCCCTCTGCTTCTCCTGAGCTGGTTTTCTAAGAAGCCGGACTCACACAAGACAGTGTCCTCAGAGGGCTCTGGGAATGGAAAAACAATTCTGCAAACTACGGGGAAGCAGTGGGGACGTTTCAAAAACTAACGGTCCTGGCTTGCCAGAACGACGTGGGGAAAATCCCCGAATAAAAGAGACGGCAGGACTCCGTGACCTTGGCCTGGATGATGACCCCTTACTGGTGGAGTTGGAGAGCCTTGGTGTCTGGTGGGGGTGGTTCTGGGGCAGAGGGGCCTCATCCTGACCGGCGAGGGACTCACTCAAGGTCACGGGGCAGGCAGAGGCAGGAGCTGGGTGCACGCGCCCCGAGGGCCACGCCCATCGGCTCCGAAATAATATGGGCTTTGGGACAAGCACTGCGGACCTCGCTCTGGGGAAACTGCCAACAGATGTGCTGACTTCAGCAAACCTTGGGGGAAAGAGCGCTTTTGGGGCCTGGGCGGCCTCAACTGCCCCCCCCCCCCCAACTCTGCAGGTGCACAGAATCCAATGACTCCCAGAGCCACACGCCTAAACTCAACACAAGGCATCCCCCTGGCTAATGATCCGTCCCCCCCCCCCACCTCCCCGCCCGATGAAAGCCCCTCGTCAGCTCTGAGATTCAGGGAAGGGGCTTTTCTTGAGGTTTCGATCCAAACGCGGGCAGGGGAGGGGCACAGTCTCAGGGACTTGAGTGAGCACGAGAAAAACGGGCGCTCAGAAAACAACCACCTCCAATACGGGCACAGCGCCGGGCAGCCTCACAGCTGTCCCGATACGGGACACATGTGCCCCAACGACCCAGGAAGCGGCAGGGACGGCACGAGCCCCGTTACACTCGAGGAAGCCAAGGCTCTGGGCTGGGGAGGGACTCTCAGCGAGATGAAAGGCAGGCCGGCCCGGCAGCAGGATTTTCATCACTGAGAGCGGGGACACAGGGGTCCCCTCTGCAGGGGTTCAGACCCCAAGCTTGCCCTTTCCTTCCCCACTGTTCCCCCTTCCGTCTCAGCCGCGGCGCTCCACGCCAAAGGTGGAGGAAAAAGCCCGGAAACCTCTCGTTCAACACCACGTTAACACGTCATTTGCGTCTTAAGACGTTGGGGGTAAAAACATCCCCCCGAAACATTTGAAGCAGGAAGAGAGCAACAGAAAATTTCACAAATTCGTGCTCATAGGGGAAGCGTAAGTCAGTCCAACCTCACGTAATTTTGTTTTGAAAACCTACGTTATTTTTTTAAAGTTTTATTTATGTTGAGAGAGACAGCACAAGCAGGGGACAGGAGGGGAGAGAGAGAATTCCAAGCAGGCTCCAGCCAATGACCCCGCAGCAGGAAGTCCTGGGGCCACCTGGGGTCTCCCCCAGGCGCACGGCCCACCCCACCTCTGCATCCTCCACTGTCTTCCTGGCCGGCCCTCAGCGCCCTCCTCCCGGACCCCACCACCCTTTCTGAATCAAATATCCTGAACGCTGCCCGAGGCAGTCACCTGCCTCGGTGACTCGGTCACCTGCACAGCCCCATTTAGCACGCGACCATTTAGTGGGTTACTGATTTCACCAATGTCCCTGCCGCCAGGCGCAGGGGTGCGGCCAGGCTGGGTCACAGCAGGGGCTCGGGAAACTGCCAGCTGAATGAGTGACTCCAACCCAGCCTCGCGGCGGATCAGACCTCCTCGCCCACCGCACGGGAGCTCTGAGTCTCCTGGGCCGACTACCTTTGGTCCTCCTGCCTCGGTTTGCCTCAGTCTCTCCCCTTTGGGCTAAGTGAGAAGGTCTGCGTCAGGGGTTCACACAGCAAGGGTGCAGCAAAAGTCAGCAGCCACCAGAAGGGCCTTCCAGCCGCCCTACAAGGTGAGACAGCTCGCCTGGCGTAGTCCCCCCAGCTGTGTGACCTTGGGCAAGGAACGCAACCTCTCTGGGCCTCC
This sequence comes from Neofelis nebulosa, assembly GCF_028018385.1. Taxonomy (NCBI): domain Eukaryota; kingdom Metazoa; phylum Chordata; class Mammalia; order Carnivora; family Felidae; genus Neofelis; species Neofelis nebulosa. The sequence goes on along the minus strand of NC_080798.1, from coordinate 58,534,107 downwards.
ATTTCTCTCCTCATCTGAAAGGTGGGGACGGGAACCCTGCCAACGCAGTCTCACAGTTAGGACGACCTTCTCGGTGACCAGATGCTGTGCCAGTGCACGGCTCAATTACCTACGGGCTCCCCGCCCTCTGAGGCGGGAAATATGCCCGCTGTGGAGAGGGGGACCCTGAGGCCCAGGGACTTAGGAAGTGCCCCCTCTGGCTTGGCCCATAGCCGTGCAGGAGCGGAGGGAGGTCCTGTGTGAGGCCTTGCACCCCAAAGTGCAGAAATAAATGGGGACCAGAGGGCATCTGCCCGGTCCCAGAGAAGCCCCTTCCCTGCCCAGGCCAAGGGCGCCATCTGCTGGGGGCGTGGCGCTCGGCACCCCAGTGTGCCCTCTGCTCAGCGGCCAAGTAGGTCTGGGGCCTGGGAGGGGAGGCATGACCTTAATGTACCCAGGTTGGGCCTCTGGGGGTCCCCGTGCCCTGGATGGCTCCGCACCTCCCAGGACAGACCCGCAGAATTCATCCTTGACCCTCATGGCTCTGGGGGGGCGGGGATGGCTCCGGAACCTTCTCTCCGTTCACTGGTGTGGTTCACACTCAGTGGATATTTACTATGAGTCTGGTGAGAAGGCTCTAGACTCAGGCCAAGGCCCTTCCCTCAGGACGCTCCCTGCCAGTGCCCGGGGGGCCCGCACCCCTCAGCGTCCCGGGGTCCCAGTCCCCCCCACCTCCAGGCCTTTGCTTCTCAAGGCCCGTGGCCCAGGCTTTCTTCTCCCACCCCTTCCCCCGGCCTCCCTTCCACACGGCTTCCACGTCCCGCCCTCCCTCAGTGCTGACGAGCCGGGCTGTTGGGGCTCTGGCTGGCCGTCCTAGCCTGGAACTGTCCACCCTCCTCCCCGTTCCTGAGGCTGCGCGCTCTGGAATCTTCCTCTGCCGGTAGGCGGGGCCAGAGCAGGCCCCGGTCAGCGCCTGCGGCTGGCTGCCGTTTGCGAGCCATGCCCTGTGGCCAGCCCCGGCAGAACCGCGTGTGGCCTCTCGTGTCTGACAACCTCCCACCGCGGGACACGGGCAGCCGACGAGCTGTAATTAGGGGCGCTGTGATCTTCCAGTCTGCTGATGGAGAAACCACGGGAAGTGCCTCCATTCCCCCACGAGCTACAGAAGGCGCAGGGCCGGGGCCCTGGGAGGCTGCGGGGTCCAGGGCTCGGCCGTCTGTACCAAGCGGGTGGCAGGTGACCTGTTCCCGGGGGCAGGTGCCGGTCACTGGACCAGACCAGACCGGCGCTCTGGGCTCGGTTCCTCCCGCTGGCAAGAGGAGGCTGGGGCAGCCGGGCCTCGTCCACACGGCCGTGACTGAGCCAGCTACCAACCCTGCCGGCAGAGGGCAGGGGTGCGGCCAGTACCCCCGATGCGGTTCTGGAACCCCGCAGCAGAGCACACAGTGCTGGGCCCCTGGCCCCAAAGCTACGGAGTCAACCCTCCCGAGTGCCACCACGGCCATGCGTCACTGAACACACCGCTCTATCTGCACGCAAGACGGCCTTGACCGTGTTAACCGTCTTCGACGATTCAGTAGCATTTACTCCATTCCCTGGGTGTGATTTCTGTCACCGGAAACAGAGACCCTGTCCCCATCAGCGCTCACTCCCCATCTTCCCCCTAAGCCCCTGGCAAGCCCCAGCCTGCCTACTGCCCCCACGGGTTTGCCTGTTCTGGATGTTTCTATGCATGGGATCACACGCACGTGGCCTTCCGGGGCTGGCGTCTGCCACTCGGCGGGAGGTTTTCGGGGCCCGAGCAAATCTTCCACACAGTACGGATGGACCACATTCGGTTTCACATTCGTTGATGGACATTTGGGCAGATTCTAGCTTCTGGCTCTTGTGATTCATGCTGCTGTACCGGCTCCTTAAAAAGCCTTCAAAGTCAGGTTTGTTAGGGTTAATTACACACAAAGACTCACCCTTCTCACCTCACTTGGCTGTGACGTCCCCTCCACCCTCACACCCTCTGTGCAGCCAGTGACCGTCACCCCGCGGTAGAGGTGACAACACAGAGCTATGGTCACCCCATGTTGGAAATGAGGACCCCGGGGCCCAGAGAAGCTGAGTCGTTGCCTGTGGTCCCCTGGCTCTGAGGTCTGCGTGGCCCGGAAGCTGGCATCCTTCACCTCAAGGCTGTTATCGTGCCAACCCTCAGCCGGTCCCGGCTTCCGATCTCGCCTGAGCAGAAGCAGGGACGCCCGAGCACAGACAGGGCCGTGAGGGTCCCTCCCGCTCCTCCTTGAGGTCCTCAAGCCCGCGCCCGAGCCCCGCCAGGAGCCGTGGGGTTGGGGCGGGAAGGGGCTGGCTGATCCGTGGATCTGGCAGGTGCCCGGGGGGTTACGGAACACCGTGTGCAACTGAACCGTGGCGCGGAGAAAGATCGCACCCAAAATGGGCAGTTTTCGAGGAAAGTAAAATCTGCCAAATTCACCCAGGAAGAAGCAGAAACACGAACAGACTTCAGACCCGGAAAGAAACAGGCAAAGTTGTCAAAGGATTAACTCCAAGGATGGTGAAGGCCAGATGTGGCTCCGTTGACTTGGGGGAGTGATCGCCCGGATCCCCCCCACTCTGCCAGCTGTCCCCAGGTGCGGGATCCCCCCTCCCCCTGCACCCCGCCACCAGCTGTCCCCAGGCACGGGATCCACCCCCCGCCCCCGCCACCAGCTGTCCCCAGGCGTGGGATCCCACCTCCGCCCCACGCCACCAGTTGTCCCCAGGTGCGGGACCCCCCCCACCAGCTGTCCCCAGGCGCAGGATCCCCTCTCCCCCTGCACCCCGCCACCAGCTGTCCCCAAGCACAGGATCCACCCCCCCCCGCCCGACACCAGCTGTCCCCTGGCACAGGATCCCCCCCCCACCCCCGCCAGCTGTCCCCAGGCATGGGATCCACCCCCCGCCCCCTGCCACCAACTGTCCCCAAGCGTGGGATCCCACCTCCGCCCCACGCCACCAGTCGTCTCCAGGTGCGGGACCCCCCCCCCACCAGCTGTCCCCTGGCACAGGATCCCCCCCACCCCCGCCAGCTGTCCCCAGGCGTGGGATCCCACCCCCGCCCCCCGCCACCAGCTGTCCCCAGGCACAGGATCCCCCCTCCCTCCCACCAGCTGCCCCAGGCACAGGATCCACTCTCCCCCCCCCCCGCCCCCCCCGGACACCAGCTGTCCCCAGGCATGGGATCCCCCCCACCCCCGCTGCCAGTTGTCCCCAGGCGCGGGTGAGGGTGGAAGCCACCTCTGGCGGTGTCGCAAAGTGTGCAGAGTGAACCCTCGTGCCAAGAACGGACAGCCACGCACTCAAGGCGAGCCTGGGGCTTGACTGTCCCTCAGCCAGTGGCCGGCCCGAGGCCGCACAGGACGCGGGGCGCCCGTGCACCTGTGTCTGGCTGGCCGCTGCCCACACAATAGGTTGCTCGGGGAGCGACCTCCAGCAGAGGGGAGGGGAGGGGAGGCTGCGTGTTCAAAAGGAAAGAGTCCTTAAATGTTTTTAGAGACAGAGCGAGCGAGCACATGAACAGGGGAGGCGCAAAGGGAGAGAGTGAGTCTTAGGATCCCAAGCAGGTTCCACACTCAGCACAGAACCTGAGGCGGTGCTCGATCTCGTGACCCTGGGATCGTGACCTGAGCTGAAACGCTCAACTGACCGAGCCCCCCAGGCGCCCTGGAAAGCGTCCTTGAAAGAAAGCATCCCACGGATGCTGGCCTGGCCACAGGGCCCCGCAGGTACTCCCGAGGTCCCCCCACCCCTGCCCTGGGGCAAACGCCTGCTTCCCTAGACTGAGGTACATCTGACCCAGAACGTGACCCAGACCACCCCTCCCTCCAGGCAACGCTGCCCCCCCCCAACTTGGTCTCTGTCCCAGGCACCCAGGCAGGGGGAAGGGGGGCAAAAGGTCAGAAGACCCGTTGTTGGCCTGTGACCCTGTCAGCCCCTCGGCCCCTGTGAGCTCCTGGTTCCCTCCAGCTCCTGGTCTCACAGCCCCGCCTGCCACTCGGGACAGGGGCGAAAATGGAGTCCCAGAACGCAGAGTGACAGCTGAGGGGTTTCCGATCTGTAAAGGGCTCACCGTGTCGGTTACTCCCTGGTGCGGGCAGGGTTTCCAGGCTTTGGGGAGGCCTCTCCCTTTGCCCCTTAAAGATCACCGATGCCAGTAACTACGGTGACAGTCCGCCCCCAGCTCCCAGGACCTCGAGTCCCCAGGCCAGCCTGCGCACCCTCCTCGACCCCGGGAGCACACGGGGGTCTCTGCGTGACAGGGATGTGGGGAGAGCAGGTGCGGGAAGGGAGGCGGGGGTTGGGGGGGGGCAAGGACACTGTAGAGAGAGGCACGTAGAGAACAGTAGCCCATCTTCAGCTCCCGGGGCCCCGGAAGCACCCAGAGACCTGCAGGTGAAGTGGTAAGGGACACGGGGCACAGGCGGGGCCTGACGGCATCTGCTGTGCCTCCAAACGAGCCACGAGTCCCGGGGGGACTGGCTCCCGCTGAGAAATAAAGCATCCGGGCTGGCCGCGCTGCTACAAGGTGAGGCGGAGATCGGAAGCCAGGCGTGGCTGGCACAGGGCGCCCGCTTCCCGCCCCCTCCCGCCTGCCTGGCCCGGATGGATGGGCTGTCGCAGCCTGCAGACGGGCACATTTAGAAACTGCTCTTTCTGGAGCGGATGGCAAGACCTCACGCAGGAACCTCTCCCACCCCGGAAACACCCAGGGCGACAGTCTCTGCAGCTTGTGGGAGGCGGGCTTCCAAGGATTATTAAATGGATTTTTCCTCCCTCCGGTTTGAGTTTCCTTCAAGGCTGCACGCAGGACAGAGCATTAACAAAGCGGCCGGCCCAGGGCAGCATCGATCCAACAAGCACGACAGCCTGTGAGCTTTGATTGAATAAAATCGGCCCCCACTGGGCCGCTTTAATTGTTTCCAGATTCTGAAAATATTTGAAAAGAAGATGCGAATGGAAAAATCCACCTCTGGCCACGGCAGCGTCGGGAGCTCGCTGTGCCAAATGCCCACGCGAGCCGTGTCCTCGCAGAGTCACCCGGGGAAGAGGGAGCGAAACCCTGGGGTCACCAAGCAAAATGGCCCCGGGGAGGAAAAGGACACCAGGAGGAGAGGCTCCATCAGACCGGGCTCCTGGATGACGTCAGTGGGACAGCAAACCGGTCACCGCCCGGGCGGAGGTGGCCCTGGAGAGGAGGAGAGCCCAGGGCAGCCTCTGTCACCCGCAGAGACCGAGGGGCCGTGTGGCAGCAGGCACCATGAGGGCTCGGCGTCCTAGGCGTCTGCTCGGAAAGCGGGTGCCCCAGGAAGGTCACTCCCCAGCACCTGCCTGGTCCCCGGTGGCCATGGTGGCTATAGAAGAGGACGCCTCCCCCGCCGTGAAGGGCAGGCCACCAGCAGCATCACAGGGAGAGCGTGGGGGTGGAGACCCGCTGTCCCAGCTGCGCAGCCTTGAGCAAGTCGCTTGCCTTCTCTGGGCCTCAGTTTCCACACCTGCAAAAGGGGCTGGGCGACTCCAAAAGCCGTCAACGGTGTCTCTGGAAGGCAGCTCCAGGCTGTGCCAGCCCACATGCTGCTTCATCAGTGACACAGTGCGTGCGTGTCTGGCGGGGGGTGGGGGGCACAGGTACTCTTCCCACGGTGCCACCGCCTGCCTCGAGACCCCAGGGCAGCCTGCTGCCGAGAGGAGTGCCCCACAAGGGCACTTTTCAGGGGCACTGGGAGCCCTTCGCCAATGGCTTGGGTTCGAAGGTGGGCAGGGGAGGGACTGGGCAGGCAGGGCTTGAGAGGAGGCTCCAGGGGGTCAGGAATCCCCTGTTGTGCCCAGGTTCCCCAGCCCTGCGTGCCACCTGCACAGCATTTGTAAGGATCTCCCTAATCAGGAAAGATTGTTTGTTATCTCCATAAAACATGAGGGAGAGAGCGCGTGCGCACACACACGCACGCACGCACACACACGCACGCACACACACACACACACACACACACACACACACAGGTGCACTCCTACCCTGAGCCCAACACAGATGACAGCCTGTCACGGTCTGCATGTTACAAGTCAATTACGCCCACCTCCCAGCCAGCCTCTGATGCCGCCGGGGGCAGGCATCTCACCGTGTCGGGACACCGACGAAGGACGTGGGATGCTCCCCCGGGAGGGGCCCGCCAGCCCTCGGGAGGCCGCCACCTCTCAATCAGGAGGAAATTGGAGGTGGGGGCGGCTCACTTATTTTCATACTTCAACCTCCATATTAAATAGCACGGTGATTTAAAAAAAAAAAAAAAAAAGGAAGGGAAAAAAGAGAGGAAAAATGGTGGGGTTTCAGCACAGCCGTGGGCAAGTTTCTGAACCCTACCCTCGGTTTCTCCATCTGTAGAATGGAGCTCATGCCCACCCCAGGGTCACCGCATGGGAAGCCCTCGGAGCAGAGAAGGTCACTGCCTCCTTTTCCCTTTTCTTGTGTTTTCGGCAGCCTGCTCTTCCCCTGCCCTCCCTGGACCTTGGTCATTAAAATCAGACCCTTCCGGTGTACCTGGGGTACAGATGGATCCTGTCTTTTATTTTTCAGTTTTTTAAATATTTACTTTGAGGGGGAGAGAGAGAGAGAGAGAGAGAGAGCATGGGGGAGGAGCAGAGAGAGAGGGAGACAGAATCCACATCAGGCACCTCGCTGCCAGCACAGAGCCTAACGTGGGGCTCGAACCGACGAACCGTGAGTCCATAACCTGAGCTGAAACCAAGGGTCGGACGATCAACCGACTGAGCCCCCCAGGCTCCCCGGATCCTGTCTTTCAGACCCCGAGTCTGGGCAGCCCTGAGTGTGCAGAGAGCGTGGGGACCCCAGAGTCTGCCCCAGAGAGTGGTGGCACGTGGGTTCTCCCCCATCCCCCCACTCCCCGAGTGCAGGCACGCCTGGAGGGAAACGCCTGGTCTCCCACACGGATGCAGAGTTGGGACAGCTAGGACCCCTCCCGCTCAGTCTGCACGGGCGAGTGAACCGTCCAGGCCCCAGTGGGGGCGCTCCGGGGACAGCCACACCCCGAGATCCTAACAGGAGCAGTGTCGCAGGCCAGCCTCGGGGCTTCACTCCCATCCCGGACAGCTGCACAGGGTTCGGTCAGACACCTGGACGCCCATAAAGGCTGTCTTTTGTCCTGAGGGGTTTGTAGCTTCTGACTTATCGCTGTCCCCAGAACAGGGAGACCCAGTGCCCCACGCCGCTCTCCACCAAGGACACACGTGGAGGCAGGGCGCTGGCTGGGGAGGGGAGGGGAGAGGAGGGGAGGGGAGGGGAGGGGAGGGGAGGGGTGGGGAGGAAGGGGCCGCGGGCAAAGTGCAGGGTGGGTAAGGCGGGGCTTCGCGGTCCCCGTGCCACATGATGACCATTGCCAGCACTGTCATTGTTGACATCTTTACTAACAGGAGGAGGGTCTGGGGTACGGCCGCGGGGTGTCACAGCTGACAGGTGCCCTGTGCTGGAGGACCTCGCCACACCGCCGTGCCCCAGGCCCTGCCTGGCACCAGAGGCTCAGGGACCCGTCCCTGGAGAGCAGCCGGTCCTGGGCCTCGGCATGGACCAGCCAGCGGGGTGGCAGGAGGGCCAGCGCTGGGCCGGCACAGAGGCAGGAGAGAATGCTGTCTGGGGGCTGGGGGGGCTGGGGGGGCCTGGGCTAGGAAAACCACCCCCTCCTCACCCACCATGACAAACCCCAGCAGGTCCCGGCGGCGAACCGAGCCCCGTATACGAAGTACTCGTCTAAGCTTGACACGGGCTCTTCTGCTATCCCCATTTCACAGATAAAGAAACTGAGGCGCAGACAGGCACCTTGGCCAAGGTCACCAGCTAGTCTGTGGCGGCACAGGGTTTGAAGCAGGCATCTGGCTCCACCGGCCACGTTTAACCAACACACGCGGCTGCCTCTTGTCCAGGAGGGCGCAGCAAGAGAGGACAGGGTGAGGTGCCAGCCTGGAGGCGGCGGCTGAGGGGCGCGGCTCTACCCCGTGTGCACAGGCACCTCCCCACCCCTTCTACGGGCCCACTCACTGCCCTCGCTGCCCGCCAGCCCCCAGCAGTGCCCGAATCGCCCAGGGCCAGCCCCCTACTGCCCAGCGCCCCCCCCCCCCCCCAGGGCATCCGTGGGGAGCGGCCAAGGGCGTGACCGAGAACCGAGCGGACTCGGTGGGCCGGCGGGGAGGGGGCGGGAGGCTGGCCCACTTTGCCTCTGGATTTCCAAAGATTGGGGGGGGATACACTGGGGTCGGGGGGAGGGGAGCTGCCTGCTGCCCCCCCCCCCTTCCTGGGGACCTTGGCTCTGGGACGGGAGGGGGGGACACGGCTCTGCTTCAGGCGAGGGGCCTGGCGCCTCGAGGGAGGCCGGCCGGGCGGCCACCGCTGCTGCTCCGATAACCTTCAGCCCTGACCTCATTTCCCACCAAGGCTCGTGCAATTTCTTCCAATTTTCCACATAATTAGCTGAGCGGGAGACACAGCCCCGGCGCTGCGGCAGGAAGGAGCTGGCTGCTCCAGGACCCACAGCCCTGTGGCTCAGGGCACAGCCACCCCCACCCCCCCGTAGCAGCGGGGAAGAGGGACGAGGGGGGAAGGGGCAGGGGGGGGCGGGGGTGCCTGCAGTCACGCAGCTCCCCACCCGCAAACTCCGTGACTCGGGTCGGGTATCAGACGTGGCCTGGGTGAGGTTCTCCTGGGATGAAATCCCGGGACAGTCGGAGGGGCCGCATCCGGCAGGGGCCTCTGGAACCTCGTCTCTGCCTGCCACCCTCCCCAACACAGCCACGGGCCCCCCCATCCCGCCGCCCCCTTGCTCTCCTAGTCCCCGAGCCACCCCATCCCCATCCTGGAGGGGCTGGGCCCCAGCTCTGTCTCCCACGTGCTGTGTCAGCAACACAGACTTGCTGGCCTCGGTCTTGCCATCTGTGAAGTGGGCGCGATCACGGAAGCGGCCTCGAAGCCGGCAGGGGACGGGTCCGCATGCAGGAGGCCTTTGCCACAGGCCGCCCCACTCCTCGGACGGAAGCACAGCCACGGCAGGAGTCACTGTCGAGCCCCGGGAGGGCGTGCTCAGCTCCTACCACCGGCTTCCTTTCCCGGGGCACCCTGTCACCCCTGCCCGCGAAGAGGGAGGCCCTGGGGCGGCTCCGGAGGGCTTCCTGTTAGCAACCCCCGATGCGGCCAAACAAAAGGAAGAGTAAGTAAGGGGCAAAGGTCTCCTGCTCCTCGGGCCTCAGTGTCCCTAACTGAGCAACGAGCGAGGCCACGCATGCCTCACCGTTCAAAGCCCTCCTTCCTGGCCGAAGAGAGAAAAGATGCGGGATGGGGGGCACCTCGCCCCGCAGCACAAACAGGCCACCGCGGCCCCCAGGTGCCCGGCAGCCCGAGGGGGAGGCCTCTCCTGGGCCGAGCGGGGTGGCGGCCCCTCCACGTCCCCGGGGAGCCGCGGCCTCCTTGGAACGGCCTTCCCCTGACAGCATGAATGATTCCCTTCCTCCCTCTGGAGCCTGGAGCCAAGGCCTGGAATCCATCATTCCGTGTCATCTGTCTGGGGCTCCGCAGGCCACCAAGCCACTCTCACGGGGAGTGCGCTAAACGTTCTCCAGCAGCACGGGGCACGTGGTACCCAGAGCACGTCAAGGCTCGGTGCCTTGGATCTGGACCCACACCTGCCCCGTGACCACGGACTTGGAACCTCGCCTCCCAACCTTGGGATGTTCGTCGGAAAACTGCTTTTGCAGCTCACGTGAAGCTCGCACACCTAGGGTGTGGGTAGGACTTGGGCACGCTGTTCCCGGTGAACAGCAGACAGCCCCCCGAGGCTGATCAGAACCCTCCTCCCTGAGGAAAGCCAGAACTGCCCCCCCCCCCCCCGGCAGTGGCGAGGAAGCAGTGGCCCAGGGCCAGCCGGTGGCTCAGAGTGTGCCCCACAGCCGCCCCGTGCCCCAGCAGGTGGCCGAACCTCTCTTTCACTGAGGCAGCTCCCCACACGCTGAGGGCACAGGGCCTCCGGGACGGGTCTGTGGCCCCAGGTGGACCGTGAATCCCCACGTGGCTCTTCGGGGACCTGTGCTTCAGGATCGAGGGCCTTGACCCTGTGGGGCAGCCGCCAGGGAAGGCACAGGGCCCTGGACCTCAAAGCTGAGAAATGAAAGGCGATGCAGAGACTGTGGAGGTCAGGGAGGGCTTCCTGGAGGAGGGGAAATGAGGCCGGCATTGGAATGAGACAAAGAGTAAGGAGAGAAGGTGGCCCAGGCAGGGGCAAGGGGAGCCAAGGGGCTAGGGGCTGGTGGCGGGGGAGACAGATGTGAAACCGGTTACCAGAAAGTCAACCTGGAGAGGGCAATCAGGGGAGACTTCCTGGAGGAGGTGATGCCTGAAAGGAGTTCATCTGAGGGCAAAGGAGGGGTGGGGGGGGGACCCCAATACAAGAGATAGGCTGGGCATACTCAGGAGACCAGAAGAGGGCCCAGGCTGGGCCGGGGTCTGCGTGGGCGGGGTCTGGAGGGTAGAGACTAGTCCTGGGAGGTCAGACTTAGCGGGAGGAGGGCGGCATTTCTGGGCGGCCAGATCCCGTAGATGGGCCCTCATCTACGCTCCCTGCCTCTACCCCGAAGGCCCTGGGCGGTCTGATTCCCCTGCTGGTGCCCTCTTGAGAGGAGCCAAATGGTATCGGTCCCCCCTTCAGGCCACTCCCAATGTGGCGCTATGGGGAGGCGGGCCCCCCCGCCCCCGTCAGCTGCACAGTGAACACCCGCTGGCCCCACACCACCCTCCGCCACAGCCCGACACGCCCCTTGTGCCGGTACCCCGCCCACTCTTCAGAGGCCGCTGTGGAAGCACAGAGAGGCCAAGCCACCGGACTGGCCTCACCCAGCAACCCGCGTCGGGGCCTGGGATGTCTGGTCTCGAGACCAGGACTTCCGCCCCCCGCCCCCCAGGCCAGGGCGGCCCGTGTGCTCCTGACAAATCCCACACCAGGGGCTCTCGGCGGAGGGCAGGCCCAGCCAGCTTCACAGCCGTCGCACTCCACACGTGCTGGGGCAAGTGCCGCCGGGAAGCCGGCCGGGACAGAGGCCGGAGCGCCCACAGACATGTGCACCCGACGGCGAGGTTCACTCGGCTGTACTGGGCCAGGATCAGGTGGAGTCCCCTGTGGGGCCTCCTGGGCTCCAGAAGAATCTGGGGGAGGGGGCAGACGTCACATTCCACATCCAGGACACGTGTCTGCACAAAGATGTTACGCCTGATCTGCCCGAAGCCCCCAGGATGAGCCCCTAGGGTGAAACGTCCCAGGCAGGGCACTGGAGGCCTTGGAGCGGGGCCCCATTCTAGCCCCCCAGCAGGCTGTGCCCCAGGATCGCCAACTCCTAACCTTCAAGCGACACGTCCCCTGGAACAGCCACCCCACCTTCCCCACCTGGAGGCACTGGGAGTCTATGGAAACGTCACTCAGGCGTCTCCTCCTCCTGGAAGCCCTCCTTGATGCCCAGGCTGAGCATTATCTGCGCTCCCTGCTGGCCAGCAGCTCTGGGAGGCCAGGGTGGCTGCTTAGACCCAGCATCTACGAAGCCAGCCCACGCTGAACCGCGGAAGGCGGCGATTTCACAGTTTGATCTGATCTTCGACGCCTCTGCAGCGTCTGCCCCAGGAATCAGGGGCTCTCATCCTGTAGGTACAAGAAATTCAGGCTTTAATGCATGAGCCAAGCCTGTTCCTGGCCCAGACGAGGGATTCTCACCTGAGAACTTGTCAGAAATGCAGATTGGGGATGAGACACTGGGGGTGGCCCAGCTATCCGTGTTTTAACAACCTCTCCAGGGGCCCCTGACGCTGCTCCCTGAGAACCCCCCCCCCCCCCCCGCCCGAAAAGATGATACAAAGTCACAGACTGTTTCTCTAACAAGGAGGAGGGGAGGGGAGGGGAGGGAAGAAACTTATTTAAAAAAGGGGAGGGGGCTGATGATCTTTGTTATTGATCCCTGTAAATAAACACGAGAGTAACACTCGATGATGATGATGATGATGATGATGATGATGATGATGTCAATGAGGCCTTTCCTGACCGCTATTGGAAGGTGTAACCCCGTCTCCTGCCCGAAACTCTCTGCCCGCCCCCCACCCACACTTCCCTCCAAGCCTCTAATCACCTCTAATTAGCTGTCAGGAGCTTCGAGCTCTGCGGCACCCCTCCCAGACAGCCCATCATACGTGGGCCTTTTTATCCTTCGTTCTGCCTCCTTCCTTTACCCTTCCTTCTGTCTCCTTCCTCCCGGAAGGTCAGCAGCCATTTCCATCCCCGCGCTAGCCCAGCGCCTACAGCAGAACCTGGCACACAGTAGGTGCTCAGTAAACGCCGATCGGATGAATGAAGGAACCGGAGGCTTGCTCCTTTCCTTCGGCTCGTCCGCAGCACATTCGCCCACTGGACGGTCTCTCGACAGGCTAAGGGCGCCCGAATCGGTGTGGCTCCCGCACCCAACGTGCAGGTGGGCAAAGTGAGCCTCGGGAACAGCGGACTTGCCCGAGGTCGCACGGAGCCTCGGACTCCTGCTCTGCTCTGCGTCCTGAGCCGGAGGGCCCCGCTCACTGTTGGCAAAGTCGGTCCCCAGGGATCAGCCTCTTTGGCCTTGTCCCCCCGCCCCCCCCCCCCCCCCCAGCCAACACAGACAGACCCCAGCAGTCCAGAGGCATCGCCAAAACGGAAAGCGTCACCCTGGAAATCTCGGGGGGATGCGGGAGGGAGGCCACGGCGTGCCTCGTCGGCTTTGCAGCGAGCGGGGCGAGCAGCGTCAGGGCCGTGCGACGATGTCTGCCATACGAGAGGCCCCCCGGTGCTAAGACACACAGCTAATTAGCTGTCAGGAGCGAGGCAAACTCTAGCCTGGCCCCTCCCCGACCATCTCTCCCGGAATTGCCCTCTGCCACCGTGTGTCACCACATGATAAAAGGAAATATGTTCAAAGCCGAGGCACTAACAAGAGACAGGGAGGCTGGTGGAGGCAGGGAGCAGCAGACTGGCTGTGACACTCTCCCAGGAAAGGGGGATAAATTAAAACCATTAAAAAAATAATTTGTCATCGTCACTTTCCAGAACGACATTATTCTCGAAGAGCGGGGCTTTCCGGGAGGCGCCGGGGCCCCGGGTTCACGGCCGGCTCTGCCCCTCGCTACCTGTGTGACCTGGGGCGAGTCACTCCCGTGCCTCAGTGTGCCCGTCTGTAGCGGGGGGTGGTAACGGCCTCTCCGTCCTAAGGTTTGGTTGGGGGTGGCGGTGGGGTCCGAGAAGACGAATGCACTTGATCTGCTCAGCACCAGGGGGACAGCATGAGCGCGTGACAAGCCACAGGGGGTTCTCGCCCAAGCCGCTGTGGGTCTGTGCGAAGATGGCCCAACTCTGAACCCCCTCTCCGTTTCCCCGTCTGCAGAACGGGGATCATAATAGCTCCGGCCTCAGGGTCATCGGGAGAATTCAGTGAACACAAGAAGCACAGACACACCCGAGGGGAGGTTTGCCGTCCCGCACCTGTTCCAGGGCATCCGCTGGGTCCCCGCGGACACAGCCGAGGACGGACGGCTTCAGAAGGGGACCGATAAGTAAATGCTGGCTGCCGCATCCTCCTCATCCCGGGCTTGCTCTCACTTCCCCCGAGAGGACCCCATTTTAGAACCTGCTGGAAGCGTTGCCTGGCGGTCAGAACCTTGGAGATGTGACCACCTCTCTGCAGGCCAGGAAGAAGCACGCGAGTTGCCGACCTTGATGGAACCCGGACCGGAAGCCAGGCAGGGTTCGAAATGCCACTCGAATTCCCTCCCTGAGGTCCGGCAGCAGCCCACTGTGCGGATCGGGAACGCCGGGGCGCCCCGAGGCGGTCGGTCTCGTCCCCGAAGTCACACACCTAGTGAGGGGTGGCACCGGGACGCCCGCCCCCCCAAGAGCCCTCGCGGGGTGCAGCAAGGGTGAGATCGTGCACATGGCGGCTTCCACGCATGCCTGGCACACAGCAAGCCCTCAGTAACCGCCGGTCGGGGCCGCGGTGCAGGTGCAGTCGGCAGGAAGGCACCGAGCGCGGCTGCTGGAACGCAGGCAGAGACACGGCGTCCCAGGGCGGGAGGACAGCACCTGGATGCCAGGGGTGGCCTTGGCCCGCCAGGCCCTGCAGGGTGGAAGTGAGCGCCGGTCGCTCGAAATAGCGGCTGAACAGCCAATTCTCGCGCGGCAGGCCCCTTTCCAGGTGACCCGCGCCCCTACGGCAGGACGAGGCCTATTGGCACACAGCCTCTGTGCAGCCGGGTGTCATGGGCTGTCTCGGCCGAATCCTTCCCGAAACGCCGAGCCAGGCCTCCGATCCTCTCCGTACCCTCCCCTTCTCGCTGCGGCGGGGCCAGGGATGGTCAGCAGATGTCCCCAGAAAAACACAAGAGCTCATGTTGATGCTGACGACCGAGGCCACAGATGGATTCCCTGTGTCCTCATGGACAACAGCCCCCTGTGCTCGTATGACATGTGCTCGGTGCCAGGAGCGGGGGCCCCACCAGACACAATCCTGGGCTTTGCACGGTGCAGCCTGGGGGGTGATGGGCACACAGAGGGCAGGGGCGACTCAACGCCCAGAGTGCCGGGACTGTGGACGTGCAGGTGGGAGAAGAGAGGCGGTGTCCTGTGGGGAGAGCTCAGGGGGCCGGGGAGGCTCCCGGTGGGTCAGCCTCCGTTGCCATGGAAACCCACTCCTGCCAGATGAGTCCGCCGAGTTGAAATATTTGACCTGACAAGCGTCAAGGTCACTGAAATTAAAGCCCTGGTGCGACCCCCGAGACGAGAGGCGATGGGAAAGTTAGGTGGCTGGGAGGGCTTGCTGGAGGGGGAGGGGCTGGAGCTACCCCTCCCCCCCAAAAGCCCCTCCCCCCGTGCTGCTCGGAGGGCAAGTGGACTGCCACGGGGCCCCTCACGTGAGCCTCCCGGGTCTGGGACCACCACCCAGGGTCCTTCAGAGGCTGTGCTGGGGGCGGGGGGGTGGTGTGGCCCTGTCCCATCCCTTACTAGACCCCCACCTCCTCTGTCCTTTCAGCTCCAGCCAAACTAACGCCGGGTGGGGGGTGGCCACCTCCAGGAAGCCCGCATCAGGGCCCCCCCCCCAGCAGAGCCCCCCACACGGGTCCGGCCCCGCCCGCCTCTCGCACATGGATCTCCCTCGGGCTCTTCCTTCTCCAAGGGTCCCCACCTCTGCCACTGAGGTTTCCAGAGGGACAGCAGCCCCGCAGAGGGAGTCTGGCTGCAGCCCGGAGCAGCCCCCCATCCCGACCCCATGCAGTTCCGTCTAGTTGCTTAGCCCTCTCTGCCTCCAGGAGGGCCTCCAACTTTCTCAGGCAGCCCTGCCCGTGGTCTCTATTCTGACGTCCCTCTAGGGCTGTTTTTGGACCTTAGGCTTCCTCAGAAGGAAAGAGTCTTCTGGCTTCTGACACACAGTGGGGGGTGGGAGGGGACGCACAGTGGGAGGGGCACCCAGTGGGGGTGGGGCACCCAGTGGGGGTGGGGCACACAGTGGGGGAGGGACACACAGTGGGGGTGGGGCGCACAGTGGGGGTGGGGCACACAGTGGGGGTGGGGCGCACAGTGGGGGGAGCACCCAGTGGGGGGAGCACCCAGTGGGGGGGCACACAGTGGGGGGGCACATGGCGGGGGGAGCACACAGTGGGGGTGAGGCACAGTGGGGGTGGGGCACACAGTGGGGGGAGCACACAGTGGGGGTGGAGCACACAGTGGGGGGCACACGGGGAGGACAGTGCAGGGGGGGAAGCACACAGTGAGGGTAGGGCACACAGTGGGGGGTGGGGCGCACATGGGCTGGGGTGCACAGTGGGAGGAGCACACAGTGGGGGTGGGGCACACAGTGGGGGGGCACACAGAAGGGGGCACACGGTGGGGGGGGGCACACAGGAGGAGGCACACAGTGGGGGTGGGGCACATAGTGGGGGGCACACGGGGGGAGGACCGTGCGGGGGGGGAAGCACACAGTGGGGGTAAGGCACACAGTGGGGGTAGGGCACATGGGGGGAGCACACAGTGGGGGTGGGGCACACAGTGAGGGAGGGATGCACAGTGAGGGAGGGATGCACAGTGGGGGTGGGGCGCACAGTGGGGGTAGGGCACATGGGGGGAGCACAGAGTGGAGGTGGGGCACACAGTGAGGGAGGGATGCACAGTGGGGGTAAGGCACACAGTGGGGGTAGGGCACATGGGGGGAGCACACAGTGGGGGGTGGGGCGCACAGTGGGGGAGGGACACACAGTGAGGGAGGGACGCACAGTGGGGGTGGGGCGCACAGTGGGGGTGGGGCACACAGTGGGGGGAAGCACACAGTGGGGGGGGCACACAGGAGGGAGCACACAGGGTCACAGGTGCTGTGCACGGGAGGTCAGGGTGTCACAGACGACTAGCTGGGAGCGGTCAACCAGGCCCTTGGAGATCCAGGGGCACCGGCCCCCACCCTGGCTTATCTTCCTCTGTGTCTCTGTCACCCGGCTCCCACCTCCTCGCTGGCCACCACCCCCAGAGCCCTGGTTCCTTGCCCGGAGCTCCCATCCGTCAGTAGGAGTCAAGGCCTGGCCGGGGCCCGGGACCCCACGGGGCCTCTGAGAACCTCTCCTCGGCCCGGCGGCCCCCGGGGCCTCCCAGAAGTGGCTCTGGCCCCAGAGAGAGGCAAAGGGGGAGCGGCAGGCCCCCGCTGACTTGCTGAAGGATTGCCATGGCAACCGCGCAGGGCCAGGCCAGCTGGCGGCAGGGGAGTCTTGCGAGCGGGCTGGGGCCCGGGGGCCACGCAGGGTGGGGCTGGGGGCCGCCAGTGCCGACGGTGACGGGCCGTGTCACTTTCCGAAGAGCTCGCGTGGTGACCCTGCGGGTGTCAGTCACCCGGCAGGGCCGGACGCCGGGGACGTGGACACTCGCACCCGGGGGTGGAGCCGGGGGCCCCTGCCCGAATTCTCTGATGCCTCCTGAGCCCCGGAGCCCGGCCAGGAAGGGCAGGGGCAGGGGAGGGCGGGCTGCACACGCTGGGAGGCTGCGCCCTACGGGCCGCACACGCTGTTCCCGCGGCACTTAGTAGGTGCCCCACGGCAGAAGGAACAAACGGGCAGCTTGCTAACCACGGCAGGCTGCTGGGTGCCGGGCTGGGCCAGGGATCCCCTGAGATCACACTTGGTCCTGTGGACAGGGGAGGAAGCACACACACCCTTCGGGACGTTTCTTGCTCTCATTTGCACCCCTGGAAGAATGTGGAGCCCCGCTCTGAAGACAGAGTGCCAGGAAAACGCGTGTTGGGGAGCTCCGTCCGGGTCCTTCTCCCTCCCACCTCGGAGAACGTGCCCTGGGCTCTTCCGGGCCCTGTGACAAATGGGGCCTGTGCGGCCTTCACGGTGCGTGGGCAGGCGCAGGGGCCTCCCGGCCCAGTGTGTCCATTCTGTCCCTCAAGTCCCCTGCTCCCGCCAGGCCTCCCCCGGGGGCCTGGACGTGCACTCCCTGATTGGATGCTCAGCTCAGCAAGGGTGAGTCAACCCATTCTAGAGACGAAGAAACCGATGCCTGGAAGCGAGCCAAAGTTGCCCGAGGTCACCGGGCCAAGCGAGGAACGTTCCGGGCCCTGTGTTCCCCGCCGCCGCACCTGGCCTCCCGCAGTCTCCGAGCTGGGGGCCCGGGAGATGGTGCTCCTGCAGATGTGTAAACTGAGGCCTGCAAGAACGAAGATAAATGTGCCATGTGTTCAGAGAGACGGTGCAGCTCAGTTTCTTCTGACTTCTCAGCGAAGCAATCGGCAAACTGCTGGACCAAATAGGATTTCATCGCTCGCATCCTGAGACGGCCACAAATCACATCACGGACACGTTAAGAGCTACCCTTTCTCAGACCGCGTGCTCCGCTGTGAGCTTTGGTGAAACGTACGGGCTGAGCCGGCAGAGACCGGTCTCCGCGTGTCCTTCCCCGCCCCGTAGACAGGGCAGCAAATGTCCCCCCCCCCCCCCCACGACCCAAAGGCCTAACCGCTTGGGCAGCGCCTCCAGGAGCACATTCTGTGATGACAGAAAGTTCCAGATCTGTGCTGCCCAACATGGCAGCCACCAGCCGCGTGTGTGCGCTGAACACTTGGATCGCAGGAACTGGATTGCGAACTGCCTTTCGCCACGGGGCCACGTGTGGCTGGTGGCCGGACACCGAGGCTCTGGAGCGAAACCCTCCCTGCTCACTCGGAGCACGTCCTGAGGCCAGAGGGCAGGCGAGCGGGGGTGGGGGTGGGGGGGCGAGACCCCGCGGCCGACGGCCCGGCCAGGGACGGGGACAGGCAGGTGGTCTGGGCTGGTGGGCTCCGTGATCAGGCGGAGGCAGGAGGCGCATCGGGGGTGGGGGTCCAGGCCCCGGGACGGAAGGTGAGCGGAGGCTGCCGGGCTGGACCGGACTCGCAGAGCTCCGGCCCTACGCAAGTGCCTCTGGGGCTCTGCCTCAGTTTCCCCGTCCGTAAGACCGCAACAGTAACGGGACCCAACCTAAGGCTGCCGTGAGTTTGAGTTCACACGCGCAAAGCGCTTGGCGCACTGCCGGCTACAGAGACCACACCTTCCGTGTGTGCCTTGACCGCGGCTGCGGGTGCTGTGGCACCCAGCCCACCGCTCGCGCCTCCCGCCACGCCCTCCCCCTGCAGGCAGCTACCAGTGCCGACTGCTCCGCCCACAAACCCGCCACGGGATCACGAGAACTCTCCCATTTAACAGATGGGGACACACACAGAGGGTAAGGACCTCCCGAAGCCCACACGGCCCCGCACGGAGGAGCCAGGATTCCACACTCACTGCCGCCACCCCATTCTACAGATGGGGAAACTGAGGCTGGGGTGGGCCAGGAGGGGTGTCCTCGGTGGCTCCAGCCACACAGCCAGGACGAGGCCGAGCTGGGCTGCCAGCCGCGCCTTCGCCCTCCTGAGCCCAGCCTCCGACTCTCGGGCCTCCCGGGGAGAAGCCTCTGGAAGGGCCGAGGAGGCGGGCTGGGAGGGGAGGCGCCGACAGCAGGCTGGGCTGCTGCCACCGGCTCCCATCCCTGCCTCTCACACCCGCCGCCTCGGGGGAGCCGGAAGCCAGCGGTGCCAACTGTTACGGCCGCCCCCCTCCCCCTGCCCATCTGCTCCTGTGCCGGGATCGGGGTGCGCGTCAGGCCCTTGCCTGGCCCACCGGCTGCTGCCTCGGCGGGGGCTGCTCCGAACCCTCCCCTTGTCCCAGGCCTGGGCGTCCCCAGGGGGCTTAGTACCGTGAGCAGGACAGGACCCGATGCGCCCCATGTCCTTGTCGCGTGCCCTCGGTGTGGCTGTGGGCCCTGCGCCAGCTCCCGCGCACAGCCCAGGGCCAGAGCCAGAGCCCCCTTCCTGTGTCCTCTCCTCTTCTGGCCACGGGGCCCAGGGTCCACAAGCCTCCCACTGCAGATGTTTCCTGCCTGGCAACTGTTCCAGAAAGTTATCCTGGTCACCCATCGTGTGGCCTGAGTTAGACTTACAGCAAGCAAGGTGGGGAGGGACCTTTGAGAGGTCTTCCGGTTGGTGGCAGAGGTCCCTAAAAACCGAGGGCCCAGGGCCATCTGTCTCAGTTTGTGACACTCACTGCCAGACCTCCTGGGGGTCCAGGGGACAGCTCCCCGTGGTGCAGCCATGTTGAGGGACCACCTGAGAGGCAGGAGAACACAGTCTGGACACCTGCCGTGTGCCGGGCACTGTGGGAGGGGTGATGGATCATCCCTGAGGGTCCACTCGTGTCCCAGCCGGGGCACCAAGAGGACAAGGCCTGCAGGGCACGTGGGCCAAGGGGGCAGAGGGCGGGACAGGGTGGTAGGCAAGGCTCCAGAGGGGCAAAAGGTGGGTCCTAAGGGCCGCAGAGGGCTCAGAGGGCACCCAGGACCACCCCCTGCTCCCCCTACCTCCAACACTGCCCCGCGAGAGGGCTCCACACTGGCTTCACCACTTCATGGCTGGGTAACCACAGGCTAGTTGCTTAGCCTTTCTGAGCGCCAGGCCCACCGGGGATAAGAACAGTGCCCTCTTCTGGGGTGACTGCAAGGATCGCTGAGTACTGTCTGGCGCGTATAAGCGCTCAGTCCGGGCCAAGCAGCAGGACAATGGCGAGGTCCCCCTCCAGCCACCCGGAACCTCCTCTGCTGTCCCCAAGCCCATGGCACCTCGCCGGGTTCCACCTCCTGGCCTTTGCACATGCAGATCCCTCTACTGGCAACACCCTTGCCTACCCCACTTTGCCGCATGGCTAAGTGAATCTCTTCCTCCAGGTCTTCCTCCAGGACTCAGCCCACGCAACGCCGGCTCTGAGAAAGGGGCTGGATGGGGGTCCAAGGCGAAAACTGCAGAGGAGCCCCCCCCCCCCCGCCCCCCCAGGCTTGTTAGGCCACGGGCTCGACCGGATCTTGCAGGGGACAGCGACATCTAGCGGGCAGAAGACAGACTGCCCTATCACCCCAGGAGGCCCCCGCCCCCGCCAGAGCACCCTAAGTGCCAAAGCGAACAGAGCCACACCCTCCCTGGGAGAACCAGGCCTGACGGGTGCCAAGGAGGCCAGGCAGGCGCACTGTGTCGCGGGCACCGACGGCTTAGCTCCCTCCCTTCCAGAACCCCTCCTGCCTCTTCCCGTGGGCAGCCGTGTTCCTGCCTGGCATATGCCAGCCATATGCTCTCCCTGTCACAGCATCCTCAGCGGGCCCGCGAGCAGCCTGCTGGCGGGGGTGGGGGTGCCTCTGAGCTGGAGCTCACCCCAACTGCTCCACCGAGCAAGCCGCTCACGGAGCCGCTCCGAGGGGTTCCAGCGCCCCGGTGGGGGAGGCGGGCCTATGGGGGCTCACATCACAGACCCCAAACGGAGACACCGAGCAACCTGCTTGCGGCCACACAGCTCACGGGGCAGACCAGCGTCTCTAGCCTGAGCAGCGCGCGGGCAACGCCCCGTGGAATTCTCGGCTGGGCGGGACGCTCAGTCGTCCAAAGCTCTGCCTGCGTGAGTCCCCTCGCCACGACACCCTCCCGTTTCCTCCTCCCCTGGGAGAGCCTCAGGGCCCCCTCGGAGACCACAGCCAGCTGGTCTCCTCCTGTTCTGGCAGCCGCAGCAGGGAAGTCTTCTGAAGGGCACGCTGGGCCCGAAGCCTGAAACTGACTCTGCTTCCCAAACTGGGTTCCCCGGAGCTCCGGCGTTCTGCAGACAGGCCTGGGGTCTGCGTGGGGAGCTGAGGGGGGAACGGACAGACGCAGGGGCTCGTCCCCTTAAACCACAAAGTAGCTGGCGCTGATTTCCTTAGGAAGCACGTGGGCGCACAAGGCCTCAGTGACGGGGGAGGGGAGGAACGTTCCAGAGCTCTGCACCGCGCAGGAGGTAATACTGAGCGTGTAATAACAGAATCAGCCCCTGAATGCCGCCCGATTCCCCTGCAGGAGCCAGGCCGAGGCAGCTCCACGGAGGGTTTCACACCGAGTACCTCTGAGGTACTGGGCAGGGTCACTGTACCCCACACTACAGGGGCTCACTCGGGGACCCGGGCATCTGAATCCCCGAGGTGCAATCCTGCCTCTGCCTCTTGCTAGGCTGTGCAGCCCAACCCCACCTCTCTCTGTGCCTCAGTCCCCTCATCTCTGGCAGTGCGGATAACGTGGACGAGCAGACCGCATTACTTTTCCAGGGTTTACACCCAACGACCACAGGCGGGGGGCTTAAAACCACAGAAGCGTCCTCTCGCACTGTCTGGAGGCCAGAGGTCTGAAATCAAGGTGGGGGCAGGGCCGTGCTGCCTTCGAAGGCTCTAGGGGACGGCCCTTCCTTGCCCCTTGCTGCTTCTGATGGCGGCCGGCCCTCCGTGGCCACGAGTTCCAATCTCTGCCTCCATCTTGACGTGGCCCTCTCCCTGCGTGGCTGTCTTCACGTGCCGTTCTGTGTCCAAGTCCCCTCTTCTTATAAGGACACGAGTCATTGGATTTAAGGCCACACTAACGCGGTACGACCTCATTTTAACTAGTTACATCTGCAAAGACGCTCCTTCTCAATAAGGTCCCGTTCTCTCAGGTTCCGGGGGAACATACACCTGAGGAAACGCCATCCGGCCCCTCCACACACCGACAGGGCTCGGCGCAGGGCCTGGCACACAGAAGTGCTCCGAGACCGTGAGTTTACAGATCCTCACCAGACACCTGAGACAGGTGACTTGGGCCCCCCCCCCCCCCCCTTACAGACGCGGACATGGAGGTTTGGACAGTGAGCTGTGCGCCTGGAATCAGCCTCACAGCGTGGGTCTCAGTTTTGTCGTCCGCATTCCTGGGCACTTTCCGGGTTCATGCTCCCTTGGCCACCTTCTGGGGTGGCACAGACATCTTCCAGCCAGGCCATCACCCGACGCGCTGGAAGGAAACCTATTTGAGGAGCCGCAGAGGAGGAGAGCAGGAAGGTGCGGCCTGGTGGGAGGGCGTGGCCTCGAGGGGCGTGGCCTAGTGCGAGGGCGTGGCCCGGCGGGGGCGTGGCCCGGCGGGGGCGTGGCCTGGCGGGAGGCTACTGTCCTCGGGAACCTACCATTGAGGCTTTTTTCACTTATCATAAGGAAACAGCAGTCTGACCCCGTTGGATAAATGTTCACTGCTGGAGGGGCACCTGGTTGGCGCAGTCGGTTGGGCGTCCGACTTCAGCCAGGTCACGATCTCGCGGTCCGTGGGTTCGAGCCCCGCGTCAGGCTCTGGGTTGATGGCTCAGAGCCTGGAGCCTGTTTCCGATTCTGTGTCTCCCTCTCTCTCTGCCCCTCCCCTGTTCATGCTCTGTCTCTCTCTGTCCCAAAAATAAATAAATGTTGAAATGTTCACTGCTGGAGCAAGGGACAGGAAGGTCAACCTGACCGCTACGTTCCCATCTATCAAACAAGCATTGAGCCCCCTCTGGGTCGGACAGGTGACCATGCCCACATCACAGGCAGGGGGATGCTCCCGGCCGGGCCGGCTCAGCCCCACGCCTGGCTGGGCCCGCCCGGGGGGTGCAGGGGAGAGCACGGAGCCTCTCTGAGATTGGCACATGGTGGGGCCTAGTTACCCAGAGGACCAGCAGAATGAGAGCAAGGCCCGGATGCAGACGGGGGCAGGGAATTAGTTGCCTCTGATGGGGCCGCTTCATCGTGGGGCTGAGGAAAGAGCGGGCGGGGGGGGGGGGGGGGGGGGAGGCCGCCGGCTCAGCCACCACCCTCCAGTGTTTACTGACCCCCTGCCGCTGTACCCGGGACCGGGACACGGTGGCGGACAAGACCCAAGACCTTCCCCGTAGGGACAGGCTACATTATCCCGGGCGGGGGCGGGGCGTCCAGGAGAGGACCGGACAGAGCCCAGGGGCGGGCCTAGAACGGCGGGGAGAGATTCTGCCACAAAAGAGCACCGAGGCCTGGAGCCACCGTGCCACCTGGCAACCCCACTCCCGGGGGGGACGCACCCAAGAGCAAGGCGAACCCGTGTCCACGCAACACCTGCACGCGCCACGGTCACGGCAGGTCTAACAGGTGACGGCCCGGAGCGGAAACAGCCCGGACGCCCACCAGTGGTGAACAGACAAACTGCCCGTGGCACATCCATCCCGTGAAACACAGACTCGGCCGCCCTGACCCCCGCGACGGCATCGGCGTCGACGGACCCCGACACCCTGCCGGGTGAGAGAAGCCGGGACGACCTAACATCCAGAGCAGGCAGACCCACCAAGACAGCAGATTCGTGGCTGCTGGTGGCTGGGGAGACGGAGGAGTAGCGAATAGCTGCTAAGGGCAAGGGATTGGGGGGGGGGAGCGATAAAACGTTCTAGAATGAGACAGTGGCGATGGCTGCATGCATCTGTGACTGTTCTAAGGTACGTATTTTTAAGTTGATTTATTTTGAAAGAAAGAGAGAGAGAGGGCATGAGCGGGGAAGGAGCAGAGAGAGATGGAGAGAGGGAGAAGGAGAGAGAGAGAGGGAGAGGGAGAGAGAGAGAATCTCGAACAGGCTTCTGGCTGTCAGGGCAGAGCCGACAAGGGGCTCGAACCCACGGAAGGTGAGAAGAGTCGGATGCTTAACCGACTGAGCCACCAGGGTGCCCCTGTGACTATTCTAAAACCCATTGAACTCTGAACGGGTGAGTCGCCCTTTAAAAACTGCACTTAAAACGGCACTCACACACACGCATGGTTTTCAGATGTTGGGAGAGATTTTGACGTTATTAAGATTAAAAGGAACGAGCACGTGTCGTTTTATGATCAGAGAACTAAGACGGGTGTGTGCGGACGCCCAGCTTCCGTGGCAAGGCGGTTTTGCTGGCGGGGCCGGGAAGGCTCAGGGCGGCGGCGAGGGGAGCTCCCCAGGGGCCTCTGCCAAGGACGGTGTGGCACGGGGGTGGCCACGAGGCCACCCGGGGCAAGGACTTGTAGAAAGGGGTCTGAGCTCGTCGTGAAAGAAAGGTCGCCCGCGTTCCCTCTCTGCGGTGGGCAGGGACGAGGGCAGGGTCTCTCGAGGGCACGGCCGGGAGCTCGGGCCGGCCTCAGGATGGCGACCAACGTCACAAGACGCGCCACAGAGCGTGACGCACGTCCAGGCGGGCGCCTCTCCATAGATCTTGCACACTCGCCACGCCCGTGGACCCCACGCCAGCCCAAGAGGAGGGACTGGTATCATCCCTGCTGCACAGATGAGGAAACTGAGGCAGGGAGGGGCACCCGGCGACACCGGTCTCAGCCCTACGGCGTCAGCAGCCACGGGGTGCCGGGCTGTGGGGGCCCGTCCGTCCGTCTTCCCGCCGAACCCCAGCGTGGGCCCGAGCGGCGGCCTGGCACTTGCCTCTGGGCACAGAGAACTCACGCGAAGCCGGGCCATCAGGCGGTCAGGGAAACACCCTCAGGACGCTTCTCACACCAACCCCCACGTCTGCAACCCTGCAGGCTCCAGACCCGGGCTGGGTGTCCTGCCAGTGATGACCACGGTCGGCCCCGGCCCGCCGGGGGACGGCTCAGCTCGGTCCCGGGGAAGTGCCTCGAGTCACACGCCGACTGAAGCCCGGGTCCCCTACGCCTCTGACCAGCCACTAGAAACTGGGGGCTCCCCCGACGGCCTCCTCACATTCGATAAATTGCTCGAGGGGCTCGCAGAACCCGGGGAAGCACGACTTAAGGGCGCAGCTCGGGGAGGGCCGCATGGAAGGCCACGGTGTCCCGCTCGCTGGGTGGACAGCTGGGCAGCGGGAACGCCGGCCTGGACGCCTGCCGGCCCCACGCGGGGGCAGGAAGCCCAGAGCTCCCCTCTGAAGAGCCATCCTGCTGCCGGTGACTTCCGCCGTGTGAGGTCCCGGTGCTGCAGGCTGGCAACGCCCTTAGAGAGAGCTGCTCCCCGGCCGCCTGGAACTCGGGGTCCTGGTTTGCTCCCCGGCTCTGTGTCTACCAGTCCCCCAGCCTCGGAAGCTGGCCAACGCCGTCCTCCTTGCCTACGTGGAACCAGCCCGGACCCAGCAAGTGGCAGGAGCTAGTCAGGGCCACCCAGTGACCTCGCTTTGCTGGGCCCCGTGGCTCCTTCCGTGAGGCCACGGGGGAGGTCTAAAGCCGGGGTTCCCCTGGAGAAGGGGCCCCGGCCCTGCCCCCTCCCCCTGGAGCAGCCTTGCTCCTTCCGATAGGGTATTTGGGCTGCTGGACGAAATGTGAACAAACACCGCTCTTGCTTACAAGTCCGTCGTGTGTGGCTAAGGCAGGAGGGTTCACTGGACCTCACGCCGGCTGGGCAAAACGGGGGTTTTGTTGATTCGGTAAGGGAAGAGTCTGGGGCATGAAGGACTTCAGGCATGGCTGGATCCAGAGGCTCGACCACATCTCCTGTCTGTGTCTGTGACTCCCTGTCCCCCCAGGTCCTGAGTTCTTCAGCACTGGCCTTGCTCTTGGCCACGACATGCCCTCCTGAGCACTAGCTGGAGGAGAGGCTGAGTGCTCAGCGCGCAGCCAGGCGGGTCCGACCCGACCGCCCCCGGCGTTGAGCCTGTGCCTTCTAGGACCCTCAGCCCAGGGCCTGGCATACCGGTCCCAAGGCGGGGGTTCCCATTGACCAGAGACCTTCGGAGTGGGCTTGCGGGGGGGGAGACGGAACCGGTCAGAGCCGCCTCTCCCGGCTCCGTTCCAGCCAAGATAAGGTTCCCAAAGGACCAATGCTTGTGTGTAAATATTAGATACTTCTGTCTCCTTCGAGACCAGTCACACAGATCACGGCGGCTCCCCCAAGACTCTGCCTTCTACTTACTGTATCATCATTAACAGCCTATTAGGTAACAGCTGCTTGGAGAGAGAGAGAGAGGGAGAGAGAGAGAGAGAGAGAAGGAGAGATGGGGAGAAAGAGAGACAGAGGGAGAGAAGGAGAAGCAGGAAGGCAAGGAGAGGAAGGGGAAAGGGAGAGAGAGGGAGGAGGAGGAGAGGGAGGGAGGAAAGAGGGAGAGAGGAGGGCAGACAGAAAAAAGGGAAGATGGGGCGCCTGGGTGGCTCAGTCAGTTAAGCGTCCCACTTTGGTTCAGGTCACGATCGCACAGTTCGTGAGTTCGAGCCCCGCGTCGGGCTCTGGGCTGACGGCTCGGAGCCTGGAGCCTGCTTCGCATCCTGTGCCTCTCTGCTCCTTCCCTGCTCACATGCTGTCTCTCTCTCAAAAATAAATAAAGATTGAAAAAAAAAAATTAGAAAAAGGGGAAGAAACAAAAGGAGAGGAAGAGACAGAGATGTAAGAATGACAGAGACACGGAGGAGGAGACGGGAGAGCCGGGAGAGACAGGATAGGTAGAAGGAATAGATTCAGATACACAGACACCGGGGAGAGAGGCAGGGAGGGAGGCCCAGGGAGGCAGGAGAGGGGAAATGGAGCAGGATGGGTGGGGGGAGGAGCAGTGGGGGGGGGGAGGGGAGGAAGGAGGAAGTGGATGGAGAAGGGAGCGGAGGAGTGGGGAGGACGGATGGGGAGAAGGAGAGGAGGAGGGGGAGGAGCCAGGGACAAGGCGGCAGCTGTGAGCTCTCTGAGGGGCACGCCACGGGCCACCCGCCTGCCCGTCGGGGTCCCCTGCGGATGAGCAGCCGCCTGCCCCCGCGGCGGTGCTGGCCCCACAGTGCCCTCAGCCCTGCAGGCAAGCAGGCAGGCGGGCGGGGCCGGGGGCAGACAGTGGGGGTGGGGCAGACGGGAAGGGTGGGGGGGGGGGTGGCAGGAAGGGCTGGGGGGCAGCAGGCGGGCCACAGGAAAGCCCTTCCAGGGCGGCTCGCACCAGGCCTTACCCCCACGGCACCGAGCGATTTTGCTCCCCAAAGGCTCCCGCGGCCCAAAGGAGCCCAGGCCCTTTCTGCAGAAGGCCTTCAGGTGCACGTCCGGCCCGGCTGCCGGGCACACTGTGGGTGTCCGACACCGTTCCGAGGAGAAGACAGGGGTCGGGTACCTGCACGGCAGTTCCAGACCAGCCCCTCCCCGCACCCCCGCTCTGGGTCCCAGGAGCAGCCCCGCGGGGCAACACGGAGGCTCCACGCGGAGGCCCAGGGGCCAGGCTGCCCGAGGCCACCAGGCTGGGGCGCCCCACACCGGCGCTCAGGGCCAGCGACCCAAGCTCAGGGCCGCGCTCCTGAACCCCAGCAGAGTGCTTCCAGGAGCATCAAGTCCCCTGCTGGAGGTTCAGGGACAAAGCACGGCCCTGTGGGCCGCAAGGGCCTGAGCCTTCCCCAGGAGGAGGCCAGAGAAGCCACCGTGAGCTCAGCCCAGGCCGGGACCCCTCTGGCGAGTGCAACGTGGCCCCACGCCTACAGGGTGCCTTTCCGGAACAAAGCCACCCACGGGGACCCCACTGCTTCACTGCTTCTCCCCAAGCGCGGGCTCACCACCCGCCGTCCACCTGTCTGTCCGTCCAACCCAAGCACAAATATTTACTGAGCACCCCCTACCCACCGGGCGCTTTTCTAGGCAGCGGGGACAGCACGAATGGCACACACAGGCCCGCAGGGAGCCGAGGACACCTGCAGTCAGCACACCAGGGGCGGACGCGTGGCGGGGGGCATGCTAGGGTCCTGGGGTGACGATTTACGATTTCCTCTTCCCAGTGTCCTGGGAAGCCGCCTCTGGGCCCTCGGCGAGGGTGACCCAACCCGGCCCCCCCACAGAGCTGCCTGGGGCTGAGTGTGGGGCACACACGGGCCGCAGCTCCTGGAAGGAAGGCTGACCCCCACACCTCCCAGCCTTCAGGAGTGGTGACAGACACCCCCCCCCCCAGGTCTGCTCCCCAGAGACAGAGAGCTCTTTCACCCTTTCCAGGCTGCCCCCCAGCCTCCCTTCCCGGCCCAGGCAGGTCTGGTGGGCTGGGCCTGGTGTCCCGGAGCCCCCCGGCCGGGAATTCGGGCTCCCTGGTCCTGCAAAGCATTTATTTTGCCTCCGCCGGGGCTGGGAATAATTAGGCAACCAGGAACATAAATCACAGCCTGGCCCTGGACATCTGCTAATCGCGTCCGAGGACGGGTGAGGTGGGGGCAGGAGACAGCCACCCCCCCACATACCCCTGCACAGACACGTGCACACACACACACACCCTGGTAAGCAAGGCAAACTGCAGGTTTGGGGGTTTGGCGCCACCTAGGGTTCATCTCCCAGAACTGCCAGACTGGACCCCGAGGCAGGGCCTCCCACCCCCACCTCCTCCCTCCGGCAGGGGCGGGGGGGGGGGGCAACGACGACTTCTTCGACTGGAAGTCCCCATCTGTACCCATCCTGGTACACACACATAGAAAAAGCACTAAATTAAAGTGGGAGGGAGTGGTAAGGGCTATTTTCAGAATTAAATATTTAAGAAGCATAATGTAACTGCTTTAAAACCAAGATGCAGGCAGGTAGCTTTATCTCGATAAATCCCATCGAAAGGGCCGAAAAGGGGTCAGTCAGGAAGCCCCTCTGCAACGACCACAATAATGGGGCAGGTGCGGGGACACTGTTGGCAAAAGCTTCCTTTTTTTCTTTCAAGCTTATTTATTTATTTTGAGAGAGACGGAGAGCATGAGCAGGGGAGAGAGAGGGAGAGAGAGAATCCCAAGCAGGCTCCGCACCATCACCGCAGGGCCCGATGCAGGGGCCAGAACCCACGAACTGTCAGACTGTGACCTGAGTCGAAATCAAGAATCAGACGCTTGACCAACTGAGCCACGCAGGCGCCCCAAGACACGTAGTTTTTAATTTTTTTTTTAATGCTTACTTTTGAGAGAGAGAGACAGAATGCACAGGGGGGAGGCGCAGAGAGGCGGGGACAGGGGACCCGAAGCAGGCTCTGTGTTGTCGGCACAACGTCCGACACGGGGGCTCGAACTCCCAAACCCTGAGATCATGACCTGAGCTGAAGTCAGACGCTCAACCAACCGAGCCACCCCGGTGCCCCGAGACACATGCTTTAAGGGGGCCAAACAGCATGGAGCGCAAAGTTGAGGGTCCCTTGGACGTCCAGGAGCCGCTGCTGTCCACAGCGTGCCGTGCATCCCCGCAATTCTGCCATGCACACACGTGTGGGTGTGTGCACCCACTCGTACCTGTCAAGACGCAAACCAGAGCCCACGAGACACACCCATCTGCTCCTGGGCCCCCGGCGAAGCACCTCTGGGGTTTTCCAGCCCTGCCCGCCGCACGGACATCCTCGCACGGCTCGGCTTACTTCAAGGCCACCCTCTCTGGCGGGACACAGGCACCTGCGGTCCCACCAGGTGCACAGGGCCTGGGCGACACGGGTCAGGCTGCTCTGGGACGCGCCCGCTGCCCCCAGAGAGCCCCTCTGGGGAGAGCGACAGCGGCGGACGTGGTTCCGGCAGCAAAACTGTCAGGTCAAAGGGATGCACGTCCCCAAGTGGGGCTCCCCTCCCGTGTCTCTCTCCCTAGGGGCCGGAGTCCTCTGGAAGCTGAAAAAGGACAGGAACAGATTCTCCCAAGGAGCCTCCGGAAGGAAGCGGCCCTGCTAACACCTTCCTTGATTTGAGTCCCGTGAGGTTGATGTTGAACTTCTGGCTTCCAGACACTACTATTCAGAAATTACCCAGGCACGATTTTTATTAATGTAATAAATGCGAGAGTTTTTTTTTTGTTTTTTTTTTTTTTTAAATTTTTTTTTTTTTCAACATTTTTTATTTATTTTTGGGACAGAGAGAGACAGAGCATGAACGGGGGAGGGGCAGAGAGAGAGGGAGACACAGAATCGGAAACAGGCTCCAGGCTCCGAGCCATCAGCCCAGAGCCTGACGCGGGGCTCGAACTCACGGACCGCGAGATCGTGACCTGGCTGAAGTCGGACGCTTAACCGACTGCGCCACCCAGGCGCCCCTGTTTTTTTTTTTTTGAGAGGAGAGAGAGCGCACACGAGTTGGGGAGAGGGACAGAGAAAGGATCGTAAGCAGGTTCCATGCTCAGCTCAGAGCCTGACTTGGGGCTTGATCCCGCAACCCTGAGATCATGACCTGAGCTGAAATCAAGAGTTGGACGCTCGGGCACGTGGGTGGCTCAGTCAGCTGAGCCTCTGGCTTCGACTCAGTTCATGATCTCACAGTTCGTGGGTTCAAGCCCTCCGTCAGGCTCTGTGCTGACGGCTCAGAGCCTGGAGCCTGTTTCAGATTCTGTGTCTCCCTCTCTCTCTCTGCCCCTCTCCTGCTCACACTCTGTCTCTCTCTTGAAAATAAATGTTAAAAAAAAAAAAAAAAAAGAGAGAGAGAGAGACGTTCAAGCGACTGTGCCTCCAGGCGCCCCTAAATGTGTGTTGTTTTTAAGCCACTAGGTTTGTGATCGTTTGTTACAACAGCCTCAAACAGCAAAGTTGGGGGAACTTTGCAAGTTACCAGCTGAGCTCGGGCTTCATCCCAGACCAGTTGAATCCGGATCCCCAGGCAGCGCAGGCATCTGGGTTTTTCTAAGAGCAGGTGCGGGGCAGGGGGGCAGCTGCCTGATGCCTCCTGCTCCCGGAGCCCCCTTTCCCGCCCCAGCACTGGCCAGGCTACGGGCACGAGTCTCCCCTCACATGACACCCGCCGCCACTGCCCCCAACCCCCACCAGCAGCAGGCCACCGGGGGCCTCTCTGGGCCTGTTTCCCCATCAGTGAAACTCCAGGGACAGCCCCCCCCCCCTCCACCAGGCCGCCGCGGGTATAAGATCAGGAGGCGTGCGCAGAAAGGGTGGCACGGGCTCAGCACTCGGGAGGGTGGTGCTGAGGTCCGTCTGCTGTCACCTTTGCCCCAGAGAGGACGACACGGTCCCGCGTCCCAGAGCAGACCTGGCCCAGGATCCAGGCACAGCCCTGGTCCCTGTCACCCTGGGGGCTTCGGGCAGTTCCGTGCTCGCCCCCAGGCCCCCAGGGCTCATCCCCAGGCCGCCCAGCCCCACCGGTTCCTTCTGTTGGCATCAGAACCTGCCAGCAGACAGGCGACCGAGGCCTGTGGGCAGTGCCAGGTCCAGCAGGGGGCGCCACCGAGGGCTGCGGGATTCTGGAGGGAGGAGAGGGGACAGGAGGGTGGCTGGGGAGGGGCGGAAGCCATGTGCACATGTGACCAGGAAGGCATTAAACCCCTGGGTGCCAGGAAATCTGTGGGCCCTTAGAAGCATGGAGCTCCGAGGTGCAGGCAGCAGGGTGGCCGCGGGAGCACCAGGACGGGTCACAGCGGGCTGGCCCGTGATGTGATGTCGCGGTGGGGGGCAGCAGGGAACTCAGCTGACCGACTGGGGTTGCCGACAGCAGCTGGGAGAGATGAGCGGCCTTCCAGGGGCTGGCTGCCTCCCCAGCAGCCACCACAAAGGATGGGCAGGCTGCCCGGGCCAGGAAGTGTTTGGGGAGGACGCCACGAAGAGGGTCTGGCCCATTCTTAGTCCTAAAGCAAGCGCTGGGGATAGATCTGGGGGAGAGAGTCCTTTGGGGCCTGGCTGTGAGCCCCGCCACCTCTAGGAAGCCCTCCCTGACTCTCTCTGCAGGGCTCGGTAGCTGAAGCAAAGGGTTCGGGATTCTTGCAGACTTCAGCTTGAACCCCCGTTCTGTCGCTGAAGGGCTGTGTGGCCTGTTCCTCCGTGGCGGCCCTGGGCGGGGGGTGGGGGGGGTGCAACACCAGCGAAAAGACACGTTTCCTTCAGAGATTCGCCCACAGCCCTCCCCCGATGGGGTGCGGTAAATGCTTAACCACCAGCTCGCCGAAACGCAGAAACACCACCAAAACAACACCACGGATTCGTAGCACCTGCCTATTTCCAGGGTAGGAACACTCCCAGGGCACCTGAGTTCGAGCTCGGCTTGGAGGCGGGAAGAGGTGTGCGTCTCTGGGCCCCAGGGCGACGGGAGGAACCGAGAGGCCGTGCGGGGAACACAGGCGACACGGCGTCTGTGCGGCCCGGGCGCTGGCCTGGGCCCCCTGCACCGAGCCCTCCGCCACCCTTCGAGTGGAGACCATCAGCCCCGTTTAACTGATGTACAGACGAGGCTCAGAGAGGGCAGGCAAGGTGCACAGCTGGATGGGGTCCGAGTCAGGTCCAAACCTGGTCTGGCTCCAAAGTGGGCAGGCTTAGCACAAGCGCCCCGGGAGGATGTGGACCTGCCTCCTCACGCATCCCGAGCTGGGCTGGGAGGCGACAGGACCCCCTCAGGTGTCAGCTCTGTAACATGAGGCGTCTCTTTTTTTCCTGATTTTGCATTCTTTACTTTTTTGAATTTATTTTTTGGGAGAGAGAGAAGCAGCACGAGTAGAGGAGGGGCAGAGAGAGAGGGAGGGAGAGAATCCCAAGCAGGCTCTGTGCTGCCAGCACAGAGCCGGATGTGGGGTTCGAACCCATGAGACAGAGAGAACATGACCTGAGCCGAAATCGAGAGTCGGACGCTTACCTGACTGAGCCACCCAGACGCCCCAAATAAGGCAATTTTCAAAAGTGAGCCCGGATGGTGGAAAGCAGGGTCAGAACACCCCTTGTGCCATCTGTGGGGATGCGGGAAGGACCCGGCCCGCGCCAACAGGAAGAGCGTGGGATTCCAGCGGGGAAGCCACTGCCCGGCCACCTCCCGCGTGGCGGTGCAGAAAACACCCCGGATGCTGCACGTTTCATCGAAACGGTGACAACGGCTGAGCGCTGCACTTGTGCTAACTTGTTTCTCCTTCACCAGACTCTGGGAGGGCAACACCAACGTCCCCACTTTGCAGATGAGCAAGTTGAGGCTCCGAGAGATTCGGTGATTTGGGCACAAACAGCCACCCCGCTGACGGGCGGTCCCAGAGGCCTGCAGACCTCAATCCCCCAGGCCCTCTCACCTGTATTTCCCCCTCGGGGTACAGACTCCCACACGCAGGCGCGTGCACGCGACTCAGTGAGCCGCCTGACGGAGGTACCCTGTCGCTAGGGGTCTGAGACACAGAACATTTCTAGCCCCCCAGGGCTCCTTGCGTCCCTTCCCAAGGTAGCATCGTTGTCCTGACAGGTTGTCGGCCGGTCCTGGGGTCTCCTGGGATAGATTCTCGAGCACAGATCCCGGACCCCATCCCCGGCCAGCCCTCCCTTTGGGACGCGGGGCCTTCAGGAGCGACAAAAACAGACGTCTGCTGGCCCACAAGAAATGGCAAATCACAGACCCCGCGTGGTTCCCCCCAGCACCGTTCGGAGGGCGACAGAGTTACCCAGAAGGAGCCTTGCTGGCTTCATCCCCCCTCCTCTCTCGGCCTCGGGGGTCACAGCCTCCCTGGACAGCCGCAGGCAGCGTTCAGCAGCAAAGCCTGGCCCCGGAGACACAGGGGCTGCTGGGAGGGTCTGAGCCCTGGCCCTCGCTCAGAGAGAGGCTGCGGGGAGGGGGAAGGGCTGGCGGGACTTCTCGGGGCCCATCGAAGCCCCTTCCGGTGGCTCGTCCAGCACCCTCTCATCCACCCCTCCTGCACCCCGCCTTCCAAGCGGGGCAGGGAGGCATTTCTGCCTGCTTTGCTCCCACCCCCGGCCTCGCTCCGGGTACGTCTGTCCCTGGGAAGCTGCCACCCTGCTTCCTTTCTCCGTACGAGTCATGCTGGCCTTTCACAAGCCCAGCCCCGGTCGTGGCACCCTCCCTACTGCCCTCCGGTGGCTCTCCCTAACGTTGATCGAGGGCCACACCGCCTTCCCCGGGCGCTGCCCTGCAGGGCGGGTCTCGCCAGCTGGGGCACACAGTAGATGTGTCATGTGTCTGTTGGGTGACCTGACTGAGAGTAGAAACTGGGAAGGAAGGGGGCACAGCCAAGCTGCAGGAGAGGCGCAGGCGTCGGCACCCCTCAGACGCCCCTGCCCTGACCAGACCCGGGCCCAGGGTCCTGGGGCCGCCAGGGAGAGTCCAAAGCCGGGGTCCCGGACCCAAATCCTGCCTCATGCCTCCAAGGGGGGAGAGATGGAGCAGGGAGAAGGGCCAAGACAAGCAGAGAGCCATCCAGAGCCCCTTCCCAGGACGCGCCCAGGCAAGAGGCCACTCTCACGCATGTTCCGGACGCCACCGGCAGAAGCAGGAGCCAAGGGCTGACGAAATCCATGCTGCCCCAGGATGCCGCCCGCCCGCCTGCCTACCCAGGGCCCCAGCCTCCCACACCATGCCCTCCAGGGCTGCAAGGCATGGTGGGCCTGCGGAGGGCAGAGGGATGTCTCCAGAACACCACCTCCTTGGGATGACCGCCTCCGTGGGAGGCGATGGTCCTGGAAGAAAAACAAACACACGCTGGGGGAGGGAGGAAGCCGAGGCAGCAGATGCTGCCAGGCGAGACACGGTGTCTGGAGGAGGTCAGGGCAGGCTGGCGGGTGGCTGGGCTGGAGGGTGGCCCCCCGGGTGCCCTATGGCGCCAGGCCAGGGCCAGGGGGGCCCCCAGGCTCTTCCGGTTGGGCCTGGCAGGGACCCTGGGCAGAGAAAGTGCCCCTGGCAGGATGCCGCCACGCAGGGGTCCTCCTGCACCCACAGCTGACACTCCACACCATCCTGGGTCTGCCAGCGCCGCTGCCTGGGGGGACCAGCCCAGGACCCCTGGGGTCAGCCCTCTCCTGTCCACCTCCCTCCACTTCTGCCCCTGCCTGTGGCCAAGCCCTTGGCTTCCCTCCGGCACCCTTTACGCGTTCGTTCAACCAGTCACTCGGGGGCTCCTAGGACGCCCCAGGCCCCACTCAAGGCTCTGGAGTGGCTGCAGTGGCATTAGCCAGCAGACCCACCGCTCACTCGCCTTCAATGGCTCCCTACTACCTTCAGGACAGGGCAACCCCCACAGCATGCATTCAAAGTTGTCAACCGGGCCTTGAGCTCCGCTCTCAGGACTCCAGCCCCACCCAGCCCTCCAGCTGGCCCGATAGCCGTCCCCCTCCCCGCGACAGCCTGCACGGTGCCCACGCTCACGACCCCCTCCAAGCCTGTGCCAGAGCCAGTCCCTCCGCCGTATGGCCCATCCTGTCCCCTCCCCTCCGGCAGATGCTATAGCTTTAAACCAAAGACTCCTGGTGTGAGATCGCAGTGGTGAGTGCACTCAGGGGTGGGAGAAGGATGTGGGGCCTGCGGAAGGGGTGGCAGGGAGAGCCGGGCAGAGGTCCCGGGGGGGCCTGGCGGGGGCAGGAAGGTCACAGTGTCTAGGCCTTGTGCCCGTGGCAGAAATCATTCTGCTATAGACCCCAGGCCCCTCCACTCAGAGCCGGAGAAATGCTGCCTGGGGGCCACGGGCCATTCTCCTGCTCGTGAACCTTCAAGAGCTCCCCACGGTCCGGCCACAAAGCCCAAGCGATGCCAGGTGTTGGCACCCGGAGTGGCCACTCACAGCCTTCATGCCGACCCAACGCACCTCCGCTCCTGACCCCTGGCTCCATCACCCGGGGCCCAGGCACCCGCTTTTCTGTGGCTCCCAAACGCCCCTCTTTTCTCCACTTGAACCGCAGCCCTGGCCCTTTGTGACACCACAGCAACCGGACTGCTTGAAGCAGGCCCCCTGACCGGCCCATTTTACAGATGGGGCTGAGGCAAAGAAAGGCTAAGCCACACACCCAGGCCGCAGGGCTCTCCAGCGAGGGGCTGGGCTGGGCAGGGACAGCGCCGCCCTCCCGAGGGCCTTATACGGCTTCGCTTGGACCGCCCGCCCTGCTCTCTCCCGGCCTTGCCTTTCCTTCCCTACAGGCCGGCCCCAGAACTTCCGGCCCCGCAGGCCAGAGATGAACACCCGCCAGGCCACACCAGGGATGTGGCCGTGAACCAGTGTGGTCTCCACCAGACTTTTTCTGATCTTATTTCGACGCTGAAAGGAGCCTCTGCGGCCCCAGGGCCCACAGCCCCGGGGGAGCCCGGCCGCGCCGGGGCGGGCGCGCTTCCCTCCTCCCCCCCGGGGGTCTCACCCGGGGCCCCACGGGGAGGAGGCCGAGGGCAGCCACCCTTTCCGGTCGGCGGGCGGCCCGGCCCCGGGAGCTACCGCGGCGGCAAGAGGAGGGAGGAGCCAGGAAATCCGGGCGGGGCGGCGCCCACCCCCAGCCCCGGGCCAGGCGCCGGAGGGGGCGCCGGCTGCCCCCAGAAACGCGCTCCAGATGCGCGCGGCGCTGCCAGCATTCCTGGAAGGTAACGCCAGGGGGAGGGGGGGGGGAGGGACGGGGGGCGGGAGGGGAGGGACGGGGGGCGGGGGGGGAGGGTACCCGCTGCCAGATGTGCGTGGCGCACAGCTGCCCCCGGCTAATAAGGTCAGCTCCTGGCTCCGGCGAGCCGCGCACACACCGGCCGCCCCCGCCCGCCTGGCACCCGCTTCCCGCGGAGGGAGGGGGAGGAGGGGGCGGACCCAGCCCCACCCCCCGCTGCGGGGGAGCCCCTCCCCCCCCACCTCCCCCCAGTGGGGACGGGAAGGACCAGGGGGTCTGGGAGGGCGGGGAGGTCAGAACCCATTCCCACCCCTGGGGGAACGAGCCAACCCCCCCTGGGGGTGGAGCGAAAACGCCCAGCGCCCCCGCCCCCCCCCAATACCTCCCTGCAAGGCGTGGAGGGGGGAATGGGGGGGCGCGGGACTTGCTCTGATTTTCTCATTTTCTCCCGTATTGGCCGCTTCCCTTCGGGGATTGAGAGACCACGGGCTGTTTGGAGTCCTGGCCGGAGGGAAGGGCAGGCATACTACGTGCCCCTAGGTTGGGGATCCCCACTGTGCGTTGGGCCAGCTGCGTGGGAAGCCCAGCTGCAGAGCCTGGGGCTCCTAGGATTCCCTGTCCCTGCCACGAGGGAACTCACCGCCCCCCCTCCCCGCCCAGGCTATCCACTCCACCTCACCCCACCCCAGGGAACACCCTGCCCTCCATTTGGGAGATGTGAGGTCACCAGCCTGGAGTCGTGGGCGGGGGTGGGGGGGGGGGCGGGGGTGGGGGGCGGTAAGGGAGTCAGTTGGGGGATCAGAGCCCAGATTCCGCTCCTCCCTTCCATCCAGGTCCCCGACAGGGCCAAGGGCAGCCCCCCTCCTGCCCCCTCCTCCCTAGATAAAGGCGCCGGCAGCCGCCTTTGTTTCTCGGGTGTAAACCGAGCCAGATGCGGTCTAATCCCCCAGCTGGGCTGGATTTGCTGGCGGCTTGGGCTGTAGAGCCTCCCAAGCCCTCCAGCCCCGCCTGCCCGGCTGGCGTTTTCTGAGCTGCTGGGGTGGGGGTTGGGGGCGCTGGCAGCCTCCACCTCACCCATGTCCCACCTGAGGGCCAAGGACACAGCGAGGCCCCTGGCTTTGGGACTCTGTCCCCCCCGGGCCTAGGGACCTTGGGCGAGCCTCGGTCTTCTGATCTGTAAATTAGGAAGGCGCAGAGGTCCTACAGCTCAGATGCTACCGGGACCTGGGACGGGCGCTCTCCTCCCTGACCACCCCGCCACTGTGCGCAGTCTAACCACACCTCGCCAGGGCACAGAACAGCGGGGTCTCAGATGCCTACGGAACTCTGCGGGCTCCTTCAGTCCTTCCAAGAACCTGAGAGAACTCAAGGAGGCTGGTGCCAACATTAACCCCACTGCACGGAAGGAGAAAGGTCCCAGAGCTAGTAAGAGACGGGGTTATTATTAAAACAGGGCAGTGGTCCAGGGCACTGAGCAAATGAGAGGCAGAGAGAATGGATGCCCAAGGGGCAAACACAGGAGGAACAAGGGGAGGGCGCCTTCCCAGCCCGGGCTCCCTTGTAGCTCTGGGTGAGCTCCTAAACATGTGCTCTAAAGCCCTCCAGAATCAGCCCCCTGGGAGTCTTGTTAGAAATGCAGATTCCCAGGCACTGGCCTGTCCTGTGGGGGAGGCCCTAGAATCTGCATTCGCTATGACTATATGTCACGGCCAGAGGCGGCGGGTGGCGGGGGGGGCAGGTTTGAGGACCCCGCGTTCTGTGCTGCTGCCCAGGTGGCCGATGCCATCTGGGTGGGGGGCGAGGCCGGAGGGGGCTGGGGCGGGCCAAGCCAAAGGCAACTCTGAAGGGGGCTCTCTGTCCCCGCTGGGGCCCACCCCACCGCCCTGGGCCACCCGGGCTGGGAACACAGCCTCACCTGGGCTGGTCCAGCCAGAAGGTGGGCAGGATGCCAAGCTCAGAACCTGCCAGGAGCGTCTGATGGATTCGGCGCCTCCTTCCAAAGGCCATTAATCATCCAAAGAAACTCCCTGTCAGTTCCTCTGTTGCCAGCGCCCCCCCCCACGCCCCCCGCCACGCACACACGAACACATACGTGCACCTCGTGAACGCAGATGCACGCAGTACCCCCACATGCGTGCTCCGCACACAGGCTGTGCACGCACACCCACGACATACCCACCACGCACACCCACACACACAGGCACACACTTCTCACACCACACGTCTCCCACACAACGTGGTGCACACACATGCACGGACACACACGCGGCTGTCGAAGCGGCTCCCTCCCCGGGAGAGGAGACCAGCAGGGCCCTGGAGTAGTTCGAAACATCCCCGAAGGCCAAGCCACCCCGCGCAGCGTCCCCTGGAGGGCCCCAGCCAGGTCCCAGCTTGACATTCCTTTGCTTGGGGCTGCAGTTCTGTC
Source organism: Neofelis nebulosa (assembly GCF_028018385.1). Classification (NCBI taxonomy): domain Eukaryota; kingdom Metazoa; phylum Chordata; class Mammalia; order Carnivora; family Felidae; genus Neofelis; species Neofelis nebulosa. Next base: position 58,495,045 of record NC_080798.1, on the reverse strand, counting down.
ATCCTGGTCCCTCTCCGGGGCTTCTCGTCCCCAGCCAAAGCTTGGGCTGGTGGGCAGGGTGATTAATAAAAAAATGAGGAAATGAATTAATGATTGGCTGATAAGCATGGTTTGGCAGAGGCCTTGCCTTTGCGGGCGGGGAGGGAGGGGACCGTAAGGGTTCTTCAGGGTGAGAAGGCATTTCACGGATGAGAACAAGGCCCGGGAAGGGACCCCGTCCAGAGCCAGCAGCCCCCCACTCAAGTGGCCTCCGGGACCACAGCACAGACACCCCCGCCCCCGCCTGCCCACCGCCCTCTCGGCCCCGGAAGCCCAGCTATGTGTGTCCTACCCAGGCTCGGGCACCTTACACACCGGGCCCTGGGGCCGTTCATTCATTCGTTCATCCGCTCATACCAAAAAGGACAGAAATGCAGGGTGGAGATCCTGGAGCTTCAGCCAGGGTGGAGAGAAGTTTCTTCAGCGGAGCAGTTGGGCCTCCAGGAGGAGGTGACATTTGAATATTCAACGAAAAAGGGCTGGTGCTCCGGACAGAGGGCAGGGGGCAGGGGGCTGTGGTAGAAGGACCCCTCCCGCCCCAGACCCAGGAAGAAACAGCAAGCGAGGGTCAGGGCGGCGGGTGGGGGAAGAGGACCGCCTTCTCTCTCTCCTGACCCCTCACCCGGGAACCCAGCTCAGCCGCCTTAGGGCCCTCCTGACAGCAGACCCAGCCTGAGGATCTGTCCCACACCCACATCCTGAGCAGGACAAGGCACCAGGAAGCAGTCCTGTCCCTCTTTGCTCCCCATTCCGTCCACACCCTGAGCCGCCACCCATCCTGTGCAAAGCTCGAGGGGAGCAGACTGGGGCTCGCGTGGGCAGGACATCTGCATTCAGGTAAGAGGGCTGGAGTTTTGGGGGTGCGCCCCCAGGAAGTGCCTCGTGGTCAGGGCTTGTCACTGGGGTTTTTACATGTCCTTTAGGGTAGCTTCCCGCGGAAGGAGTCACGGAAGTACGTGGCTCCGCGTGGCCTCGTGCTGACAAGCACGTGCCCCGTAAGGGACGCAGCAAAGGCCAACACCTGCGCTCTGGCCTGTCCACCACAACGCCTGCCTCGCTGCCTTCCGTCTCCCAGCCCCAGCCGTGAGGAAGCAAGTCTGGCTGGGCACAGCCCCTGGGGCTGTCAGAGCACCGAGCGGCACCCACCAAGGCATATTTTGTGCTGGGGGAGCAGTTAAGGGTCATTAAAGACACTCACAGGGGGAGGGCGCCCGGGTGGCTCGGTCGGTTGAGCGTCCCACTCTTGGCTTCGGCTCGAGTCACGATCTCACAGTGCGTGGGCTCAGACCCCGCATCGGGCTCTGTGCTGGCAGCGTGGAGCCTGCTTGGGATTCTCTTTCCTTCTGCCCCTCCCCCACCGGCACATTTTCTCTCTCTCTCTCTCTCTCTCTCTCAAATAAATACGTGAACTTTAAAAAGAAAAAAAAAAAAGACACTCACGGCAGGAACGAATAGAGGTGACCTTGATACAGAAGTGAAGCTGTCAAGGTTCAGATGGGCCTTGGGACCTCGGCGGGCACGTGCCTGCAAGGAGGACCCGATGTAGCCGTCACACTGTCCACACTGTCCACACACAGCCCCTAAGGAAGGCTGTCCGGTCACAACTCTGTTCCACCCATGCGTCCAACTACCGATCCATTCATCCATCCATCTAAGCATCCATGTGTCTGTCTGTCCCTCCACACGCTCAGCCATCCATCCGCTCATCTGTTCTTTCCACCTGTCCATCCAACCATCTGTCCGTCCGTCTTTCCATCTTTCTGTCCTTCTACCCACGCATCTGTAGTAAGCAACTTTTTCCCTGTACCTAACCAGCATCTCTGGGCCCCTCCTCGCCTAGTGGGGCGGTCAACGAGCACACGCCTTCTCCCTTGATAGGGGCAGGCAGGCGGCCCAGGCTGGGCCAATCAGAATCTTCCCTGGGCCACTAGCAAGGGAACTGCTCTCCTGCCCACTCTGGGTCATGCCAGGTGTCAGCCTGGAAGCGCTGGTGGCAATCTCTGAGTGCATGTGAAGAGAACCACCCACTCCACGAGTGAATCCCACACACAGGAGGAAGCAGAGGCCTGGAGAGAGCCCGACGAGCCCAGGATCCGAGGGTGACCGAATCCCGCGCGACCCTCATCAATTTCATAGCTCCTAACTTTTTGCTACAGCCAGCTGGGAGCTGGGCAACACAAGCCCTCCTAATGCAGTATATAAGGTGACTTAGAACCTTCCGGGTGCTCATCCCTGAATCAGACAAGGAGACCCAAAAGACACACAGATCCTGGTCTTGCCGGCCAGAGGCTGACCCCCTAGCTGGAGAGGCAGTTCTAAAACAAACAACGAAGAAAGCCACAGAGCCCAGACATTCAATGCCAGCATGGGATCAAAAGGGGAAGGCAGGTTATCGCTAAGCCTCAGTTTCCCTATCTGTTAAATGGAGACAACACCTGGAGTGCAGAGCTGCTCAGAGATCAGTGATGGAAACAAGCCACCTAGGCTGCCTACCCACCAGCCATTCGTACACCCCTTCTTTTTTTGATGGCACGGTCTGTCCCCCATAAAGTCTGAGAAGGTCAGATATTCATGTTCCCAGCACTCCTGCAAATACAGATGGGCAGATGACCAGCCCTGGACAAGTGAACTCAAGTTTGCTGAAATCTGGGAGACACTCTTCCCCAAAAGGGAAAAAGACAAGAGAGCCGCCTTCCCCTTCCCATCCTGCTTTTGGATGTTATCATGTGAGAACGTGATGCTTGGAGCCACGGCAGCCAGCTTACCACCATGAGGACAGAGTCAAGAGAATCATGCTTGAACTTACTTTAAGGAAAAAGTCCTCTCTTGTAGACCTGGGACTGTGGGCAGGGGTTTACCCTCTCATTACCGGTTGCAGGAGGTGGTCTCTTGAAGCAGATCAGAGTACGGATCCTGGGGGCGCCTGGGTGGCTCAGTCAGTTAAGCATCCGACTCTTTTTTTTTTTTTATTTTTTTTTAATGTTAATTGATTTTTGAGACAGAGAGAGAGATAGAGTGTGAGCAGGGGAGGGGCAGAGAGAGAGGGAGACACAGAATCCGAAACAGGCTCCAGGCTCTGAGCTGTCAGCACAGAGCCCGACGCGGGGCTCGAACCCACGGACCGTGAGATCATGACCTGAGCCGAAGTCGGACGCTTAACCGACCGAGCCACCCAGGCGCCCCCAGCATCCGACTCTTGATTTCGGCGCAGGTCATGACCTTGTGGTCATGGGATCAAGCCCCACATCGGGATCTGTGCTGACAGCATGGAGCCTGCTTGGGACTTTCCCTCTTTTTCTCTGCCCCTTCCCTGCTCACGCTTGCGTGCACACACACACACACACACACACACACACACTCTCTCTCTCTCTCTCTCTCTCTCTCTCTCAAAATAAATAAATAAACTTAAAAAAAAAAAAAAAAAAGGCAAGGATTCCGGAACCAGCCTTCTTGGGTTCAAATCCAAGGTCCACTACTTGCTGGCTGTGTGACCTCAGGCAAACTACCTAACCCCTCTGTGCCTCCATTTTCTCCTCCATAAAACGGGGCTAATACCCGGGAGTCTTAAGAATTTAGCACGGCTTGAAAACCATCTAGCACAGCGCGTGGCACACGGAAAGTGGCCAACTGACATCAGGTGTCATGACTCAGAAAACGTGGGGGTAGGGGCGGGCCAGGCCGGGGCCGGGCGTGCACAGGGGCCCAGCCCGCGGGAGCCGAACAGGAGCCGGGAGTCTGCTCCCGGCCTTGGCACCGCGGTGCACTTGCCCTGTGTTTGCCTTGCCAAGGCCGGAGCAGCTGGCTCCAGCCTGCCGATGACGCAGCCCGCCCGCCGTGCCCGCCGCCCGCTGGCTGGGCCGCCCCTGCCCACGGGGAGCCAGGCCGGCAGCCCACAAGGTGGGCGCCCTGTGCGCCTGGGGGGCGGGGGGGGGGGACCTCGGCCCCGATCCGGAGATGCCCCCCCCACCTCCACGCAGGCAGCGCTCTCCGGCTCGCGGCCAGCGGGCACCACCTTCGGCGGAACAAGCGTGGAAGCGACTGCACTTAGCAGCCTCGCAGCAGTGAGTCAAAAACCGTTGTTTGGCCCGGCGGATGCCCAGGCCCTGCACGGCTCGGAGAGGCCGCTGGGCTGGGGGCCAGGGAACTCTTTCGGGTGTGTTGTCTCCAGCGAGGCCCAAACGCCCCGGGCTCCGGGAGGTGGGGGTGGGGGGAGGCCCAGGGTGCTTTGCAGCAGGGTAAGCCGAGGCAGAAGGCGGCTCCCATCTTTCCGCACCACGTCCTTCTCCGAGCAGACCCCTTCCACTCTCTGGTCCGTGGGGCGCGAGGATGTGATCTTGCTGGGCCCCCCTCTTCCAAGAGCTAATCAGACACGAGGGAGCTTCCCTCCCCCACCTATCTGCCCGCTCCCGTGGTTCTCCCAGGGCGGGGAAACGGGAAGGATCGACGCCAGGCACGTCGTGCAGGCAGGGGCCTGGCTGTTTACGCACAAGGCCGCCCGCCTCGCCGCGAGGGCCCCGAGACGGGCGCTGTCGTCGTTCCCATCTCACGGGTGAGCACACTGAGGCTGGGGGTGTGCGAGTACCTTCCCCGAGTGACACAGCCAAGTGCACGGAAGGACGGGAATTCAAACCCGGGCTTGGCTGGCCTTAAAGCCAGGGCATTAACGGCACTGACTCAGCATTCCCAGAAGCTTCCGGCCGCAGGGAGGCTCCCTCCCCCTCCTGCACACTGCTGCCCAAGAACAGTGTTTACAACCCTCCTCTGCTCAGCAGCCTTCAGTGGCTCCCCAGCACCCACAGGAAAGAAACAAACCAAACCCTTTGCAGAGTCCTCCGCATCCCTGACTCCTGACGGCAGTCCCAGAAGCCACGGTGTCACCAGAGCCAAGTGACAGGGCTCCGTGACCTCCTCCAGCAGGCCAGGCCCACACCCACCACAGGGCCTCCTGTAGCATGCTGTTCTCTGCCCACAGCCCCTCTGCTTACCTGCCACCTCCCCGGAGAGGCCAGCCTGGCCCCTCCCTGCGGCAGCAGCCCCCACCCCTACGGGGATTCCTCTACACCCCTCCCCGCTCAGCATGACCCTCTCCTGGCACTGACTGATGTGTGAGGCCTCCGGTCAGCCGATCAGCCGATCAGCCGGTGGGCTTGCTGAGGGCAGGACCCTGCCTGCCTCGTTTCCTGCCGCATCCCCCCGGGGCCAGCACGTGGCCGGTGTTCGGGAAACGCTGAGGGAATAAGTGAATGAGCGTGCTAATGGATGAATCCCTGTCTCTCGGGGCTCACCCAGGGCCAGCACAGATCTCGAGACTTGGCTGGCCTGAAAGGAACCTCCCCTCCCCCGTTTTCTCTGGCCGACAATTGTCCTCTCCAACCCTCACGGGACCCAACCACCCCCCCTCTGGCCCCAACCTCTAAGACCCCGCCCACTCCCCTCCCAGACACGCCTCACCTGGGCGACTCCCCCCACTGTGCCTATGCGTTCGTGCTGCCGGAATCACCCCTGCTCCCCCGCCTACCCGGTCAGCTCCCCACATCCCTCAAGAGCCCTGACCACACCTGCTTCTGACACCTTGCGTCCTGCGGACACACCCACCGTGAGGTCCACAGGTCCACAGCTGTTTGTCTTCACTGAACGTAACGCCTACACCCAGGAGGTGCCCACTACGCTTACAGAACACCCGCCGCCTCTCCGTTCCTCCGCAGCGTGCACGCCTCCCCACTGGGCTGGAACTCTCTGATGGCTGCTGGGGTTGTGCTGTTTACTGTTACGTCCTCAGTGCAAACTCTAATGGCTGTCGGATGGATGGATCAATAGAAAGGAAAGAAAAATGGATGGATGACTGGGTAGATGAATTGGTGGATGGCTGCCCAGAAAGCAACAAGAGGGATGGATGGATGGATGGATAGATAGATGGATGGAAGGATGGCCAGCCAGATGGACGAATGGCTGGCTGGCTGGCTGCCTAGATGGATGGATGGATGGATGGATGATGGATGGATGGATAGATGGATGGACAGATGGACGGATGGACAGATGGATGGATGGCCGGACAGATGGATGGATGTCCAGCCAGATGGATGGATGGATGGATGGATGGATGGATGGATGGACAGACGGACAGATGGATGGACGGACGGATGGATGAATGGATGGATGCCCAGCCAGATGGATGGATGGATAGATGATAGATGGATGGATGGATAGATGGACAGATGGACGGATGGACAGATGGATGGATGGCCAGCCAGATGGATGGAGGGATGGATAAACAGATGGATGGATGGATGGATGGATGGATGGATGGATGGATGGCCAGCCAGATGGATGGAGGGAGGGATGGATGGACAGATGGATGGATGGACGGATGGATGGATGGATGGCCAGCTGGATGGATGGATGGATGGATGGATGGATGGATGGATGCCCAGCCAGATGGATGGTCGGATAGATGATAGATGGATGGATGGATAGATGGACAGATGGACAGATGGACAGATGGATGGATGGCCGGACAGATGGATGGAGGGATGGATGGATGGATGGACAGACGAACAGATGGATGGACGGACGGATGGATGAATGGATGGATGCCCAGCCAGATGGATGGATGGATAGATGATAGATGGATGGATGGATAGATGGACAGATGGACGGATGGACAGATGGATGGATAGCCAGCCAGATGGATGGAGGGATGGATGGACAGATGGATGGATGGACGGATGGATGGATGGATGGATGGCCAGCTGGATGGATGGATGGATGGATGGCTAGATGCATGGATGGATGATGGACGGGTGGATGAATGGATGAATGGATGGATGGATGGATGGATGGCCAGCCAGATGGATGGATGGGAGGAAGGGACAGAGGGTGGATGAGCAGGCAGGCAAGCAACTGGGTAGGGGGAATGACCACTGCCTGAGTTACTTACTCCTTCATGGGGCACCCCAGTCTTCTGACCAGATGAAGACCCCACAGAGGAGTTGCCCCCACCCTGACCAGCAAGGGCTACCGTTGCTCTAAGCAGGAGGCGGGCGTTGGGGGAGGTATCTCCTTAGCACTCCATCCACACACACATACACGCACACGTGTGCACACACGCGTGCACACACACCCCGCCCACTGGGGTCGTCGGGACCAGCCCCACAGACAGTGTGTTGAGGCTGAAAGCACCGAATCATCTCCTAGCAGCGGACGCCCCGTGAGCAGTTACTACATACCCGGCCCAGGGCCAAGCCCCGCTGTGGAATGTCCGCGCAACCTGAGTTCCAACACAGCCCCAGGCGGCACACTGCTCCCTCCCTTTATCAGAGGGGAAACTGAGGCCCCAAGAGGCTAGATTGTTCCCCGCCATCACCCAGCTACAGATGGCGGAGGCAGGCTTCAAACCCAGGCAGTGTGGCTCCGGAGCCCGCGCGCCTAGCCGCTCGGCTGCCAGCGGTCCCCAGACTTGGCCGCCATGTTCTACCTGCCCGCTCCCTGGCATTTCACTCTCTGTGGCCTTCACCTTAATTCTACGTAGTATTTCCTATTTCACGGTTTTCCCTAGATCAACTCACTTTCTGAGCTGCGCTAAAGCTTAAAATGTATGTGGCCACCGTAAAAGGAAAACGGGCGTTAAGCAACATAAATAGAAGGTAGCCCTAAAAAGACATCCTACGAAAACAAAGCAGTGTTGTTCAACTTTAGCCAAATATTACTCCCAACCAAGGCTCTGGGCCTGAGGCCTATTCTCTCTTAAAAAGAGAGATCACCAAGCGTGGTAGTTTAAAAACACGTCCACAGATGCTCAGACACGCTTCCCTTGAAGAGGTGGGGCCCTTGAGAACGGGCCGGACTTAGTGATTCACCACCAGCGAAAGGAACACGGCGGGAGTGACAGCGTGCGGCTTCTGAGACCTTCCGGTCATCTCTTAGATCACCCACTCCGGCAAAGCCACTCGCTCTGCCGAGCCCCACGTGGCAAGGGACTGCGCCCTGTTGCCATCAGCTAGCACCGGACCGAGGCCTCCAGCCACCAGTGTGAGGGAGCGTGTGCGGGTGCCATCTTGGCAGCTGACCCTTCGGCCTCAGTAGAGCCTTCCACCGAGACCGCAGCCCCGGGCGCCACACTGGCGACAGTCTCCCCCGAGACCTGGAGCCAAGAGTCACCCGGCTGAGCCACTGCCCACAGCAACTGCGGAGATAATAAACATCTGTTGCTTTAAGCTGCAACGTTACACCATGGCAGGTAACTCACACAGCAAGCGTGGGGTCTTCCAGACAGCAGTTCCAAACTGAGAACTTCTTTGAAACAGGACGATCAAAGAGCAAGAAGGGGAAGAGGTGACCCCGACAGGACTCAACGTACCCTTCAATATCATTACCAATACTAATTGGGGTGCCTGGGTGGCTCAGTCAGTTAAGCATCCGGCTTTGGCTCGGGTCACGATCTCGCGGTTTGTGGGTTTGAGCCCTGCACCGGGCTCTGTGCTGACGGCTCAGACCCCGGAGCCTGCTTCGGATTCTGTGTCTCCCTCTCTCTCTCTCTCCCTCCCCCTGCTCACGCTCTGTCTCTCTCTCAAAAACAAATAAACAGGGGCGCCTGGGTGGCGCAGTCGGTTAAGCGTCCGACTTCAGCCAGGTCACGATCTCGCGGTCCGTGAGTTCGAGCCCCGCGTCGGGCTCCGGGCTGATGGCTCGGAGCCTGGAGCCTGTTTCCGATTCTGTGTCTCCCCCTCTCTCTGCCCCTCCCCCGTTCATGCTCTGTCTCTCTCTGTCCCAAAAATAAATAAAAAACGTTGAAAAAAAAAAAATTAAAAAAAAAAACAAATAAACATTAAAACATTTTTTAAAAATAATATTATTAGGTCCCTCCAGTCTGCTCTCCCCCAAGCCGCCAGGGGCAGGGGGCTACGCTGAATCCGCTCACGACTCCCCGGGGAACTTCCCCAGCACGCGCCCTTCGCGCTTAGACCGCACTCCCAAGGAGCCACATCCTCCAGCCCTTAGTGACCTCCCAGACCCCCACAGCCCGCTCTCCCTCCTCCCTGCCATCCACACCGGCCTCCTGCTTCCCCACAAAAGCCCCAAACTCATTCCCACCTCTGGGCCTCCCGCCCTGATGGCTCTTCTGTTCCCTCTGCCAGGACCGCTCCTCACCGGTCTGCCCCTCACCCCACTCAGGGCTTTGCTCAGAGGCCCCTCGGCCACAGTACGTAGCGGTCAATGTCTGAAGAGCCCCCGTTCCCTGACGGCTTCCGACCCTCCAAGGCTCCACTGCTATCCACAGCTCTGATGTCCACGTGATATCACGGTGCACACTCACTCCCTCAGTCTCCACTGCTCCCCGGCAGAAGATACACCCGACCGGGGCCAGGGCGGGTTCGGGTGGCTCAGGGCTACATCTCCCTTGCTTGGAGCAGCGCCCTGCACACAGTAGGCGCTCACCGAGCGTCTGCAGAACGAACGATACAGCCTCTCGATCCTGCCAAGAGCATGGCATCCAGGGAGCTGGGGACTCAGACTCAAACCGAACGAAGTTACAAACTCGAACTGGAACAGACCACGCTAATTTGTAGAGCCTCGAGCTAAACCCAAATATAAAAATGTTTCTCGGCTGCCGACCAAACCGAGGAGTTTTTTTCTTTTCTTTTTCTTTTTTTTTTTTTTAATGAGTTTGGCTCCAGGAATCTCTCCTCTATGTTCCTAAAGCTTGTCTCCCTCACTTCTTCCCTCCTCGGGCTTTGCATATTCGCTGTCATCACCAGCCATGGCTTTTCCTACACGGTTCCCTACTCCTTTGTTCTCCGCAGGGCATCGGGGTGTCGAACCTCTGTAGGGTCGGTCCCTCCTCTGCCTTTGAGATTCGCCAGGCATTGCCCCAGGAAGCCGAAGTCCAGGGAAGTGATCTTCCTCCAGAGCATCTTAAAAATGGTACTGAGAATGGGTACAGGATGATGAGAAATCTCTGGAAAAAGACGGGTCGGCACAACAGCGTGAATGTACTTAATACCGCTAGACTACACCCTTTATTTAAAAAATATACATATTTTTGTTACTGTTTACTCATCTTTGAGAGAAAGCGACAGAGCGCAAACAGAGAAAGGGCAGAGAGAGAGGGAGACGCAGAATCCGAAGCAGGCTTTCAGGCTCTGAGCTGTCGGCACAGAGCCCAGCGTGGGGCTCGAACCCACAAAACTGAGCCGAAGTCGGACGCTTAACCGACGGAGCCACCCAGGTGCCCCTAGACTATACCCTTTAAATGGCTAAGTGGTAACTTTTACATCGTGTTTATTTTATTTTATACACAAAGGAAAAAAGACGTTAAAAAAAAATGGTGCTGGTCCCATGTGGCATTATCAAGTCCAAGAGCCTGAAAAATTTATACTTTGCGATGACGGTAGGACTGCACACGTTTTTCTGTGTTTCTCCGAGAGAGAGAGAGAGAGAGAGAGAGAGAGAGAGAGAGAACAGGTGGTAACAGCTCTGATTCCTGCCTGGTCAACAAACCAACTTCTCCTTCGTACGGGGACGCGGAAAACCATCAAAATCAGCCAGGTAACGCCACCCACAGAAATGTTTCACAAGCGTGCTTCTGGGACAGACAGGACACGGTTTGAAAATTTTTAGCTTCCTCTGTCGTCTGCACAATCAAAATAGAGCGAGGAGAAGCGGTCACTGGATGAATGGGGCCCTGCGGCCAGTGGACCCAGACTTCTGCAGGGGAAGGGAAGGCGGGCTGACCCCGAGGGGCCGCCCCCAGGACAGATGGAGACCAGTGAGACAGAAAATAAATAAACAGAAGCTTCCCAAACCTGGATAGAGGGTTTTCAGCGGGGACCATCCTCCCTCCGCAGTGCACACGGTGAGCCTCAGATGCATTTTTAATTGGGCCACGGTTTTCGGCTCCCAGGGCCTCGTTTGGGCTCGAGGAAGTGCTACACTTCATTATAATTTCCAAGTTGTCTGGTCCGACAGAGACATTGGCGCACGGCTGGTGCAAGTGGGGATTGGCTGTTTTGAAAAATAGGTGTAACCCGCCCGCCCGCCCCCCCCCCCCCCCCCCCCCCCCCCGCAAACAGTGACAGAGGGGCGGCGGATAGGTCCGGTGACCAGAGGCACCGCCCGCAGCCCAACCTGTGGTCCCGGTCACTTCGCCAGCTCACCGGCGCACAGGGCCAGCCGGAGTTGGGGAGTCCCGGTCCGGCCCCAACCCAGGGGCTGGCCGTGGCGGGCAAATCTATCCCTGAGGTCTTGGCTGGCCCAGCCCAGGAGGGCGTGTGATGGAGGAAGAGGCCGGGACCTCCACCCTCAGGCACATGAGCTTGCGGCGAGGAGGCCTCAGTGGGGGCGCAGGGCAGTGGAGGTCAGGGCAGGTCCCCTGCTGGCAAGGACGCGGACGAGAGCAATGGGGGCTGCAGGGCCAGCATCCTGCCCCCTCCCCCTCTCCCAGGCACCCCCGGGGGACCCTTGGCTGCTCTGTGGCCAGGTGGGTGTCAGCCTCCCCGCCCTCCCTAAGGCTGGCCAAGCCGGAGAGCAGGGAGCGGATAGCGGTGACCCTGGGGAAGAAGGGCTGGGCCGGCAGCTGAGTCAGCTCCCCCCAGGTCACCCGGAGAGCGGACCTCCCCACCCCACCCCACCCCACCCCGTCTCTGCCCAGGGCCTGCCCCGCCCAGGCGAGGAGCCTGAGTGCCATCAGCCACCCCCCCCCACGGTGCCCGGGCGGCTGGGGGGCTGCGCCCCACCCGCCTGCAGAGCACCGCTCTCTGGACGCGGGTTATTTACAGAGCTGGCTGCTATTTTAAATCCTTGGCGTGTTTAGGAAGCCCGGGCTGCGAGGGCGGTGTAGGCAGAGCCCGAGGGGATGGGGGTGAGGGGACAGCTCCGGCTGGGGGTCTGGGGCCTGATGCCATTTGAACAGGGGACCAATTAATCCCTACGGGGGCGCGGGGAGGGGGGGTGGCTCGTCCTGTGCAAAAGCTGTGTGTGTGCGTGTGTGTTGGGGGAGCGTGGCCCACACCAGCAGCCTGCAGCTGACCTCCCCAGCGAACCAGCCCACAGGGGGCTCCTCAGGGGTGACCAGGCTGGTCCCCTACCCCCGGCAGGGACAGCTGCAGGCCGCCCCTGGCCTCCCGGCCTAGAGCAGGGGCGAGCCACTTGACCTTGGAGGGCTGGTCTCCTCTGGGATTTTACGGTTGGGGGCCTGGTTTTCCCAGCCATGGTGTCTCAGAGAGAGGGCAGCCCAGAGGACGCTGAGTGGCCACAAAGGCTTGGCTGTTCTCCCATGTGCCTTGCTGGGCTGGGGAGGAGTGGCGGGGCTGGGGGGGTGCTGCTGTGGGGGCACAGGCGGGGTGAGGGTGGAGGAGGAGGAAGCTGAAGGAGCCAGGGAGCAGGGAGGACGTTTGGAGAAGGTTTCCTGAGGAAAGGGGTGGGGAGAGACACAGAGGACACAGAGATAGACAGACACAGAAGGAGACACAGAGACACAGAAAGAAACAGACACAGAGATAGAGAGACAGAGACACAGAGGGACACAGAGACAAAGAGAGACAGAGATAGAGAGACAGACACAAAGAGACACAGAAACAGAGAGACAGAGACAGAGAGAGACACAGAGAGACAGAGACACAGAGACAGACAGAGACGCAGAGAAACAAAGAGACACTCAGTGGAGAGAGAGAAGCCGGAAGACAAAGACAGAGACCCAGGCCGCGAGACAGACAAAGAGAAGCAGAGAAGGCGCACACCGCAGCCGCGGGAGAAGGTGCTGGAAGGCCGACGTGTGTGTGGCGAGGCTCAAGTTCAAACAGGAGGGGAAGAGGTGGTTTGACGACCAAAGTCATTGAAAAGTTTTGGCACATCTGCCCGAGGCTCCTGGCCGCGGGCCCGGCTCCGCGCTGAACTCAAACAAACCCCTGTAGCAGCCATCTGCTTGATTTTAAAATAAATCAAACAGTCTGCTGAGCCGGGTGATCGAGTTTCCATCTGTGCCGCCGCCCGCTCGCCGGCTTGGAGCCGCGCTGGCCTCTCCCAGCCAAGCCTCCTGGCAACGTGTGGGCCGGTGATTCCTCCAGGAGCAGGGAAACCGGACCCCCGCCCGCCCGGCCCTAACTGAAACCAAGTGCTATGTTCACAGCCACCCACTGGAAAGGGGGACCGAGAGGCGCTCCCAACGCCCAGCCGCGGGGTCACGCTGCGTGGCTTCGCCCACGGGGAAGGCCTGTGGGGACGGGCCGAGGGGGCGATGGCCCCACGCCGGGCCGGAACACGCAGGCCGGCCGGCCCGGGGCCCACCTGGAGCACCGAACACAGCGGCAGGGATGCCCCGCCCTCAGGCGGGGGCCACCCTGGAAAGTGCGGCCCACCTGTCCCTAGGTCAACTCCTGCCGGGGCCGCAGGGCCGGGACGCCAGCGGGGGCCTGCCTCCCCCGGGCCCAGGCCAGAAACAAAGAATGAGAAACACCAGCTGGGCAGGCCTCAGTGATCCCATCTGTTCAATGGGCATCAGGCAGGCCCCTTGGTGGCCCTGGGGGAGCAAGCACGGGGGCCGGTGATCCCCAGGCACACGGGGCAATTTTGGAAAACACAGGAAGGAAAGAAACGATGGACGGCAGGACAAGATGCCTCCTGGGGAGCCCCCCATCTCGCCCAGAAGGACAGAGACGGTGACCGGGGCCCCGGCTGCCGGCTGAGCAGCCTGGGGTCTCTATCCCCAGCCGGATGCCTCTGTCCCACCACGCAGGCCGCCCTCTGACCCTGCCAGACGTTCCCTGAGGCAGGCACTGGGTCCCAGGAGGGAGGTGTGGGGGTGAGCAGACACTCCAATCTTACCCCTGATCCCATGATCCACGGCACCCCTGGCGGGGCGGGGTTGGGGGGGGAGCACACAGGTCTGAACACCTGCCACCTCTCCCACAAGGTGCTATGCTGCCTCTGAGCCTGGGATTCCCGTCCCCTCCACCAAACCCAGAGGGAGGCGGAGTGCACGGCCCTTCCAAGGGGTGACCAGTTTCTTGCACCCAGAAGCTGCCTCTGGATGGCCTCGCCCGGAAACGCAGACGAGGCACGGCCTCGCCAGGCACGCTCTCCCCCTTCCCACCTCCCGGCTTCGCCGACAGCCCGTGCGAGGCTCCCGCCACACTTCGCCCCCTCCTGGCCACCTGTCAGGTTGGGGCCTCCTCACCCCCATTTTCCAGACGGGAAGACTGAGGCAGAGAGGGGTAGAGTCAGTTGTTCAAGTTGCCCCAGGACAGCAGTGGGGCAGCCAAGGCCCCGATCAGACCGGCCCCCCCCCCTTGACCGCCACGCCGTCAACCACCGTGCCCCCCTGCCTCCCGGAGCCCCACCTACGCATCAACCCGATCAGCCTTTGTCAGGACCCACGCGGAGGTCAGGCACGCCTCTTCCCGTAGGCCGCCTCGCTTGTTCCCCAAGAAAACCCACAGCCAGGCGGCCAGCAAGAGGCGGGAGAGGGACGCTGAAAAGCACACACGCTGGGCCTGCACAGAAGCCAGGCCTGGGCCCGGCGGGGAGGGCGCGCGCGGGAGGGGAAGGGGCCGCCCTGCTGTGGCCACAGGGTCTGCTCCGAGGGTCACCCTGCCCTCCTCCTCCCGCCCACCCCCGCCCCGCCCCCATCCTCCTGCCACAGCCCCCGGGATCCCCCTCAGCCACTCAACAAACGTTTCCTGCAGCCCCACTATGTGCCGCCCGCTGTCATCCCACGGGGCCGCACGGAAGATGCTCTCATCTCCTGGCGCGGGCGCAGGCCGCCACAGGGAAGGTGCCAGGGCCGCAGGGGGAGGGGAAGGCCCGACGGGAGGGTGCCCCAGGCCTGCCATTACCGCGCTCCCCAAACCGGGTGGGTCACAGATCCCCTTTCTCAGTTGGCAGGGGTCCGACTGAGCCTGTGGGGCCCCGCGCCTTCCGAGGGCGGATCTTTCCTGCCTTTGCTGGCTTCTGGTGACTGCCAGCCACGCTCGGGGATCGTGGCTTGTAGCTGCCATATTCCCATCCCTGCGTCCGTCCTCACGTGGCCTGTGTGTGTGTGTGTGTGTGTGTGTGTGTGTGTGTGCGCGTGCGTGTGTCCCTCTCCCTGCGGGGACAGCAGGCGGTGGCCTCACCGTAACTTGATTCCATCTGCAAAGCCCTCGTTTCCAAATAAGGCCGCACTCGCGGGATCGGCGGATGTGAGCGAGGGGGACACGGCACCCCGTATGCTCGGCTCCCACACGGTGCCGCCGCCCGAGCAGATCCCACCGGGGCAGGAGAAGCCGCTCCTGTGGACACGGGCCCGACGGACATTCCAGTCACCGAACCCGATACTCGCATGATGTCAATCTTTCTTCTGTCTCTGGACTGCGAGCAGCCAGCCCCTATTATGGGATACCGTGTACCCGGAGGGAGGCCGCCGGTGCCGGCTCCCAGTCTGGCAGGAGACGCCCGGGGACGGCCTCCACCCTCCACCCTCCACCTCGCTCACCGGCGCTCGCTCGCCCCCTCTCCCTCCCTCCCGGAACCGGGCACAGAAAATCTGGGTGGGGACGACCCAGGCCTCCGTTCCCACACAACTGACTCAGTGCAGCCCGCTGACCTCCGCCCTCCGAGCCCGTGGGCGCGGGCCGCCCGCAGGCACCTGCCCCCTACGCCCTGCCCCAGGCTGAGGGGGTCCTCGGAGGCTCTCAGCTCCCGCGAGAACCCCAGCGCAGAGTCTGGGCCCGGAAGATGGCCTTTGAGGTCACGGGGTCCCCTCAGGGGGGCTCCTGAGGGTGTGAGCCCGGGCTCCCCGGGCCGGGGACATGTTCCTTACACGGCACGCACGGCAGGGCCGGCCTGGCTGACGAGGGCACTCGGGCGGTGGCAGAGATGCGGGCGGCGGCCGCCGGGGTCCGGGCACCGCTATTCTGTGACGGCGGGAGACGTGCTCTAGACGCCCGACGGGAAACGTCCAGCGTGCGTGCACTGCCGAGATCCTCCGCTGTCACCTGGGAGCGGGCGGGCGTCCCGGCACGAGGTCTGGGGGGCAGCTAGCTTGCCGGAGCGGCCACGGGCAGGCCCCGCGGGCCGGGTGGCTTCAACACCCCTTCCGGAGGCTGCGGGTCCGAGACCCCGGCGGAGGGCAGGGCGGCTTTCTCCCGAGGCCTCTCCCCATGTCCTCACACGGCCCTTCCCCCGGACCTGGGTCCCAACCGCTCACAAGGACACCGGTCACGCTCATGCTGGGCCAGGGCCCACCCTAATGGCCTCGTTTTAACTGAATCCCGTCTTCAAAGGCCCGGTGTCCACACGCAGTCACATTCGGAGGTGCTGGCGGTTGGGGCAATTCGGGGGACACGACCCAGCGCACGCCAGGCATCCGCCACCAAATGGAAGCCATGTGACGGGTCGCGTCTCAAGGGGCACCGGCGGCACAGAAGCTTTCGGCTCCCCGTGGCCACGGGAACCCGAGAGTCCAAAGGTCTCATCAGGTGCCGGGAAGGAGGCCCCGGAATGCCCTACCCCAAGTGGCAGCACGGAAACCGGGGAAACGGCCCGGGGCCAGCGCCCGGCTGCAGCTCGCGGGAGCTGCGGGGCCTTGGACAGGCCACCCCATGCCTGCCTGGTGGGTCCCCAGTAGAGAGGCCGGGCCCCCTGGTCTCACCAGGGGAGGCTGGTAATAACCGAGCTCCAAGCAAAGTCACGCGTGGTCACCCGCAGGGGGCTTGCAAAGCAGGCCCCTCCAGAGCCTCCAGCCGCCAGGAGAGCCGCGAAGGTGCACCCCGTCTCCCAGATGACAGAAGCAGGGCCCAGACCCGTCCCAGCTCGGGAGCGGCAAAAGCGCCTCCCTCACGTTTAGGACGACGGGCTGGTGACAGTGTCACAGGTGGGAGGACGGGCCCCTCACCTCCTGAACACAGACGCGTCATTGGCGTCGCACGTCCTCCTCCAGCCCCGACGCGCGGACGTGCTTCCTCACGGCCGCCACCAAGGCACAGATGCGACTTTGTGACCTGCGTCTTTCTACTCAGCGTTAGGTCCCAGCACGGAGCTGATGGGCCGGAGGGGCCTCCACAGCGGTCTGTCACCGCCTCGTCCTATTCCGCTCACGGGGCACACGGCAGTTCTCCCTAACCATGTCGTGCCGGTGGACGTTTGGAGCTGTCCCCGTGATGACAAATAGAGCAAAGAACACCTCTGCGCGCCTGGTCGCTTTCCTTTCTTGCAAGTTACTTCCTTAGGATGGGTTTTCAGAAACGAGACTGCAGGTCGAACCGTGGAGGGCTGGAAAAGCCCTGGGCACGTATGGACGAGCGGTTTGGGGAGAGAACATATGACACAGATCCGTGCTGTCACTCCCAGGGGGAATGAGCCATACTGATGCAACATCACCAGCACCAGAGCTTACCGCTTTTCTGGTATTTTAACAGTTTTCATGGAAACGCTTCTCTCTATGCTTATTATTTGCCTTCTTTCTCCTTTGAACTACTTGTCCAAATTCCTTTTTTTTTTTATATATATATTTTTTTACAGCAACCCTGGAAGCTGGAAAGTTCAGAACCAGCTTCTGGTGGCCAACTGGTTCAGGACACCAACGGGTCACTCTTTGTGCCTGGTACCCGACCAGGGGTGAGGGACAGCCTCTCCCAGGGGCCCTCCCAGCCTCAGCTGCCTCCACCGCAGGGGCAGGCCCCGCAGGCAACGTCTGGGCTGCCTGCCTGGGGCTCCTCGTCCCTGCCTTGGGTCACGTGCTATGGCTGGGCCCATGTGGCTCAGATATAAGGTTGCAGAATGTGGGCCAAGCAGCCGAAGGGACACCGCTTTGCCTTGCGTGACCCGTGGGCTGGCCGTGGAGAAGCAGGTGCTGTTGAAGCTGTTCCTGGGACTCTGGGTTGCCCTAGAGGCCATCTCATCTCCCTAATTTGGGGCGGGCGAAGGTACTGGGGGAGACGATGGGAGGGGGCAGATGTCAAGGGGGATACGTGCCAGCTGGAGCCCAAGAGAGACTCAGAAAAAGGCAGGGACAGAACACAGTCCCTGGGCTTCCTTTACACTCAGAATAACCGGGTGCGGGCAGAAGGCAGAGAAGTCAGGCACCCACAGCCATGTGGCAAGGCGCTGCGGTTAAAAACGGGGCCGTTGGAGGGGCGCCTGGGGGGTGGCTCAGTCGGTTGAGCGTCCAACTTCGGCTCAGGTTGCGATCTCAGTTTGTGAGTTCCAGCCCCGAGTCGGGCTCTGTGCTCACAGCTCAGAGCCTGGAGCCTGCTTCGGATTCTGTGGCTCCCTCTCTTTCTGACCCTCCCCCCCTTTCACGGTCTGTCTCCCTCTCTCTCTCAAAAATAAACGTTAAAAAAAAAAAGAGAGAGAGCATTGATAACGATTAAAAAAATAATAAACAAATAAGACATTGGTGGTCTAGGGACAAATCCTGGTGTTGTCCTGACCAGCTGTGACACCTGGGGCAGGTTCCCTAATCCCCTGGGGCCTAAGTTTCCTCATCTGTAAAATGGGCTCATAGCGCCTATCATACACGGTTGTCATCAGAGTTAATGGGGCCAGGGTGTAGGCAGCTCAGCGGCCCGGGCCACGGTTAGCGCCCGGACGACACAAACTTTGGACGTGCGCTGACACACAGAGCCAGCCCCCACCCCACCCTGCCGGTCTGCCACCCACCGGCTGAGCCAAGAACACTTGTTACATTTTTAAAGGAGTATTTGTTAAATAAATAAGTAAATAAATAAATCAATAAGAAGAATATAGGGCAGAAACCCAGAGACTGGCCCACAAAGCCTGAAATATTTACCGGCTGGTCTTTGAAGAGGCAGCTTGCCGACTCGGGGCCTGGGGACCCCAGAGATTCCCGTGGAATCATCTGAAAGGGGACAGGTGGCGTGTGGAGCAAAGACCCAAAGGAGCGAGGAGAGAAGACAGCAAGAGGTCGGTGGGCGAGGGAAGGGCTGCCTTTAAGGACCGGTGTCTCAGAGAAAGCTCTGGGCCCGGGAGCAGGCCTCGTGGGGGCACCGGCCCGCTGGTCCTTCCCTGGTGCACAGGAGCACCTGCTGAGACGCTGCGGGATGAGGCCCCAGCCACGAGGCGTGGTCCCTCGCCCCCAGAGCTCAAGAACCCAGATCCGGAAGGAATATTGAGAGGCCCCGGGGAAATTGAGGCAAGACAGCATGAATCACCCAAGGTCTCTGGCCACTCAAGGGTCCCAACTCCCCAAGCCGGTGCTCCATCCTGTACGTGGTGCTTTACGGCTCTGCGGAAAGGGGGGCCTGGGAACGATCCTCAGGTCCTCGGGGACCCCCGCCGGGGCACGACTGGCCGCTCCCGGCTGGGCCGCCGGCCCCAGGGGACAGGGCCTCCTCTGTCTCGCTCGCCGCCATCATCGGGGGCCCGGCCCACGCCCGGGGCTCGGCACGGATCTGCCAAAGGACCGAGTGACCGAGGCTGGCCGGTGGCACCCACCCACCTGGCGAGCCACAGACGGACCGGACCCGGGCCCTGAACACCCTGCCTGCAGAGGGTCTCCCGGGAGAGGCCCGCGCGTGGCTCCTGGCTGAAGGGGCAAGGCCTCGGTCGCGGGGAGGACGGTGCCCTCAGCTGGCGGGGGGGGGGGGGGGGGGGCCGGCCCCTCGTTCTGCCTCCTTGAACGTGAGAACGGGAGGAAGAGAAGACAGCGGCTCGGGGACGTGAGCGGCCCCCAGCCGCCAGCCCGTCCCCGTCCCCGCGAGCCCCGCGCCGGACCCTGCCAGGAGCCGGGGCCAGCGGCAGGCCTGGAGAATAAACATGTCACCGCGAGGCCAGCCCGCCGGACCGCTGGAGCCGAGAGCCGCCGGAGGCAGTAAACAGTCTCTCCGCTCTTGGCCGCGGCCCCGGGCCCACCTCTCTGCGCCGGGAATTAGCGCGGGGCCTGCCATAAAGAAAGGGCAGGCCGGGGCGGGGGCGTCGCGGGAGGGGGCGCTGGGCCCGCAGGCAGGCTGGGCTGGCGGGGGGCCAGCACGTCCACCCTCGAGGCCTGGAGGAGGCAGCGGGAGATTGTGAATGAACCGGCCCCGGGGAGGGCGCCAGGAGTCCCTGTCGCCTGCAGAAGGGCGGGCAGAGGGCGGGGGAGGGGGAGAGCCTTTCTCTACCCCCCCCCCCCATAGATGCTTTCCGCAGCCTAAAGGCCACCTGGGGCCTCCAGCTGGTCACACAAGCCCCAGGGAGGCGCCCCTGTGTCTCTGCCCCCCCGGGAAGGCCCCTGTTGCTGGTTCACATCAGGCTGAAAACCTGCTGCCTTCGTGTTCGTTGTACCTTCCAGAATCACAAGGCTCCTCATACGGCGAATCTAGCCATGTCACTCCCAGCTGAAACCCTTCCGTGGGGCCCCCAGCCCCCCAGCCCTTTGTATCTTGGGTGTTTCCAGCCCTGCCTGCCTCGTCTATAGACACAGCCTCCCTCTCCACCATGGGCCTCTCTCCTGCCTCAGGGCCTTTGCACTCCCTGGGAGCTCTTTTCCTGGAATGCTCTTGCGCCCCCTCCAACACCTGGTCCACTTCCCCTGTTGTTCAGCCCTTGGATCAGCAGTCCCTTCCTCCAGGAAGCCTTCCAGATGTCTCCATGAAGTTAAAGGCCTCCCTCCCCTACTTTCCAGGTACCGCGTTCCTCTCCTTCTGAGCCCTCACCCCAGCCGCAAGCTTAACACTTGGTGTGGTTCCGTGACTCGCACTGTCTCTCTCCCCGCGAAGGGGAGCTCTGTGAGGGAGGGGCGGCGTCTGCTTCTGGGAACCACTTGGTTGCCAGACGTTAACCGGGCACAACAGGTACTTGCCGAACGAACGAATCAGTGGGTGCAGGCGACCTGGCGCTCGGTTCAGGTCCCCTCCCGGGCTGTGCGGCCTCCACGGGCGAGTCCCTGCCCCCCTCCCCTCAGGGCTCGCAGGGACACCCCACCGCTGACAAGAGGTCACTACGGGCAGCCCAAGCAGGGCGGGCAGTGAGCAGGGGCCGTGAGGGCTGCCGCTCCCCCCCACCACAGAACGTCAGGACGGTGGGCACGAACGGGCTGGAAGAATCCGAAGGAAGAGAAAAAGAAGCAAGGCCATGAAGCCTGAGCGGAGAGCAGCGGGCCAAACACGGGCTGGAGTCCCGGCCCTGCTGTGCAGCCTTGGGCCAGCGGTCTGACCTCTCTGGTGTGGGGGGCAAGGGGGCAGGCCTGGTGTCTGTGGCAGGGGAGTTGGGGCTGCGGGACCCCGTTCCGCTGCTGAGGACACCGGAGTCCCAGAGAGGACAGCCCCGCTCAGGGTTAGCTCTGTGCTAGCGTGCAAAGTGCTGTCGCCGGACCGTGTCGCTTTATTCACGCGAGACGTGCAGATCGGAGAGACCCGGGGAGACCGAGAGGGGACGGGGGTCCCTCCCGGGCTGGGGGCGGGCGGTGCGGAGCGGCTGCTAACGGGGTTTCCTTCGGGCTGACGCGGGTGTCCTAAGACCGACCGCGGAGGTGGGGCCACGAACCGCCAGCGGCCGCTCAACTGCGCTCCTGGATGAGTGAGTTGCGTCTCAGCAAAGCCGTTACGCGACAGAAAACCCCCCTCGCGGGCCTCAGTTTCCTGACCGGCAAGATGGGCCTCAGGGCCGCCCTCCGCTCCTCCCGCGCTCTCCGTGTCCTGCGAGGTCTGTGCGCCCGGACCACCGCCCTCCCGAGGGGAGGCCCAGCCCGGGGAGGGGAGCAGGGCGTTTGCGGTGGCACCACCCCCCAGGCCACGCGTCCCTCCTCCTGTCCCAGCCTCCCGTGCTCACTGCTCCCCGCCCCTCGCACGGCCGCGTGGAAGGCCCGCAGGTCAAGGCCAGGCCCACAGTGGTCATCCTGAACGCGGTACCAGGAAGAGGGCAGGGGTGGGGGCTCCTGGGGAGGAGGTGGGGGCTCGGCGAGAGGCCCAAAGCCAGATGTGAGCTCAGGTGCCCCAGAGGACCCGCTCCCAGAGGAAAGGACGGGACCCAAGGCGTGAGCCTCTGGGGAGAAATCCTCTGTGGGGTCGGGAGCCAAGGCCCCAGGAGCCGGGGGTAGAGGAGAAAGAGCCGACAGGAGGGGGCGCGGCCAGGAGCCTGTGGCCTGTCACCAGGGGGGCGGCCGGACGAGGCATGACTCGGCCTCCCGCTCCCCCCAGGCCAGGCCCGGCCCCACGTGCAGCACATCTGGGCTCCAAGGAGGGCGCCCAGGTGAAAACAGACACCCAAGGATTCTTCCAAGAGGTCCCTGCCGCGAGGGACCCTGGAGCCCCACGTGGAAAGATAAACTTGGCCCACAAGGACAAACACTGCTGGTGACAAAGATGAGACCCAAGTATATCTGAAGGTGGAAGGAAAGGGAGGAAGAGAGTGACAAAGTGTCAGGGAGCAGGCAGGGGGAGCAGGTGGGATTGTCCTCAAACGGCAGAGAACACGGTGACAGTCCTGGCTATTTTTATTTAGGAGAAAAGAGAGCAGGGCGAAGTCGGAGAGAGCAGGCGGCCACGACTTCCGGCCTGGAAGTCTGTCTCCGGGCCGGCCTGTCCCACCCCACAGTGCCCATCCGTGCTGCCCCCACATCTGGGCTCGGACTGGTGCAGTAGTCTCCCCCTAACCCCAGCTCTCTCGGCTACCAGCCTCCGGATGCCACCCTGGCCTCCACACGGGGGTCAGCTTTGTCTGCGGTCACGTCGCACTCCTGCTCGCAAACGTTCCCTGCTGCCTGTGGCTAAGCGGGCGAAGTATGCCCTCCGAACAGAACGTGCCCGATGAATCCTTTTTGGATCCCGAGCTCCCACACTTAGACTTCAGAGAGAAAACAAAGGGCAGAGGCGCAACCTCTGAGTCCCCGCCCCCGACGCTTTTTGACGGACAAGGAAACACCGCGTATTTACGCAGAAACGGAGGAGGAGAGTCTTGGCGAACAAACCAGTCTCTCCTCGCCGTTAAGCCAACGCGCCTGGGAGAGATACACACGGCGGGACTCTCGGGGAGGGGGTTCACGGCGCGTCTCCCTCCCTCGCGTCTTGGTCAGAACGACGGGCCAGGCATTCACGCTCGGCTCCGCGCGAGCCCCACGGGGGACAGAAGGCACCCCACGCCCCAGCTCACACTTTGCCAACGCAGAGAAGGCCTGGCCAGGAAGGCGGTGCAGGGGGCCCGGGGAGCCAGGAGCCGGGGGGGATGGGGCGGGGGGGCGTTGGGAGGTGAGGGAGGGGTCTCTGCAGTGCTCCTCAGAATCAAACGGTGGCGTCCAGGGTTGACCAGGGGAAAAGGTGCACGGCACCTCTAAAGTCGCCAGGGTCTCCCCACGGGGGAAGCAGCTGGTGCTCTCCCCAGGACAAGCCTCCGGCCGCAGGACTCCGGGCCACCTCCTTCCCAGCTACCCCATCGGCCACCGTCAGGCGCGCCTGCCCACGCTCTGCTCATCCGCTTCTCTTGTGCCCGTCTCCTTGGCCGCAAGGTCAGCTCCCAGCAGGCGGAGGCCCCGGCGTGTGTTGTCCACGGCCGCGGGCACCCCTGCTCAGTCCCGGGTGGGAGCCTGCCCCCAGCGGGCGCTTGGAAGACGTGCGCACTTGGCCAGCTGGGCACCCAGCCCTTCATCCAGCCGGCAGACGCAGGGCCCCCTCCCCTTGTACATCAAGGGACACAAGGGCTCCTCCCCCGGGTGCTCTGTGGCCCTGAGGCCCCCCTCCCCCAACAGGGTGACGGCAGAGAGGAGGGACAAAGAGGGCTGGAGGCCACAGGCCCAGGCAGGTGGGGCTCCTGATCCCGCCTCCTCCCCCCACCACCTCTCCACTCGCAACCAGGCAGCGAGGACCCCGAGAGTCACAGCCGGTGCCCCAGGCAGCCGCGGCCCGTGAGGCCCCCCCAACCACAAGGGTGCCCTGGGCAGCAAGAACTGAGGCCTCCTTACAGAAAACACACTCGGCTGGGTGGTTTGCCGTGGACCCTGCATTGAGAAACTGCCTCGTACGCTCATCACACATCGGAGGCGTGGCCGAGCCACGTGTGAACACGCTCACGCTGACCGCTGCTCCGCTCACGACAGCCCGGCTCCCGCTGCAAAGCTCAGGGCCAGCCCCGGGCCGGCCGTGCGGTCCGCGCCCACCCCGGTCCCTCCCGGCCTCGGGCTCTCGGCCGTGCCGTGGTCGGGGCCCTCAGGACGTTCCCGCTGTCCGCCCAGGAGACGGGAGCACCCAGGGAAGGGGCCCGCTCCAAGGTGACACGGAAGCTCGATGCTGAGAGAACTGCCAAGTGACCCGGCGTACGGAGGAGTTTACTTTAGCGCCGAGGACGGGCTGACTCTCTCGTGACCGTCGGGGGCTCCCTTTACCCAACCTCTGGGACTGCGCTTGGAGGTGCTGACCTCTTTGGGGTTTGGGGCCCCAAACCAGGATACAGATGTGGGGTTTTGAAGCTAGAGAGCCCGGCCCGCCCCTCCCCGCCCCTCCCCGCCCCACGTGTGTTCCCACATTCTTTACCCCGGATGCCGACCCCGGCCCAGCCCTCGTTCCGCTGTCCTGGAATCATCCGTCCGTCCGTCCGTCCGTCCGTCCAGCTCTCCCACCGGGCTCTGCGCCCCTTGGGACCAGCCCCTGGTCCTTCCTGCATCTGGCACACAGTCGGTGCTCAATCGGTGGTCGATCCATGGAAGAATCACATCCAGTCCCTCCTCTGATCCCTCGGGAAGCAGGCTGCTGGCCCGAGGACACCAGACGGCCAGGGGGCTCCCGTCCTGGGGTGCTGGGACCCCTGACAACAGTGTGGCCCGCCCCAAGGCTTGTGGCCGGTCCGCAAGTGCTGCGGTCACACAGTCCCTCTCAGCGCGCTGGGGAGAAACCCAAGCACAGGGTGACCTTCAAATTCGGTTAAAAATGGATTTTTCCGATCTTAATAGAGATCCACTTAGCTTCTGAATGCGGGGATGCATCCCGTCTAGACTCGCGGCCTCCAGGAGTCCCCAGGGCCACCGGGGGCATTTGTGCAGGACGGTAACAGGCTGCTGGATGGATTCACGGAGCTGCTTGAGGCCCAGGCAGGCCTGGCTGCCAGCAACCGGGCAAGAACGGAGCGAAATACGAGGGAGTGTCCAACGCCCCCTGGCACGGGGGGGACAATGGGCACACTGGGGGCCACCCTCTCCTTCTCTAAGATTTAAGAAGGAACACGCTCACCGCAGTCAAGCAGTGCAGGGGTCTGTGAACAGCAGGCCGATCATTTTCCTTGCTCTGTCACCCGACCCTGGCAGCCGCCTGGGCTTACGATCAGATGTGACTCCTTCCCCACGTTTCTTTTTTTCAACTTTTTTTAAAGTGATTATTTATTTTTGAGAGAGAGAGAGAGAGAGAGAGAGAGAGAGACAGCATGAGCATGGGAGGGGCAGAGAGAGAGAGAGAGGGAGGCACAGAATCCGAAGCAGGCTCCGGGCTCCGAGCTGTCAGCACAGAGCCCGACGCGGGGCTCGAACTCACGGACCGCGAGATCATGACCTGAGCCGAAGTCGGACGCTCAACCGACGGAGCCCCCCAGGCGCCCACCACCTTGCCACCCACGTTTCTACATTGTGGAAAAATCCAGGAGAGGACCTTCTCTCCCAGTCACGGAAACCGAGATTCTCCCGTACCCCGGGGCTTTCTGTAATTCAAGGGCATCTACCGCGTCGAGGCAATCACGGCACCCATCCCGAAACCCTTCCCTAGAGCCCCCACAGCCCAAACTTCTGGAAACCAAAAGTTTTCTGAGCTCGTTTGGCGGTGAAACCTGCCTGGCCTGGGGGCTATTTGTAGTCTCAGCTTTTTGCACACTGGGTGTGACTATTCACATGTTTTGCACAAGTACCCTGTGCAGCCCAGGCGCCACTGGGCATTAGGTGAAATACAGCCTCTGCACCAAAGACGCTGGCCACCAGCCGAAAAATTCGCAAGCGTCTCTGGCCCCAAAAGCATCCAACAAGGGCCTACAGACCAGAAGTGACCGGAAAGCAGCTGCTAACCCTTAAAACAGGGCACAGTCTCGATGCCTCCACCTTTCCGTGACGCTCAGGGTGCCACAGGGCCTTGGGACGTGCTGAAAGTTCTCCGTCTCGGAGAAATGCACGGGGTTATGCTGCAATGGACATCTTGACTCTCCTTCTCTCTCTCTCTCTCTCTCTCTCTCTCTCACACACACACACACACACACACACACACACACACAAGCCTTGTTTTCTTCAGCGAAGATTAGCAGTACGTACCCTGAATGCTGGCGAAAATGCGAGGCAGATAAAGACGGCTATGTGCCAGGTGGCAATGTTCCAAGACTCGGAAATTGCAGAACTGTCTCCAAGTCCCGGGTCTGCAGGCCATCAGCTGTGTGGCTCAGGGCACGTGACATAACCTCTCTGGGCCTTGGGAAACTGCGAAGCCGTGAGGCCACATGCAGCTCTCCCTTCTCGGCCACCACCCCTGCCCAGGCCAGGACCCCGGCCGCCGTCTCCCAGCGGTCTCTGCCTGTCTCCTTCCTTCCAGCTCGCGTGCCCGACACCACACAGAAAAATTCTCTTAAACCCGCTTTGGTTAGGTCGCCCTCAACCCTTGCTTCCAACACACAATGGCTTTTTATTGCCCCAGTGAATGGAGCCCAACCTCCTCTGTTGGTTTAAGGAAGAAAAATCTTATATTAAAAATAATAAATCACCTGGAATTCTGTCAACCTAAGGCGGCTGACCTCCCCTGCTTGTCCACACAGGCACACGCAGAGGCACACGGCTGTGATCACGGGGCGGCGGGGGGGGGGGGGGGGGGGGGGGATGGGGGGGCACATCTGCATCCCACTTCCCACTCGTCATGTCATTCCTGTTTTTCCCGTGCCGAGAAAGAGCCTCCACATTTACCTGAGAGCTGCTGGTCCCACCATCGGCCCCAGCAGAGCGATGGATGTCCTGAACTCTCAGAATCTCATGTCGCAGGGCGTCTTAGCAAGCAGTTCCCGAAGTGCACGATGCAGAATGGCAATCTGTCCTCTACCCGGAGGGTCAGAGCGAACGTCGGAGCATGAAAGGCACTGATAAGTCCTGCCGCGCACAACCCAGCACAGATTCCTATAACCTGTCCCCAAACACACGTGAGCAAGGAGGAGAAGTCATCCCAACACCCGAGTCATCAGTGTCCCTTGGCACACACCTGGGGGCAGGCTAACCGTCCGAGGCCACCCCGGACGCGTCCAGAGTCCTCTCCTGCCCAGAAACCTTCCCAAATGTCCCCCAGCGATCTCCCTGGTAACTGATTTGAATCCTGAGCCTGGTACTCGTGCTCAACAGGGACTTCTCTCCTTTCACCTCTCGGAAAAAGTTCCCTGCGGTTACTGCCGCAGGCAGAGCTGGAGGAGACGGCCTCAGACCAGCCCCCGACCAGCTGGCGGGGTGAGGTCAGGCGACTGTTCCCTTCTGGGAGCCCCGGTTTTCTGGGAGACGGAGAAGCCAGCGGCTCGGCACCGACGTGTTATGATTCTAGCCTGTCTGGGTTTTCGGCTCACGGCCGCGGCAGAGACCGATGGGGTTACCGTGTCCAGGAAGGGCAGCGACGAGCAGCCCTGACTTTTCTTCCTGGAGCCAGTCATGTCGTGGAGTCAGAGGGGCCAGACGGAGAGCCCAGGACTTCTGTGTGCGCCCCGGCAGACGGGTCCTGGGCAGGGCCGGGGCCCCGGGACTTCACTTCCTCCCCATAAAATGAAACAGCCTCACAGACACACAGGCACAAACGCTCCCGAAGACACTCACAAACACGCACACGGACATACAAACACACGGACACAAAGGGGCACAGAGAAAGACAGACCGACGCAGAAGCAGATACGATACGGAGACGCGCGCGCGCACACACACGCACACGCAGAGGCACGTGTCCGAGTGCGTGTAAGACTGGCGAAATCTGAACGAGGCCGGCGGATTGTGTCGAGGTCGACATCCTGGTTGTGACCTCGGACCGCGGTTGTGCGAGATACCGCCACTGGGGGAAATTAGGGGAGGGGCACCCAAGGTCTGTTACCTCTCACAACTACGTGTCAATCTACAATCATCTCAAAATAAGGTTGTTGTTGTTGTTTTTAATTTTTAGGCGATACCGCCTTCCCCCATCCTTTTTTTTTTTTTTAACGTTTATATATTTTAGAGACAGAGCACGAGCAGGGGACGGGCAGAGCGAGAGGGAGACACGGAATCCGAAGCAGGCTCCAGGCTGTGAGCTGTCAGCACAGAGCCCGACGCGGGGCTCGAACCCACGGACCGTGAGATCGTGACCTGAGCCCAAGTCAGATGCTTAACCGACTGCGCCTCCCAGGCGCCCCTAAGTTTTCTGTTTTTGTTTTCAATGAAGCCGGCCAACTAACACCTGTAGCATGGGGACGTCACACGTACTCAACAGGACGGTGTATTTATCATTCCCTCTGGGACGCCCAACCGTATAGCAGGTGTTCAATAAATCAACCCTGAAGAACAGGATCGATGGAAGAATGTGGAGAACACAGGAGATGTTCGGGAGCTTTCCTCATTCTCTTGCTAAAGCCTGAACAACAGCCCAGAGAAACGAACCCAGCAGAGCCCGGGCGCTGGGCGCACCGTCAGCGGAGGGCTCCCGTGGTCTCTCGGCACCAGGGGCTTGTCACTATTCACCAGCTGCCGGTCCCGGGAAGCCACTCGGAGGCTGCCGAAGAAAACTGCCCCCTCCTGGTCTCATACCCCTCTGGCCACTTACTGCACAGCTGGCGGGGAGGCCAGGGAGTCCCCAGGCTCCCCGCTGCCCGATGAGGCAAGGCCAGGGCGGTCCATGGGGCCACTCGATGGGAACCAGAGGGCGGGGGGGTGCGGGACGGGGACGGGCCCAGGGCGGAGGCTTCCGGGAGGGCAGACGAGGTTCAAGAAGGCTTACTAGTGAGCAGCCTACACCTGTGAAAACCCAGAAACCAGCTGGGTGTCCAGCAACAGACGAACAGTGGTCACTCCCTGGCCAACAGGTCACTACCTGGCCCTTCCTCCAAGGACGCTCCGTGCCACGAGGACTGTGTCACGGCCGGCCCTCTGCCCTGACGCGTTCTAACTTGCCCCGTCTCCCCTACGAATCCTGCCACTGTCCCCCACCTCTCAGCTGGGGAAGTCACAGCACAAGTGGGCCGGAAGCTCTGGGTTATGGAATCACGGGGAGTTTTCATCACGTCCTTTCAGTCTCTATTAGCTAAGTTTTCAACACCAAACATGTGAGACTTCAGGGAAAAGACTCAACACTGTCAGGTAAGCTCCCTTGACCCCTTGGTGCCAACTCCTCCATCATCCCGGGCCCCTCCCTGTGCATGCTCCCACCCTCACGTTCTGGAAGCTTCCCTCAGGGTCTCGTCCTTCCAGGCCGCCATACCACACCCACCCCGAGGGAGGGTCTGAGTGTCACAAGGTCCAGGACATCTATTCAAGCTAAAAAGCTTCTCCAGCATCGCCTTGAATGCATTTTGCAGAGTCCCAATCCGCTCGGGGTGGGGTGGGGGGTGGGGGGGTGGTTAGGGACGCTCCTTCCGCGTGGGGGCCCCGTCTCAACCTGCTGGACACACGCCCCGGTGGCGCCCAGGAGGAGGAAGCCACGACGGCGGCTGCCGCGGAGCCGTGAGGCCGGGCTGGGGCGCAGTGCTCCCCCAAATCCCCACCGCGACAACGCGATCGTAAGGTCAAGACGACAGCCAGCGTTTATACGGAGCTTGCCGACTGCCAGGGACGAGGCTGAGTGCTTCAGGCGCATGAATCCACTCGACCCCCACTTTGAGGCTGATTCAATCACAAACGCTTTACAGATGAAGAAACTAAAGGGGACAGTAGTCACTTGCTCAAGACCTCACAGGAAGTGTTGGAGCTGGGATCCGTCACCTTTAAAAGTGAAATAAAAAGCATTAAAATCCTTTAAAAAAACCTTTTAATGTTTATTTATTCTTGAAAGAGAGAGAGGGAGAGAGGGAGAGAGAGAGGCAGACACAGAACCCGAAGCAGGCTCCAGGCTCCGAGCCGTCAGCACAGAGCCCGACGCGCGGCTCGAACTCACGGATCGTGAGATCGTGACCTGAGCCGAAGTCGGACCCTCAACCGACTGAGCCCCCCAGGCGCCCCAGAAATCTTCTTTTGATGTGAAGGCTCAAGACTCGAAAAGAACTCTAACATCTGTTGAACGTGCACTGCTATATCAGTAAGGGTAACAGGAACACTTGTTCTGCACCTCGTTTAAAAGCAAAGCACACTTGGGGCACCTGGGGGACTCAGGCGGTTAAGGCTCTGACTCTTGATTTTGGCTCAGGTCATGATCTCACAGTTTGTGGGATCGAGCCCTGTGTCGGGCTCTGTGCTGATAGCACGGAGCCTGCTTGGGAAAGTCTCTCTCTCTCTCCCTCTCTCTCTTCCCATCCCCCACTCGCACACGCACCCTCACTCTCTCTCAAAATAAATAGATCTATAAATAGATCGTCGGTTAAGCGTCTGACTTCAGGGCATGACCTCACGATTCGTGGGTTCGAGCCCCACGTCGGGCTCTGTGCTCACAGCTCGGAGCCCGGAGCCTGCTTCCGATTCTGTGTCTCCCTCTCTCTCTGCCCCTCCCCTGCTCACGCTCTGTCTCTCTCTGTCTCAAAAAGAAATAAAACATTTAACAAAATTCAAAATAAATAAACAGACATTTAAAAAACAGTAAAAGCAAATCACACGTAAGAATCCCCGTGTATCGCTGGTGGGGATCTAAACCTCCGCGGCCTCTCTGAAAATAGTCTGGCAGTTTCTCGAACAGCTAAACAGAGTTATGACAGGACTTAGCAATTCCGCTCCCAGGAATACACCCAAGAGAAAAGAAAATACGCTCACGCCAACACCTGTACACAAATGTTCGCGGCGGGAATCACAACAGCCGAAAGGTGGGGGCGATCTAAATGCCCACCGACGGATGGATGGACCGACGATGCAGCACATTCACACACCAGAATATCATTCGGTCGTAACAGGGCACGAGGGCAGGGGTGACCCTGGACAGCCCTTCGCTAAGCTACAGGAGCCAGCCACAAAAGGCCACGTGTGGTATGATTCCATCTCTAGAAAACGTGCAGAACAGGCACATCCATCCAGAAAGTAGTGCTCGCAGGGCCTTGGGGAGGGGAGCTTGGGGTGCCTTTCAGGGGTGATGAAAAATGTTCTACAATTAGTGGTGATGTTTGGACCATCCTGTGAATGTAACAAAACCACAGAACCGCGTGCTTTAAAAGGGTGAATTTCATAATATCTCAATAAAGCTACTGTCAAAAAAATTATTATTTTTTTTTTAAAGAATGCAACTCCCACAGGAAAAAAACTTCCCCTGGCCCCGAGGGGACACAAGGAGGTCCTGGAAACGGAAGGGCGGTGGGTTCAGAGGGTGGCTGTTCGCCATCTGGCTTTGCCCTCCCGAGTGCCACCGTTGTACCCGGGGCTGGGGATCCCATGCCCCTCACATCGTGAACGCAAGCACCCGTCGCCAGAGGAAAAGCCTTGGCTGATGGAGTAGAAATGTCCCAGGGCACCTGCGTCCAGCCTCAGCCTCCAACGTGCCCCGGGCCAGGCCCACCCCCCTCCCCAGACCTCAGGGTCTTTGACAAAAGTGAGGGCTGTCGGACTCAAGAGTCACAAAGGTTCCTCCCCGTCCTAGGAGTCTAGCTCTGAAATTTGCCATGAATGCAAAGACAAAAGAAACAAGAGATTGCAATCACGGTCACAGATAAAATATACTTTGTAGCCAAAGTATGGGAAGACACGGGCCTTTTTAACAGTAAATATTTTGTATAATAAAAAACAATACGTCGTTATTACGTGCATATGTTCCAAATAAGAGAGTCATTAACATACGAGAGACAGCTGGTTATCCTTCGCGTCTGTGGTTCTGAGATAACACAGTTTTCCTCTTCCGCGTGCAAAAATGTTTAAGTCTAGTATGTTTCTTACTCACGCCAGGTTCGATAAAGTCCCCTCCAGCAAAAGGACGTATCACCTTGACTACCAGCGAGGTCACAAGAGCAGGCTGATGGACAGAAATCACTCTCGCCTCCACGGACTCAACAGACAGAGAGGAGACCAGGCATGGAAAATGTTCCCATAAGCATTAATAACCTGGAAAAGGGCCTAGTGGCCTCACGAACATTTCATCTACACTTGCAAAAATACAGCAAGGGAGGCTGCAAGCCTAAAAGACATTGCCTTTCAAGCCCGAATGGGCTGGTTAAA
Source organism: Neofelis nebulosa (assembly GCF_028018385.1). Taxonomy (NCBI): domain Eukaryota; kingdom Metazoa; phylum Chordata; class Mammalia; order Carnivora; family Felidae; genus Neofelis; species Neofelis nebulosa. Next base: position 58,462,806 of record NC_080798.1, on the reverse strand, counting down.
AAACTTTTAAAAGGCACAGTCTCTTAAATATAAACCTTTTAGGAGATCAGCAAAATCGACACACCTCTAGCTGGACTGATCAAGAAGAAAGAGAAGGCACCATTCACCACCACCACCAAAGAAAGAGGGGACATCACTACAGAACTTACAGACATTAGAAAAATACTAAGGGAATGGAGAGAGGCGCCTGGGTGGCTCAGCTGGTTACGCTTCCGACTCTTGATTTCAGCTCGGGTCCTGATCTCGCTGCTCATGGGATTGAGCTCCGTGTTGGGCTCTGTGCTGGCAGCCTGAAGCCTGCTTGGGATTCTCTCTCTCTCTCCCTGGGTCTCAGCCCCTTCCCCTGCTTGCACAAGGGCACACAAGTGCATGCACTCTCTTAAAATAAATAAGTAAACATTTAGGGGCGCCTGGGTGGCTCAGTCACTTGAGTGTCCGACTTCGGCTCAGGTCACGATCTCATGGTTCGTGAGTTCGAGCCCCGCATCGGGCTCTGTGCTGACAGCTCAGAGCCTGGAGCCTGTTTCAGATTCTGTGTCTCCCTCTCTCTGACCCTCCCCCGTTCATGCTTTGTCTCTGTTTCAAAAGTAAACATAAAAAAAAATTCTTTTAAATAAAATAAAATGAATAAACATTAAAAAAAAAAGAAGAAGAAAAATACTACGGGAATATTCTACAGAAGTGATGCCAATTAATTTGACTACCTGCATGAAATGGATAAGTTCCTTACAAAACAGTAATTACCAGAACAGACTCAAGAAGACATAAACCTCACGGAATAATTCTCTCTCAGCACATCAAGACGGCGGCCAAGTCTCTTATCCGCTGAAGAACACAGGGTTACCGACCAGAGCAGGTTTTTAAATGCGGACAAAGCTAGTTGGTTCGGGCAGCGACGTCTCCTAGAACTTCCATTTCTGGTGGTTTTTAAAAACATATATTTAATGTCATCTCCATTCATCCCCCCTCCCCCAGCTCCTATCCTCTCTGAGACTCTGATCTTGCCGCAAAGTTCCTCAGGAATACCGCTCCCGTGGGTTGCAAGGAAACACCGTGTTCGATACACGAGGGTCAAATTTTAGCTATTTTCTCCATCCGGTGGGAGAGACGGGGCTCACACGCGTGAGAAGACCACATGAGACCACACAGAACAAAGTTATTACCGAGAGTGACCAAGCTGCATACAGACAAGTGCCTGGGGCAGCCAGGAGACAGGAGAAACTTTCAGCGGGCGGGAGTTAGCAAAGAAAGGTGTCCCGGAGCAAGAAACAGACGGCAAGGTGGAAGAAAGAGCAGACGTCAGGACACGACGGCGGGGACAAGGGTGGGGTTTCAAGCAGTAACGAGGAGCTGGGCACGCGCGTAGTGCTTATGAGCACACCCGTGACAGTGGCTCTCTCCCCACCGGGAGCCACACGACCCCCGTGAGAGCCTGATGACAAGAGTTACGGACCCTCTCCCCAGAAAAATACACGTATGTACCCGGTTCTGCACTGCGTTTTGAGGGTTGAGAAACACGTATGCGAGAAGCACGGGTCTTTGTAAACTCTCCTAACCCGGTTCCAGCGTGTTCCTCTTCCTGGGGCCCGACCCCAGCGCGGCCCCTCCCGGTTCGCCTCCCTCCACGAACAGGGTCCAGATCCCTGTGTGTTGGAGCTCCACGGCTCAGCTCTCCAGAATGAGGACTGGCGAAGGAGTGAGATGGCCCCGCAGGAAAAACAGTTACGAGCCGGTACTTGTTGGGCACGTACGACGTCCCGAGCCCCGCGGCAGACGTGCCGTGGGAAGTCCCACATCCAGAAGAGGAAACGGGGCCCACGGACGGACCGACAGACAGGCGGTCAGGTGGCAGGTGCCTGCCGGCCGTCGCCAACTGCGAACGTGGGTCGTCTCCGGGCCACGAGTCCCGGGAAGGGCCCTCCGCCGTCTGCCCGGATGCCCCGTTGCCCTCTCAGGCGGCACCGGGAGCCCAGAGAAGGAGTGACAAGACCTCAGATGGCAGGTGCCCCAGGACAGTTCCAGGTGTCGCAGCCCCCGTGCTGCCTCCTCCCACAGCTCCGTGGTGGGGTCATTTGGAACACGGCCCGGATTCCCCGCAGCCGAGGCCAAGGTTCACGGGAGGGTAACCAGGACAGGCACGACCCTGGTGGGGGCCTTCTGAGGCCAACGGGCTGCGAGCGGGGCCTCAGACGCCTCTCTCTCCTTCCCCTGCTCCCAGCAGTTTGGTTGCCACTTCTGCTGGAGTCCTGACTGCCTGCCAGGCCCCCGCTGGGGACTCTGCCCGTCACGTCCCACACACACACACGCACACACACGCACACACACGGCTCTGAGGCGACGTCCCCCAGGCTCCCTGCAGGGCCCCAGAGTTTCCCACAATGCCCCAGGGAGGTACACGGAGGCAGCTCTCCCGCGGACCCGGGCCCGGGGAGCTGGCCGGGATGCCTCAGGCCACCGGCAGGCCCCCAGCACGGAGCCCCCCGGGGAGCTCCCGACCGCGGGCCGGGCCGGGGTGAAGCCACCGGGAGGAGGACTGGGCCCAGGTTCCAAAAGGCCCACGCGGAAGCCAGCGAGGGGGAAACATTTCTCCTGCCGCCCAGAGAACTGCTTCTTCCCCCGCGTGAGCGCCGAGAAGGTCCGCCCAACACGCTGGGGACGGTCCCACCAAACGAGGAGGGGAGGGCGAGGAGCTCCGGAGCAGAGTCTGGTGAGAAGTTTCCAGAGCGTGTTCCAAGCATGCTCCGCTGAGCTCCCACAGGCTGCGGGCCAGATGCTGGGCTCCTGGGGGGTCCTGGGCTGAGGGCGGGCGGGGACACGGCTCTGGCCGCCTGACGGCGATGACATCGAAACGCAGGCACCCAGAGAGTCACCGGGAAGGGGCTTCTCCCAGACCTGCCGCCCCAACGCAGCTGGCGGGGCGGAGAAAGCGGCAGGCAAGGGTGCGTCCCGCCTGGTGCTGGCAGCTGGGTGGCGTCGGGGGGGCCGCCCTCCCTCTCGGAGCCTCGGGGGCCTCGGTTTCCAGACGGGGGAAATGCCGATAAAACGGACTGCGAGATGCTACCGGAGAGAGACGCGGGACCGCGACAAGGGCACAAGGGCACCAACGCATCAGAGACAGAACAGTCTCTCCTCCAGCGAGGAGGAAAACACGGACACCGTTAGAGGGGGGAAAAGGAAAGACTCCCCCGAGAACGCAGCACGGCCTGTGTGCACACGTCCCGGGGCACGCACGTGTGCGAGGGCACAGGATGTAGGAGAGAAGGTTGTGAACGCGTGGGGCGGGGGAGGGTGCTGGACGTGGGCAGGATGTCTGTGCACGTGGAGGGGGCCGGGGGAGGCCGCAGGAAGAAGGGCCCCTCCGGGCTCTCGCGACACCCCCCGCAAGCCGCTGTCCTGGCTCAGCGGGCCTCCAGCGACGCCCGCCCGCCTTCCGTGGGGCTGCCCGGAAGCCACTCCTTAACCCCCAGAGAAAGGTCCCTGTGTCCCGGGCACCTGGCGAGAGACGGGTAACCGGTCACCGGGGACCCGGGTTCGCCCATCCGTGGGGAGGAACCCGCAATCACACGGCACGGGAGCTGGCCAAACCAGGCCCGCGACCGCCCTACACGTTTTGTGAAGTTTGTTTACTTACTTTGAGTGAGTGAGAGAGAGAGAGAGAGAGAGAGAGAGAGTGTCCCAAGCAGGATCCGAGCTGTCGGCGCAGAGCCCGAGCGGGGCTCGATCTCAGGAACCGTGAGATTGCGACCCGAGGCGAGACCCGGAGTCGGATGCTTAACCGACCGAGCCACCCAGGCGCCCCTCGACGCGTTTCTGCCAAGGGAAGAAAATGCAGAGCTTCGAGAAGAGCAGGAGGGCGAGGGGTGACGGGAAGCAGGAGGGTGAGGCCGCCAACCGAGCCCCCTGTTGACACGCAGAGCGTGAGAAGGTGGAGAAAGGCCGCTGGGGTCAGTCCGATGCTCTGCCACCACCAGCCCAGGGCCGGGTTTCTCCGCACCGCAGGGCTGAGGGGAGGGAGTCCGGGAGCCCCCTTCCGTGCTTGGCTGGGGACGCACAAGTCCGGCGGGCAAGTCCTCAGCTCCTGCACGAGAGGGGAAGCGGGGGCTTTGTCTCCAGAACGGCACCCCCTCTCTTCCGCGGGCAACGGGCCGGGGGAAGGGGCCGGGCCGCTTTCCGCAGGGCTGGCGGGCCAGGGACATCGAGGCCACTCCACCCTGTGCCTCCGGGTGGCTCCCAGGGCTGAGCTGCTTCCCTCGGGGCGGGAGCAGCGGCCAGGAGCCCCGTGAAAAGCCCCTCGCTCTGAAGGCCCGGGGCCTCCCGTGTCCAACGGTCCCGGGACGTCGTATAATCGCACAAAAGGACGAACAGCGCGGGACTGTGAGAAAGGGAAGAAGCCAAGCCTGGAGGAATCCAGCCGCCCAAAGGAATCGGATTAAAGGAGCTGCTGCTGTGGCCAGTGGGAAGCCAGGCTCTCAGGCCAGCTGAGCCCCCACTGCCTGAAGGCTCCTCCCGGCCTCCCTTGTCCCCGAGTGCCCGCTGTGCTGTGGTCCCCAGGAGCCCCGGTGCCCCCTCGCCCCAGTCCTGCTTGGCCCGGGGATCTGGAAGGCCCACGCCTGCCTCCCACCTGCCTGCGTCTCCAGCCCATCAGGACCCACACAAGCCTCTTAAGCCCCGTCTACGAAGCCTCTCGTCTGGAAGCCGGGAGACGAGGTTTACGGGTCCGGGGCGGCCTATAAAACAGTGCTGCCGTGTGTCAATGCTCCGACCCCCCCCCCCCCCACCGAAACCCCTTTCTGGAAGCGGGTGCTTGTGCGGCTACACCAGGGCAGGGCGGGATAGAGGCCAGGTCCCTGCCAGCCCCACATCATGTCCAGGAAGTGCTACTGAAGCCAGGGCGGGGGTGGAAAGGCCAAGGCCCTGGAGCCGGACCACCCAGACCACCCAGTTCTCCCTCGTCCTGGCGTCCCAGCTGCCGCACTCACTGCTTGTAATTCGATCCCGAACTCCCAGGTTCAGGAGTCTCGGTCTCTGCGTCTGGAAAATGGGCCCCATGCCACCCATCCACAGCGCAGGTCACCCCGCCCCCCACGGTCATGGGAGGAACCCGCAGCCCGGGGAGGACACTGGCATCTTCCCCAAGGTCCCCCGCGTGGCTGGTGACAGAGTGGGGCCAATGACGGGACCCACGGAGGTTTGGGGCTGATGACCATCCATCAGTGGGCAGCCGCGGACACGGAGCTGAGACGGTCGGGTGACCCACAAGGCAGGGGTGAACCGCACCTGGCACGCGGCCACCTGTCACCTGCCCCACGTCTCCCACCATGAAGCGCGTGATACTTTTAACGTAAAACGCAACGCGGCCTGAAGATACCTTTCGAACACTGAGGCGGCTCCTACGGTATAATCGACAGTCAGCAGCAAACACGTTAAAAGAATAAAATAACATTTACGATGGCGTGACTGGCGTAGAAACTCAAAAAGGGAAGACCTCTGTGGATTCACCGCTGATTTAAAACCCGCCCAGGGACGCCTGGGGGGCTCAGTCAGTTAAACGCCCGACTCCTGACTTCAGCTCAGGTCATGATCTTACGGTTTGTGGGATCGAGCCCCACACTGGGCTCTGTGCTGGTGGCATGGAACCCGCCTGGGGCGCTCGCTCGCTCGCTCGCTCTCTCTCTCTCTCTGCCTCTCCCCCGCTCACATGCTCGCTTGAGCGGTCTCCCTCACTCAAGGTAAATAAAGTTTACAAAAATGAATCAAATAAAACCTGCCCGTTTATAGGACCCCCATCAGTGACCCCCTCCTCCAGGCAGCCTTCCTAGATCCCCACTGCCTCCCCTGCCCCCACGGGGGCCAGGTCCTGGCTGGGCCCTCAGCCCTCCCCACGCTGACCCACACACACCTGCCACGTGGCTGCATCGGGGTACCCACTCGGGAGGACTGTGGTGCCGCAGGGAAGCCTCCCAGCTCCTGTACCTCCCGGCTGTGTGACTTTGGGCAAGTGACTTCCCCTCTCTGTGCCTCAACTTCCTCATCAACAAAATCGGAGAACCTGCCCGACACGAGGGGTGGAGGCTTCCACGGGGCACCGCGGGACGGCATCAACACGCTCTGCTTGTCATCGCCATCCCCTCCCACCTCGCTGTGTCTTCATGGGGACCAGGTGGACGGACGGAACCCCAGGGCCCTTCCTCGTCACCGGCTCTGCCCCACAGCTGTCACTAACCGGTCGGCAGGGTGTCGTGGCCACCGTGGGCTCTACCTTTGAGGGGCCCTCCTTGGGCCGCGGGCTGCTCCCTCGCCCCCACTGCACTCTCACCCAACAGCCCACCAGGCGGAAACAGTCACCCCCAGCGCTGCCCGCTCCTGCCCGGGGTCCCAGCACGCCCGTCCTGGCCCAGCTGAGCCACACGCTGACCGCGACCTGTGCGCCAGTCGTCTGAGGCTGTGGCACCTCGTGGAAGAGACCCAACCCGAGCAGCGGTCTCTGCCGCAGCAGGGAAGCAACGGCACGCGGCCCGGGCGGCGGGGGCAGGGGACCGGAGCGCCACGGGACTCACGGCCAAGCCAGACGTCGGTCTCGGGGGTCTTCTCCACGCACCCCCTGGTCCTGCTCCTGCCGACGGGGCCAAAAGACGAGATGGCTACTGCTCGGCAGCCGTACAGGAGCCCAGGGGCCCAGCCAGCAGGCCACCGTCTACTCCCATTTCACAGACAGAAAACTGAGACCCAGACCGGGGGAGAGTCTTGCCTGCGGCCACTGTGAGTGCTGGCGCTCAGAATCCGGGACTTCTGCCTTCCAGGCTGGAGCGAGTCCAAAGCCCCTTCCCAATTCTTTTTTTTATTGTTTTAATGTTTATTTATGAGAGAGAGAGAGAGAGAGAGAGAGAGAATCCGAAGCAGGCTCCAGGCTCCGAGCTGTCAGCACAGAGCCCGACGCGGGGCTCGAACCTACGAGCCGTGAGATCACGACCTGAGCCGAAGTCGGTCGCCTAACTGACTGAGCCCTCCGGGCGCCCCAGCCCCATCCCAATTCCTAACACAGTCCCTCTTATCCCAGGGAGAAGACCAACTCCCACCTTCAAACTCAAATTCGACGTCAGGAGACCTAGGCTAGGAGCATGGCCGTGGTCACGTTTAGTTGGTCGACCTTAGCCGACGGGACCACCCAAGTCATACTGTGTCATTAAAACTCACTAGGGGCGCCTGGGGGGCTCAGTCAGTTAAGCCTCTGACTTAGGCTCAGGTCACGATCTCACGGTTCATGGGCTCGAGCCCCGCGTCGGGCTCTGTGCTCTGTGCTGACAGCTCGGAGCCTGGAGCCTGCTTCGGATTCTGCGTCCCCCTCTCTCTCTGCCTCTCCCCTGCTCGTGCTCGCTCTCTCTCTCTCTCTCTCTCTCTCTCTCTCAACAATAAACGTTAAAAGTAAATAAATAAAAACTAAACTCCCTGGTGGGAAGTCTGAACTGGAAGCGTGAAACACAGAGCTCCCAGGGGACCGAGCAAATCCCTGCTCCCCAGGAGAAACGCAGATACGCGTCCACACGAAAAGCTGCACGCGGACGTTCCGGGCAGCATGGTCCCCGGGGGGCCAACAGAATCAGCGCCCACGTCCGCCAGCCGAGGCGTGGGTGGGCAAAACGCCCATCGGTGCGGGGACGCCGCGCTGGCACCTGCTCTGGCCGCGGCAGACCGGGGACGCGCGCTGTGTCCGAGAAGCCAGGCACGAAAGACCGCGAGTCGCGTGGCTCCGTGTGTATGAAATGTACAAGACGTACACCCACAGACACGGAAGGGACACGAGTGCTTGCAGGGCTGGCAGGGGTGGGGGGGGACCGGATAGTGCCGGTGGCCGCACCACTCCCTGAACGAGCTAAATGTCACCGAGTTGTAGGCTTTGAAAGAGTGAATTTTGTGGTGTGTGAATTATATCTCAACTGAAAAACAGATAAAACAAAACAATGTCTTCGCAAGGTCAGGGCGCCAGGCCTGTCTGACCGGCCCCCTCCCCTGCCCTCTGGCACCCCAGCTTCCTCGCGGTCCCCTGCCCAGACCGTCCTCCTGGCTCAGGCGACAGCCCCCAGCCCTCCCCTCTCCCACTCATTTGCTCGTAGCCACGGCCCTCCCTGCACCCCATCTGGGTTACTCACTGTGGGATCCTGGGCCCAGAACAGTGCCTGGGACACAGCAGGTGCTTCATACAGACAGACTGAACAAAAGAATAGAATCCTTTCAGCGACCGGCACAGCTTTCAAGATAAAAGTCCCAAATTCCTGGGCTATGCTTACAATGGCCTCCCTCACCAGTCCTTACCGCAGCGCTGGAATCTTCTGGAAGCTTTAAAATACCAGGGGCCCCAGGGCTACCCCTTAGAGATTCTGATTAAAAGGCTGGGCTAGGGCCCAGTCACTGGTATAAAATTCAAATGGATTCAAATTGGCTCTCAGGCAAATCCCACTCCCCGCATCTAGGCCTTTGTACATACTCCCCAGGAGCACGTGACTCTCACATGGACCCGGCTGAGTCCTTTCCAGCCTTCGGACTCAGCTTAGAGAGCGCCTCCTCCAGGAAGCCTTCCCTGAACACACCAGCTTCCCACCCTCCCGCAAGCTCCCGGCAGGTCCCAGCACAGAACCCGGCACGCCGCACGACCACGGCCAGAGCCTGTCACCGCCCCCCACCCCCCACCCACGCGAGCAGCCGGGGGCAGGGCCCGCCTGACTCCACAGCACGTCTTCAGAGCACCTGCTGCCGTGTAGGTACGCAAACATCTGTCGACTTGCTGGGTGGAATGTGTGTTTCTCCCGGGCGGCCACGGACAAGAGTAGAAGCATGAGCAGGGACGAGGCAGCTGTGTCCCCGTCACAGGGCTGCCGGGATTTCTTTCAAAACCTATGCGCCTAATCAGCTCGTATTGCTGAAAAAACACACCAGCCAAGTGGCATTAGGCTGTGGGCTTCTTGGGCCCCCTGGCATAGTGTCGCCCCCCCAAAAGGTGATCCAGGAGGTTTCCTGACCCTAACGTGGGGCAGAATATCACGGGAGGGGCCCCCACATCATACCCTGAGTTTAAAACCCCGACCCCACGAGACGGGGGAGATACTGAAGGAAGGCGTAAACTTCCAGGTTCAAGATCGCCAAGGGAGGGGGTCTAACGCACAGCCCGTAACTACCGCTACTGATCCTGTATCACATACTTGAATGTTGCTAAGACAGCAGATCTTAAACGCACAGAAAAAAGAAAGAAAATAGCGACGTGGTGAGACCGGTGGTAATCGTTGTATAACATATAAATGTTTCCAACCAACGTGTTGCACCTTAAACTCGCACAATGTTATACCAATCATACCTGAGCACAGCTGGAAAAAAAGAAAAAGAAAATAAAGAAAACCTAGACTCCGGGAAGGCGCCCTCTCCTTCCTAACCCTGCAGAAGAGATGGCCGATAAATTACTCGACGTTCTACCCGCAAGGGCAGACAGCCCCGGCATCCCTTCTCAACACAGCCCCACCCGCCAGTCACACTCACGTGTGAAATGCAAACCACCTGCGACCCTTGAGGCCCTGACCTTTCATGTTGACAGACGGGGAAACTGAGCGAAGGTCACATGGCGAGAAGCTCCCTCCACCATGGCCCCCGTGAACCTCCCACTTGCGGCTACGTGGCCATCGGAGGCCAAGTTCCTAGATACTCTTCCTGGGGGCCAGACGCATCACCCCTCTCCCCGTCCCGACCAGGATAGGGACCAGGGGCAGAAAATGAACGTGACCTCCAGACATGGGTGCTTCCCCAGCCCAGAAAACGTGCCGACTGGGGAAACCTGCCCACAACCTACAAACCCTCCAAAGACAGTCACAGAGAGCTAACCTCCCAAGAGTAAGATCCCGAGAGATCTAAGCAGAGAAGGGGCCGGAAAGCTCTGAGGACTCTGGACTTCACCAAAGACGGCCACCCTGCGGCCCTGCCCCTGCCCCTCCCTGCTTCCAGGGAGGGCTGAGCTTTGGAAACCTCCTGCCTCAACCTCCTCTTTCCAGTTGCCTCCAATCACCTCCAGGTTTAGGACAAGGCGCGTCTGGAGAGCTCACTCCTCTGAGCAGATGGCTTCCAACCTGCCAAGAAAAGCACAGCCCTCCCCTCGGAGGAGGCGGTGGGAGCTTGAGAAAGGCCCAAAGCCCAGTCACTGCCCAGCTGCCGCCAGGGAGAGAGGGTGCCGGTGTCGGCCCAGCCGGGCGGCCCCCGCCCCCCGCCCACCCCGGCATCTTCCGGAAGGCTCCCCGCCTCCAGTCACCTTGCCTAGGTGTCCCACGAGCCCACACCGGGCTGGGGAGGAGGGCTGCCAGGCCCTCCCTGAAGAGCACGGAGCCGTGTGGGCGCCGAGAGCCGGGGAACAGGGGAAACAGATGTGCGTGCCGGCCCCGACAGGCAAGTGATGACAGGCGCTCTCTGCGGGCCTCAGATGTCAGCCTGGAGACAAGAAAGGGGCCGCGGCAGCAACACCTGTCTTGGGTGCGGAGGCCACGCTCTGGGGGCCGGGCCGGGTGTCCCCTCCGTGAGGGGCCAGGGTGCGGTTAGGTAAGCAGCTGCACGCCCCAGTCCCCGGAATGCTCCCCGGACAGACCGCGGGAAGAGGGCAGGGCGGCCCGCCCGCCAACTGGCTCGCAAAGGAGGCCGAGGGATCCCGCGGCGGACCTTCGGGGACGGGGGCAGGCTTGTCCCACCAGCAGTGGGAGGTCCCTGCTGCGATCTGAACACCAGAGCAGGGCTGGGAGAGGAAAACCCAAGGGTGTCACTAGTCAGCAGGGCAGAGAACGGGGAGTACAGGACGTCCGGGCCGGCCAGCGGGGGCCCTTCAGGACCTCGGGCCGGTGCAAGCTGACCTCGTGCCTCTCAGCTGCTCTGGGGGAGGGGGTGGGGCCCGTGCAGGGGAAACTAGGACCACGTCCCTCCAGGGCACTGCCACCTTCACAGCTGGAGCCCCGGGGTCTAGAGAGAGAGCCTAGAGGCTGGAGCACAGACGCCAGAGCGGGCCTCCTGGGTCCAATGCTGGTCCCGCGGTTACCAACTGAGCGACCTTGGGCCAGTCACTTGACCTCTCTGGAGTCGTCATTTCCGGTATGAAACAGAGGCAGCGGCACCTGCCTCAACAGCGTTGTGGGGAGGGCTCAGTAAGAGTGAACACGGGGGAAGCATGTGGCACGGTCTGGAACGCGGAGAACATTCTAGAAAGGCATCATCATCCCTATCACGTCCCCAGCTGCCATCTCGGGCAGCCTGGCCAGCTGTGCCCCCTAGCTCCAGAGGGAGGGACGACCGACCCCTTATCCCCAGCAGAAAGGTTGGGGGGGCAGAGGCCGCGACACCGCGGCATGCGGGCGCCGCCCAGAGACCTAACCCGGAGTCGCCAGCACCTCAGTTACAGAGAAGGGAACGGGCGTGTCCCGCGTTCCCACCGGGCACCAGCCACTCTCAGACCCCAGACCTTCCAGAGGAAGGACCACCTCGGCGTCCCAAGCGCAGTCCTGTGCACGCGGCCGGCTCAGAGGTCTGGTGGTTTACACGGCCCGGTGCCCTCCAGGAGGCGTGCACTCGGCTGGACCGAAAAGCCGCAAACGCGACCCCGACAGAGGGTGTCGGTGACTTCTTTTCTTTCCTTTCTCTTCCTCGCTCTCTTTCCCGTCCCCTCTCTTTCCCCATGTTCTTTCACACTGTTTAAAGCTGATTCACCAATGAATGAACGTTGAGCAGGAAACAACGGAGGCGTCGCGGGAGGCGGTATAGACGAGGTTCCGGAACATGCCGTTCCGGCTCAGCGGTTTCCCTGTGGCTACCTTCCAATGCCCCTGGCCACTCCCACCCAAGTTCTCAAACCACACGGCGGAGACAGACAGGGCTCAGGGGCTGGCGGGAGCGAACCCTGCCAGCCCCCGCCGGGAGTCCCGGGTCTGTTTCCAGCCGCACTGTGTTGAGGCCTCGTGCCCACCGTGGCGCCTCCGGAGAGCCCCGGCCCCGCTTTGTTTACGGTTCCGCGGGAAGTGGTATTCTGTGCCGGGCTCCGCGCCCCTCCCCCCGACACTGAAGGCGCTGCACTTGCCTCCAGATCCCCAGCGTCTGGAACAGTGCCTGGCTCAGAGTAGGCGCTCCATAAACATTTGTTAAATGAATGGCAGGGAGGGAGGAAGGAAGGGCAGGAGGCTGAGTTTCCGGCATTCTACCCTCTCACAGGCGGGAGCCGATGCTCCCCCGTCCTCCCTCTGACTACTGGAGCCGCACGGCTGCCCCCCCCACCCCGCCTCCCCCCCCCCACCCCGCCCCCCCCACCGCCAAGGCTGATGGCCTCGCCACCCACCTGGACGGCTGCCACGGCCCAGCCCTGGGTGGATCTCTTCCCGGCGCGTCCCGAGCCTTCTTTCAAGGACTTTTTCTCTCTCCCCTGTGCCTCCAACTCCAACACTGCCTCCTGTGCCTGACTCCGGGGCCTTCCGTGCAGGCCAGCCTCGTCCCCCCTGCCGTCATCCCCACTGAGCACCTCTGGTCGCCCCTTGCCTCCGTGCCTCCTCACCCTTGACCCCTCCCTCTCCACCGCACCCCGCCCGAGGACGGAGTGGGGCTCGGGGCTGGGAAGACGTAGGTTGAAGACCCACTTCAGCCACCTCTACTGGTTGTGGGACGGTCACCGATGCCACCTGACTTCCCTGACTTCTCGTCTGCGAAATGGGGGCAATAAGGCCTCCCAGGAGCAGACGCTCTGGAAATGGCGCCGAACCGCGCAAGCCAGCCAGCCTTCCCCAACTCACGCTGACCCCTTCCGGGCAGACTCCGGCTTGCGTTTTCATCCCCACGAGGCTCCCCTCCACCCCAACCTTCCCAGCTGGACTGTTTCCTCAAGTTCCTGCCCGCGAGGCCCGCGCTTGGCAGCTCATCAACTCCCGACGAGTGAGCAAATCGACAACGGAAAAACTCGCCGCGGCGTGGACGCTGTGCAGAGAGCACTCGGAAACCTCAGAGAGGGCGCTGTGGCCGGCACGCGGCACCGCCACGGAGCCCGAGACCCGCGGCCACCCCGCGAAGCGACAGCCTCACAGAGGAACCTGCCTGCCCCCTAGAACAGTCTGCCCGACACACCAGGTGGATGGGAGGGTCCCACTGGGCGCCAAGGGCTTGACCTTCCGGGGGCATCCGAATGCCCACGGCAGTCGCACACTGGCCCTCCGCGGCAGGCGCTGCGAACCTCCGCTCCGCACCAGGGGGACGAGCACAGACACGTGCTCTCACGTGCTCGGTTCCCAGGAGACGGGGCCAGATGCTTGGGGACGGCGCTGGTGGCCCAACAAACGTTTACGGAGCGCCTACTCTGAGCCAGCCACTGTTCCAGACGCTGGGGATCTGGTAGCAAGCGCAGAAGCCGGGCTCACCTCCCAAGTCCTGGCCCTTCCGGAAACCGCTTCGGATTCCCAGCAGCAGATCCACAGGCTGGACCGCTGCGTGCTGCTAACGAGGAGTCCGCACCCACAGCGGGGAGCGACGTGTGCCCCCGTTTAGAACGAGAGGCCCAACAAAGCCCCCAGTGACACCTCCACGGCCCGAAGGGGACGCGTGCAGACAAGGTAGCCTGGGCAGAGCGCGACGGCACAGAGCAAGCACCGGTCACGGGCCCCACGCCCGCGACGTGGTACCATGACAGGCGTCCGATCAAACAGGCCGGTCTCACGGTCTCTGGTGGGGATTAGGGTTCAGGGCCCCCTCGGCCACGACGGTGATCCCAACTCACAAACACCTACTTCCCCAGACCCGCTGGGGGCAGGTCCTGCCTCGGCCTCTGCAGAGGCAGATCCAAAATTAACTGAGCCCCGTCTGGCTCCTCCGGGGCAGGCAGCGTGAAGGCAGGCGCCTTATAAACAGGGCGCCGGCACCCCCCCCCCCCCACCTCCTTCTGCACAGCTGATTTGCAGCGAAGAAAGACTCTCTTCCCGCCGCGGAGGGGAGGGGGGCGGAGTCTGCTCAGGCCACTGTCCCCCAGGGTCCCAAACCCCCACGTCTGAAAACCTGGTTCCATCTGCTGTTAAGCAACCAGAGGGTCTCAAAGGACAAGTGTGAACTTGGGTGTGGAAAGCTGCAGAAGCTACACAGTGCGAGCGCTGGAGCGGAGAGGACCGTCCACGTCTGCTGCGTTTCCAAAGGGGTTAGCGCAGAGGCCTCACGGTGACCCGCGTGGCCGGACTAATTACCAATGTTATCAGGCGGATGACAGACGCGCCCCGAGCTTCCTCCGTGTGACAGACTCCGCTCGCTGCCAACACCCTCAAGTTCAGGCCCGTGCCTGCCTTTTTCCGCAGTGCCCTGTTCTGCCACAAGACCGCTCCCGGTCCCCCCCAACTCCACTCGCCTGCCAGCCCGGCCAGGCCGGCGCTGTCCCCCAAGCACCAGCCCGGCGGCCCCAGGAGGGCACCTCCCACTGGAACGCGGCACACAGAACCAGTACAAACGCCTCCCCGGCAGAGGCACAGAAAACAACACGTCTTCCTTCCCCGCTCGGATGGCAGAGGCCAAAGAGGAAACCGCCGCTTACCTTCATCGCCGGTGCCGCCGGGGAGCTCCAACCGAGGGGCCCCTGGCGGGCCAGCCCTTGGCCGGCGCACACCAGGGTCCCACACTCCACGCAGGCGCCGATGATCAGCTGCCGCCCATCGTCCACCAGCAGGCTGTGGCTCGCTCGCAGGGTGTAGAGGAACAGCGGCAGCCGGGCGACCCGCACGGCCCTCAGCCCCAGACACCGCTCCTTCTCCTGCCGGCAGAAGAAGCACACGAACGTCTCCACCCGGTACTGTCGAGACCAGGCGCTGACGGCGTGCTGGGAGCCGCGGGCCTCGTGCTGCAGCCACTGGCCCAGCAGGTCGTGGTAGCACAGCACGCAGGTGGCCACCAGGCCGGTGGAGTCCGCGGGCCTGGCGCGTGGGGCGGGCGGGTAGACGGTAAGGAACGGGAAGAAGGGCTCCTTTTCGCCCAGGCGGCCCGAGGGGTTCACGTTGAGCTGGAACTCCTTCCCAGGGCCCAGCTCGGCCCCGCAGACGTAGCAGACGGAGGCCGGGCTGCCCGGGGCCGACGCGGGCGGCTCGGAGAGGGCGGGGTCCGAGGCAGAGAAGGCCTGGTGGTACCTGCCCAGGAAGCCCTGCACGGAGGTGATAAGTTCGTCGTTGCGGCAGGCCCGGTACAGGGCCCACACGTCCTCCAGGACGCTGAAGCACTTGGGGCAGCTCCGGACCTCGCAGCGCTTGTTGGGGCCCCGGGCGTTGGGGGGGCGGGGCAGGAGGCTGAGGAAGGGGAAATGCATGGAGCCCCTGGGGGTGCCGTTCAGGATCCTGGAGGCCACGGCCCGGGCGTCCTGGGTACAATCCTCCCCGCAGAGATAGCAGGCCTCCGGCAGGGCCCCGGCAGGCGGGCCCTCCTCCCCGGGGAGCCGGCGGCCCTTGGAGGCCATGCCCGGGGCATGGCTGTTCAGGGGCACCACGTACAGTCGCTGCAGGACGGGCACGTTGGCCAGCTCGAAGCTTTGCCACTGCTGCATGAGCGAGGAGAAGCAGCAGGGGCACACCAGGGTGCTGCCGCCCTCGCTGATGGGCTGTGCCCCCGGAGGGGGGCTGTGCAGCCACAAGAAGGGGAAGAAGGGCGCCTGAGCCAACTTTTCCTGCTTCTGCACGTGGATCTGGTGCCGCGAGGCCGGGGCCAGCGGCGACCCGCAGACGTAGCAGCAGAGGCCCTCTGCTGGCGCGGCCCGGCTCTCCGGGGAAGCCCAGGGGCCGGCGCCTCCGTTCTCCTTCTCTTTGGCGCCGGCCAGGGGCTCCTCCTCGCTGGTGATGTTGATGTCACTGTCCTCGGACATGCAGTAGCTCCCGCGGCTCTCCCGGGGCGGCCTGCTCTCCGGAGGAGTCCCGGCGGCCGTGCCCGGAGGCACTCCTTTGGCGCCGTCCGCGGGGGCCGCCTGGACCGGGGGGCCTTGCCAAGGGTCCTGAACGCCCCTCAGGACGCTGGCCCGGGCCTCGGGGACCCAGTGCCTCCCGGCCGTCTTCCGCCGGCGCCTCGTGCCGGCCTTGGGCTCCCCGTCCCCGCGCGGCTTCGAGGGGACGCCCTCCTCCTCCTCCTCCTCCTCCTCCTCCTCCTCCTCCTCCTCCTCCTCCTCCTCCTCCTCCTCCTCCGCGTCGCGCTGTCCCGGAGGGGGTCCCGGCGCCGGCCTCCACTCCTGGCAGCGGCCCGCGCGAGGCCCGGGCCCCGGGGGGCCGCGCGCCGCCCCCGCCGCCGCCGCCGCCGCCGCAGCCGGCGCCCCGTCCCGGCGGGGACTGGCGGCGTCGCGCGCGGCCGGCTCGGGCTCGGAGAGGGGGTCGGCGTCCGACAGCTCCGACAGCTCGGAGTCCCGCGTCTCGTCGCCGGCCGCGCCGCCCAGCGCGTAGGCGACGTTCCACTCGCGGGGGCCCCCGGCGGCCCCGCGGCGCCCGGCCGCGCCCGCGTCGCACTGGTGCGGCCGCTTGAGCCAGTACATGCGCTTGTCCACCGGCGTGCGGGCGCGCTCGAACGCGGCCCACTGCTCGCCCAGGAAGCAGCGGCACACGGCGCACACCAGCACGCAGCCGTCGGCCGGGCACAGCTCGCGCGCGCCGGGCGCCGGCTCCTGCTGCTGCAGGAACGGGAAGAAGGGCTGGGCCGCGGCGCCCGCGCCCGCCGCCGCCGCCGCCGCCGCCGCCGCCGCCACCGGCTGCCTCACCTGCAGCTTCAGCTCCTTGCCGCGCCCGATGCCGCCGCCGCAGATGAAGCAGGAGAGCGGCGCGCCCCCCCCGCCCCCGCCGCCGCCGCCGCCGCCGCCCGCCGCCGCCGCCCGCTCGCCCACGGCTGCCATGAGCCGCTGCTTGCGGGAGAGCGGCGCCGGCCGCCCGCTCATGGCCGCGCCGCGTCCGCCCGTGCGCCCGCGCCCCCCGGGGCCGCCCTCAGCGCCCGCCGCCCACGCCGCCCACGCCGCGCCCGACGTGGGGCATGAGCGCGCCGCGAAGTTTGGCGGCGGGCGGCCGGCGCGGGCGCGGGCGCACGGCCGCTCGCGGGGGCGCCCCCCCCGGCCTGCCGAGCCCCCGGCGGCGCCGCGGCGAGCGCGCCCGGAACGCAGCGGCGGCGGCAGCGGCGGCGGCGGGCCCCGGGCGGCTGGAGCGGCGGCCGCATGTGCGAGCTCCGGCGCCTGCCAAAGCGTGGGGTCATTTAATTGGGGAGGAGGGGGGCGGGGCGGCGCGGAGGGCGGCGGGGGAGGGGCGGGGGGCGGGCGCGGCGGCGGGCGGGGAAGCCCTCCCCCGCGCGCCCGCCCCGCCTCCCCGGCGCTCCCTCCCCCCCGCCGCCCGGACTGCGCACAATGGCCCGGCGGCTCCGCGGTCGGGGCCGTGTCCGGCGGGGGCCCGCGCGCCGAGGATCCCGCCCCGGGCAGGGGCCCGCGCTCTCTCTCTCCGTCTCGCTCTCGCTCTCGCTCTCGCTCTCGCTCCCCGCCCCCCCCCGACCCGGACAGCGGTTAAGTAAAGGGCGAGCGGGGCGCGCGGGAGGAGCCCGGTGAGGACGCGGCCGGCGCCGAGACTCCGAGGAGCCCCGTGGGGGGGGAGGGGGGCGGGGGGGAGAGTGGCTCTCGGGAGGGGCGGCTCGGGGCGCTGCGGCCCCCTCCCCGTTTGAAAGCGGCGGGGGTGGGGGTGGGGGGCGAAGGAGGGCCGTTGGCGGCCCTGCGCCGCCCCGGGTTGGGGCACCTTTCGGGGTCCAGTGCGCCGAATGTGGAGACGGAACAGGAGCGGTTCCCTGGCTCCTGGGGCGTGGTGGCGAAGGCGCCGTCAGGGGGCCGGAGTCCTTAACCTGCCACACAGCTCTCCCCACCGCTGCCCCGCGGCCACTGCAGCCCCACCGGCAGCACAGAAAGGGTCCTGCGTGTCTCGGCGCTGTGTGTTCCAGAGCAAGTGACTCAACAACTCTGGGCCCTTTCTTCCTCCTAATGACTAGGAGCTCTGGCAGGGGACCGACTGCGTGCCAGGGGCCATGCTAAGCACTTTCTACACATCAGCCCAGTGCCTGCCCCCAGTAACTAACTCTGGGTTGAGTGCTGACATCTGCCCATTTCGCAGATGGGGAAAAAAGAGCCACTGGGGGTTTAAGTTACTCTTCCGGAGTGGCGGGAGGGATTCAGCCCCAGGCAGTGGACTCCAAGCCCCACGCCAGGCAAACATGTGGTCCCGTGGCCGGGCCCCTTCTGTCCTCCCCACCGCCCTGGCTCAGGCTGGGAGGCCCTTGTGCGAATCCAGGCCTCGCTGGGCCTCCTCTTCCCGTCTACGAAATGACGTCTCTTCCAGCTTCAAGAGTCTCTGAGTCTCTGACTTCAGAGCAGTTGACAGTGAGCCGCCCCTGCCTGCCAGCTGGAACCCAGAGTGAGCCTGGGGACAAAGGTGCCGGGTGGGCCCTCTGCCCTCCGGGGCACTGGCACGTAAAGAAACCTAGGCTTCCCCCTTGGCATGGGAGGTGGGGGGCGCACGCATTATAAATCAGCAGAACAAGGGCGAGGGGCCGCCTCCTGGGAACCCCTGGAGCGTATTCCAGGGGTCACAGTCTAGGAGTTAAGAAAAAAATCATCACCACCACCAGAAACCCAGTACTGCAGCTCCTCACCCAGACCCAGAAAAGAGCTGCGTCGGCAAAAACTGTCCCCAAGGAATGCTGGGGCAGGGCAAGGGTTTCTCCCTGCTTCTGGCATTTTGGTGGCAGGAGGGAACCGATGAGGAAACGTTAAGGGGCAAGGTCCACTCCTTGGGCCCCTAGCACAACCCTCGAGCCCCACACAGACCGAGAGGTTACCGGTGAAACCGTGCCCCTTTGGAAATGCAGATCCCCGTGGGGTTACCCGTGAACCCCTTAAGCTCGTGCTTCCTCCCTCCTCAAAATGCCTCCGCGGGTTCTCTTTGTGCGACTGCTGCTCACCTTTGTGGCCTCGGCTGCAGCGTCTTCCCCCAAAGGCTTCCCTGCCTTCACCATCCCAAGCAGGTCCCCCGCGCTATTCCCTGTCTCAACTCACTGGCAAAGGAATTTGCTGTTGGTTCTATTTATTTTTCTGTCCAACTCTTCCCTGAGCTGCAGCCTGGGTCCGCCCCCGCCCCGCCCCGGGCCCTGCACCCCCGGGGCAGGAACCAGGTCTGGCTTGCTCGCTGGTCACATATCTGGGGCCTCACTCAGGGCCTGGGTCCCGTGCACTGGGGTCCCGATCCTGCCTCGTCCCTCTTCGGTCTGTGTGAGCGTCAGACGAACCTCTTAGCCCCCCAAGCCTCAGTTTCCTGCTCTGCACAGTGCGGTGGTGACCCTTACCAGATTTGTGTGTGTGTGCCCATGAACTGAGGCAGGGTGATGCCCTGGGCACAGAGGCCTGGCACGTTGGGAGTGAGAATGTGTGCGTGTGGCCCCTTTGAGGCTCCGTGTGAGGGAGGAGGGCCACGGGGGTCAACAGGACAAAATGAGGGAGGTGGGAGTTTTCTTGGCTAAGCTGGTCTTTAAGCGGAACTTCCCGAGCATGTGCCTTCTGTGTGTGTGTGTGTGTGTGTGTGTGTGTGTGTGTGTGTGTGTGAGAAGTGGACCCGGGGTGGGAGGAGGGAGGCATCCAGCTGGATGTTTTAGTTTCCCTCAATGACCAGTGACTCAGGAAAGTCCCCTGGCACGCATCTCAGCAACCAGGAAGCAGGTGACCACAGATCAGAGGGAAAAGGCAGGTGATGATGGTTGGCCATCTGTGGGTGGGTGACCGAGGAGTGGAGCCGTTGGCACGGTGTGACAGTTACTCGTTGTATGGCCTTGGTCTGCGACTTCGCCTCTCTGAGCCTCAGTTTCCCCATCTGCAAAACAGGGATAACAAAATGGCTTGTCCCGGAGGGCTGCGAGGGGGGTGAACTGGGACAATCCAGGTGAAACACGCTCTCCACGGACCCGGAAATAACTGTGTTTGGACACATTGGTGGAATGTTAATCTCACCGGGACCTGTGCCTTACAGACGTAAACTCACCAAATTTGTGCGACAGGCCTGTGAGGTAGGTTGTCCCGTACCCCCAGTTTACAGGCGAGGAGACAGAGACGCAGGGAAGACAAGTCAAGGCCTCGAGGTCGCACAGCCTGGTGCAGCTGAGCTAGAGCCCAGGCACCTTGTAGCTCCCTGGCTGTTAGCTAAGAAGACGAGCTCTGTCCTGAGTCCAAAGATGCTGGTGGGTCGGGGCAGGGATGGCCTCCGGTGCCTCACGTGTGCTCCCCGTTTCACACCCAGGGCAACTGAGGCCCTGATGGGTCCCCGTCTGGACGCAAACAGGCGGGACACGTGCCAGAAGATGAGACGCGTCGAGGCCCCCTTGTGTTAACCTCACTTGGGAGCCACAGCCTCCCGGCCCCAGCAGAGCCACGCCCCTGCTCCCGCTCTGAGCACATGGCCTCCCTGCAGCTGGAAAGAGGGTCCCCATCTCCCCCCGGGCCCCGTGAACCACTGCCTGCACTCCCCATCTTCCTTCCTAGGGCGTGGGGGGCGACAGGTGCTCAAGGGCAGAGCCGGTCCTGCGGACGGACAGACGGCGAGAAAGCGCCCCACCTTGGTTCTGAAGGAGACCAGAAGGCCGTCAGCTTGGAACATCTGGGCGCATCTCAGATTCGCAGCTTCCTGTGGGGTTGTCTTGGCCCAGAAACCACAGGAATCTGCCCTCACCCTGCCGGCGAGGCGACTTTCCAGGCTCTGCGCACTTATCGCACGTTATTGTGTGCATCTGCCTCCGGGCCTGCTGTTGCCACTGGGGCAGAACCTGAGTGGCTTCCCCTGTGCTGTCGCACGGTGTCACAAGGCCAGGGACGTGGCTGGGGCTCCATCGGTGCTGTTCCAGAATTGCCCGGCCGCTCCTGCCGGCTGGCTGCCAGTGTCCCGCTCCCCCCCGCGGGGGCCGGCAACGGAGGCCGAGTCCGTTCCAGGCGCCCAGCCTCCCCCCTTCTCCTCGGGGCCTTTGCCCTTTGGGTCCTCCCTCGAAACTGCATGTGTGTGTTTCAAGCACCCCTCCCAGGGCCGTTTCCTTCTGCAGGCTGGCCTGTCTTGGCTATTTCAGAGGCTGTGTTTGGCCTCTGGCTCACTGGGGACCAGGAAAACAAAATTTATCATCTGACTGCCCTGGTTTTTTTGTTGTTTTTTTTTTTCCTTCTTTCTCCTCCCCCCACCCCCCAAGAATGAAGCAAGCACTTTTCTGCCATTCTCAGAAAGAGCTTTAAACATGGCAGGCCACCGGCAGAAGTCTGTCCTCCTCAGACGGAAGGAATGCAACCATTAACAATAAAAAAAAATCCCCGGGATTTATGGGGGCCTCGGGCTTATGAGCCATTTCACACCCGTTAGCTCACATGACATAGCAATGTGGGGGGGGGGGCGGGGGGAGGAAGAGCGGGAATCGTCCTCTCCATTTGAGACACAGGGACACTGAGGCCCAGAGGCACAGGCCCTCATAGTGAGATTTCCTTGCACTTTCGACGCGGGCCAGTTTGTTCCGTGTAAACATTAAAAACGCACAGCATCGGGGCGCCTGGGTGGCACAGTCGGTTAAGCGTCCGACTTCAGCCAGGTCACGATCTCGCGATCCGTGAGTTCGAGCCCCGCGTCAGGCTCTGGGCCGATGGCTCGGAGCCTGGAGCCTGTTTCCGATTCTGTGTCTCCCTCTCTCTCTGCCCCTCCCCCGTTCATGCTCTGTCTCTCTCTGTCCCAAAAATAAATAAAAAACGTTGAAAAAATAAAAATAAAAACGCACAGCATGTTGAGTGACCCTGTCTTAGCGCCCCTTTTTTTCTAATACAAGAGCTTTGGGGAGTGGAGGAGGCAGGGCGACCTTCCCGTCGCGGGGGCCCGAGACCCCCGTGCAGATCGCTTCGTTAAAAACCAAAGTAAACACTGCCTGCGTTCTCCAGTGAGGCGCCCGTGCGTGGGGGTGCACGTCCCAAGAGCAGAATCGGGTGCCCTTTAAAGCCTCGCGTGGTTCCCGTCCACCAGGAAAAAGAATCCGGAAGCAAACAGCCCAGTCTCCCCTTGGGTGACACCATCCCCCCCGACCCCCTCCGTCTCGAAACCCAAGGCCGTTGCCAGGAACTCCCGGGGCCTCGTAAAACCCCTTTGATGAACGATCGCCAGGCTGGCCCCGCGGCTGGGGATGCGGGGACAAACACTCCACATAAATCTCGAGTGAACTCAGATGCTCCCGGGCTGCTGGGTTCTCTGCAGACCCCTGGTCTGCTGCACAGAATCTGCAGCAATCATTTATGTGGTTAGCTGCCAGCCTTCCAGGTCAGGGAGGTTTCCCCGAGAAGGTAGGGCACGGGGAGGGGGGCGGGGGGAGGGCTGGGAACAGAAGGGCTGGGAACAGACGAGCCGCCTCAGGGGTGCGTGGCTTGCGGGAGGCGCTCACGCCAACCGGCCCGTGTCCCCCAGGGTGCCACGCCGGCCGCTGAGGTGTGCTGCATTCCAGGCTGACTCCACGAGCCGGTGCAGCCTCCGTGACAGGCTAGAAAATAGGCACTCTTGTCACCCGATTGTACTGATGCGGACACTGAGGCTTAGCACGTCCCCAAGGTCACAGGGCTGGGAAGTGGCCTCGGAGTCTTGCTCTCATCCGCGCTGCTGTGTGCCCAGCTCCTGGCCGGCCGGCCGGCCATCCCTGATCCTCTGCAATAAAGGCACCCTTGTCCCTCGCCGGGTGCCGCCAGAGAGGCTAACGGCCAGCGCTTCCTGGACGCCTTCGAGTCCTGTCTATGGCTCCGCCAGGGGCCCCACCCAGCCCGGCTCCCTCACCCTCAGGCCCGGAACACTCGGGGGGCTGCGGCAGGTCCTGGGCGCTGGCTAACGGGGGGCGGGGGCTGGCGGCCAGCAGCGACAGATTCTTTCCAGCTGCTCTGAGTCACCGAAGGCCGGCCCGCCAGCCCGCCTGCCCTGGTCTTTCACTTCTGTGGTCGGCTGGTGCCGGGCGCACGATGGGGACGAGAAGCGAGACCGACGCACGCGTCTAGTCCTAACCCGGGGGGCTTGTTTCTAAACACCTCTCGCTGCCGCGCGGCCCTGAAAAGCGTGCATCACCTTGTGGGGACGGCTTGCGGGAGGTTCACAAACCGAGCACATCTGTGTTACCAGCACCCAGAAAGAAGGCAGGTCCAGCCTCCCAGGAGCCCACCCCCCCCCCACCCCACCCCCGCTGGTGTCCCTTCCGGGCCCCGCCCCCCACCAAGGGTAAGGACCCACGGCCAGAGCCCCGGGGCGTCCTGGCTTCCAACACCACACCGGTTTGTCACTTTTTTAGCAGCTTTATTGCGACGTGATTCTCACGCCACACAATCCCCCAGCTCAGTGGCTTTCAGCACGTTGACGTGTGTACCACCACGGCCACCTTCGGAACGTTTTCACCACCCCCCAGAGAAACTCCGGACCCTTTATCCATCACCTCCCGCCCACCCCAGCCCCCTGGCAACCCCTATTCGGCTGTGTCTCTGTGGGTTTGCCTGCCCGGAACGTTTCGAGTTAAGCGGAATTGTCTACTCTGTGGTCCTTTGTGCCCGACTTCTCTCACTTAGCGTAAGGTTTTCAGGGTTCACCCATGTGGAGGCATGTGTTGGTACAGACTGTCTTTGTACCTTATATAAATAGAAGTATGTCATATGTCCTCTTTGAGTCTGGCTTTGGGCTCTGTATTATGTCTGTGAAACCCTTGTCTGCTTTCTCCTGGAGGCGTACGGGATTCTTCTCTTCTCTTTCTTTCTTTTCTTTTGTTTGCTATATAGTATTCCGTCGGGGACGATGCCGTAACTGATCCGTTCCGCTCTCTTTCTAAGTTTATTTGTTTTGAGAGAAAAAGGGGTGGGGGAGGGGCAGAGAGAGAGAGAGAGAGAGAGAGACCCGGAGAGAGAGAGAGAATCCCGAACGGGCCCCGTGCTGTCAGCACAGAGTGGGACGCGGGGCTCGATCCCACAGACCGTGAGATCGCGGCCTGAGCCAACATCAAGAGTCAGACGCTCAACCGACCGAGCACCCCGGGCGCCCGTCACCCGTTACCGCTCTAGACGAGCTTTCGGCTAGGTGCTGTCTCAGGCTGACACGAACAGAGCGTCTCTGAACGTTCTGGCCCACGCCTTTTGTCGAACACTCATACCGTGTCTCTGGGCGCACGAGTGCGGGCCCCAGGGCGTTTGTGCGTACCGAGATGTCAGAAACCGCGTTCGGGGTGGCTTACGGCACACCCGGGGCTCCCTGGCTCCCCCCCCCCCGCCCCCGCTCTCAGCCGCCCACTCGCCAGCCCGACCCCGTGTGCCGTCTCCCCGCCCAGCAGCCCCCACGAAGCCCACACGGGCCGCAAAGGACAAGGGCCCGGGGGTCGGTGTTTTCCTTGGGCTGTGTTAGCACGTGTGGTTTCTCGGACCCGGCTCCGAAACTGTATTCCTTTCAGAGGCCAGAAATACTCGGGCATGGCTTGCTCTAAAAGGGGAAACACATTTTAAAATTCCAATCTGCCCAGGTCTTAGAATGATTTAGAACGTTCCAGCTGTCGAGAGGACGGCACTCACCAGGAACAGTGACTTACAGTCCCCAGTTCCCACTGGGAGTCCTGACTCCACTCCCCCCGGGATGCAAAGCGTATTTGGGGGGGTGGGGCGGGCTGGGCTAGGGTTATTCCCACTTCGTACATGAGGAGAGTGAGGCCCAGAGGCGCGGAACCACTTGCCCGAGATCACACAGCTTCTAAGGGACAGAGCTGGAACCCAGGCCCCAGGGCCCACCCTCCCAAGCATGACGCTACGTCCCCACTGCATGTCAGCACCTGGAATGGAAATCTCAGCCCTGCCACTTAGTCTCTGCGCGGCCCCGGTCAAGTGGCTGAACGGAGCCACACCTCCGAGCGCACACGCGTGTGGGGAATGACGGCGCCCGCTTCCCCAAACCGCCGTGGGGCGACCGGAGCCCCTCTGAATACAGACGCACCGCCCCCGCGGAAGGTACGGGAGGGACCGTCTGTTTCTCCCCGGCTGCTCCCCGAATGGCTCCTGCCTTGAAGAAGTATGTATTTTCGGAAAGCTGAGGCTTGGGACCTTCTCCAGCCCACCCCCTCTATTTAACAGGTGGAGGGGCCGAGGCCCGGGGACCTGGCTCTTTCCAGGCCGCACGCACGCGGCGTCGGGGGGGGGGGGGGGACCTCTCAGCTGAAAGCTCTTCCAAGCCCTCGGGAAAGGCGGGTTTATGGTTTCGAGGCCAAGGTGCCCTTGTCCAGGAGCTCTAGTATTCCTTCCTGACCCCAGGCTTTGCTCGGGACCCCGGGGCTCGGCTCCCGTGATGACCGGCCCTGGCCTCACGAGAGAACCAGAGCAAGTCTGATGCTCTGGGTGGTCTCCCGAGGCTCCGGGCTCACCCCCAGAAGGGGTGCAGGTGGGGCCAGGCAGGAGGCCGGGACCAGGCCCCCGGGGTCCCGCGGCAACTCGGGCTGGGCACCCTGACGCGCCTTCCAGAAAGACTATCTCTCTGTGGGGCCACCCGCGACCCTGCACGGCCATTAATATTTATCGGGCCTGAAAGCCGAGCCACTGGAGAGGGGAAAACGGCCATGAACAGGTGGCGTGGTGGCTGGCACCCCGGCCCGGGCTGTGGGCAGCTGGGGGTGCTTAGCGGAGGGGAAGGGGGCGGGTGAGGCGGGCTGAGCGGGAGGCCACTTCCGGGGGCAAAGATCTAAGAGCAAGGCAAACACATGGTCAAGGAAGAGAACATCGCATTATAGGAAGTGGCCGGGTGCGTGCGGCCAGAGGGTGGGGAGGAGTCGGGGTGGGGGCGCCCTGGCTCGGGGTGGAAGCCGAGGTTGGGGGAGGGGCAGCAGAGGCCTCCCCCCTGCTTCCCCTCTGTGGGCGCCTCACATCTGCTCTCCTCTCCGCTGGAGCCCGCGTGATCTTTTCAAAAGTGCAAATCCGGCCGCGGCCTCCCTCCTACGTAAAACCTCCTTCTCAGGTTTCATGGCTCTCAGGTGGTCAGACCCCCTCTTTGCCGGAGCCTGAGCAGGTCCCCCGGAGACCCGAGGACTCCGCTTGGCCACTTCCGCCCTCCCGGTGCTTTGGCCTTTCTAGGAGGCACGACGCGCTTTGCCTCACAGGGCCTTTGCACGTGCTGTCGCGGTTGTCGGGAACGGGAACTTGCTTCCCTCCCCTCTGTGCCTGTTTAATTCCTGCCTGTGCCAGACATAAGCCGTTCCTCACCCTTCTCCTGCTCTGCGGGCAGGCCCTGCAAACTCCATACCCCAGCTTCCCCCGCCGTGTGACTACCCGCTAGGTTCAGCCAATGGAGGCCCTGGAGGGAGACCCAGCGACGGACAGAGAGAGAAGCCGGGTATTTCTTCCTTTCCCTTCTTCTCTCCTCTCTCCCCTCTCCACGTCTCTCCCTCTCTGCTTCGGGCAGTGTCTCCAGAAAGGGCATATTTCTGCTGTGGCTCCAGTAACACTCCTCTCTGTCCCTCCAGCCTGGGCGGGGAGGGGGGAGGTGACAGCAGCTCTCTGTGGTTCCTAATCTCCTGCTCCTCTTACAACCGGCTTATCACTTTTGTAACCAGGTCCCTTCATTTAATTCCCTCTCCTGAGCCACCTGGGGTGGGTGTCCTTTTCCTGATGGTGCCCGGTTCATCTCTGGGTTCCTGAGGGAGGGTCTAGACCTCACGGGAGCCCTCTCTGGTCCTCAGGCCTGGCTCGGGAACCGCTGGGATATGCTAGGTGATTTCTTTTCCTTCTGGGCACTTCGTGCCGTTCGCAGTTGTGAATTCATGAGTGTGGTTATTCGATTAACATCTGTCTCCCCCCACCTCCCCCCCACCAAATTTGCAAGCTCCGTGAGAGTAAGGGCCAGACATTTGTTGTTGTTCAATACTGTATCTCTAGCACCAGAACCTAGCATAATGCCCAGCACTGACGGGGCACTCAGTAAGCATTTGCTGAAGAATGCACAGATGGATGGATGGATGGATGGATGGATGGATGGATGAATGGATGGATGAGGAGAGATGTGAGGAATTCATCCAATCAGAATCACTTATTCTAGGTGAATCTTATTTCCCCCTTTCTCATAAGGTCACTAGATAGACCGCTTGGAGAAACTCATCATTCATTCATTCGTTCAACTATGATTTATTGGGCACCTACTGGGTACCAGGATGAATGAATGGATGCGTGCATGGGTGGATGGATGCTTGGATGGATGGAAAGATGGATAGATGGATGGATGCATGGATGGATGGATGGATGGATGGATGGAAGGAAAGAAGAGGGATAATGGATGGGTAGGTGGTTGGCTGATGGATGATGGATGGATGGATGGAAAGAGGAAGGATGGATGGATGGATGAACAGATGGAAGGAAAGAAGAGGGATAATGGATGGTTGGCTGGCTGGTCGGCTGATGGATGGATGGATGGAAAGAGGAAGGAGGGATGGATGGACAGATGGAAGGAAAGAAGAGGGATAATGGATGGTTGGCTAGCTGGTCGGCTGATGGATGGATGGATGGAAAGAGGAAGGATGGATGGATGGATGGATGGACAGATGGAAGGAAAGAAGAGGGATTATGGCTGGTTGGCTGGCTGGCTGGCTGATGGGTGGATGGATGGATAGATGGATGGATGGAAAGAAGACGGATGGATGGAAGGAAAAATAGGGGATGATGGATGGGTGAGTAGCTGACTGGATGGATGGACAGAGGGAAGGAAAGAGGAGGGATGACGGATAGATGAGTTGCTGGTGGGAGGAAGGAAGAATTTACTCCTAGAAAAAAAAGGAAAGCAGCAAGGGAAGACGGACAGGCTGCATTAAGATAAAAGATACAACTATTCTTTTGAGGAGAAGCACAGGGAGGGGGGTGGCTGTGCTCACATGGGACCTTTGTCCTGTGTCCCTGAGATATGCAAGAAGGCCAGGCTCTGAGAAGGGAGTGGGCAGGAGAGGTAGCTTCTGAACTGAGCTCTGTGACCCAAAATTAATGGCTTGGGTCTGAAGAGCCCATTCCCAGCCATGGCTTTGAGGCCAACAGGGTGTGGCCGGTAGTCCTCGGGCTGCTCCAGAGACTTGGGGCTCCTGAACCGGCGGTGTCTACGTGCAACTGGCAGCAGGATGCAGAGGCAAACACAGAGACAAAACAGAGACCTTGGAGCCCCCGGGCCCCCATTATCATGGACAGCATTTCCCTTGACCCCAGTCTCCGGGGCGCAGGGCGGAAAGTCTCCAGCTTGAAGAGCCCCAGGATCGCCACGAGTCTGCTTGGCAAGCTGATGCCTGGAGTATCCAGGGACCCCCGAGGCAGGGGGCACGGACCACAGTTCGAAAAACACAGATATCAGGGGCACCTGGGCGGCTCAGTCAGTTAAGCGTCCAACTCTTTTTTTTTTTTTTTTTTTTTTTTTTTTATATATTTTTTTTTTTTTTATTTTTGGGACAGAGAGAGACAGAGCATGAACGGGGGAGGGGCAGAGAGAGAGGGAGACACAGAATCGGAAACAGGCTCCAGGCTCCGAGCCATCGGCCCAGAGCCTGACGCGGGGCTCGAACTCACGGACCGCGAGATCGTGACCTGGCTGAAGTCGGACGCTTAACCGACTGCGCCACCCAGGCGCCCCTTTTTTGTTTTTTTTTTTGTTTTTTTTTTTTTTTGCGTCCAACTCTTGATTTGTGGCTCAGGTCATGGTCTTGAGGTTCACGCGCTCGAGCCCCGTGCCGAGCTCTCCGCTGACAGCATAAAGGCTGCTTGGGATTCTCTCTCTCTCTCTCTCTCTCTCTCCCTCTCTCGCTCTCGCTCTCTCTCTCACGGACCCTCCTCCACTCACTCTTTCTCAAAAATAAACTTTTAAGGGGCGCCTGGGTGGCTCAGTCGGTTAAGCGTCCGACTTCAGCTCGGGTCACGATCTCGCGGTCCGTGAGTTCGAGCCCCGCGTCGGGCTCTGGGCCGATGGCTCGGAGCCTGGAGCCTGCTTCCAATTCTGTGTCTCCCTCTCTGTCTGCACCTCCCCCGTTCATGCTCTGTCTCTCTCTGTCTCAAAAATAAATAAACGTTAAAAAAAAATAATAATAAACTTTTAAAAGAAAAACAGGTTTACACGTTTTGTTTTTTTTTTTAAAAGAAAGAAAAACACTGATATCACTGGGTCTCAGATCGTATCAGGAAAGAGCGGGGAGGGAGGCAGGGGGGCAGTACGTGCTTGAACTTGGTAGCCAAGGATCCAGGTTCAACTCTGACCCCCTGAGCCTCCGTGTTTCCACCTGTGAACAGGGCACAGTGCCCTCTCTCGGTGTTGACGTGACTACTACATACAAAACACCAGCAGAGAGGGTTCCACACCCAGCAAATGTCCAGCTCCCAACACATCCACCCAGTTAAAACCCAAGAGCACACCTCCGTGACACCAGACGAGTTCCGGAATTCACAATTCCGCGGCTAACCCCGCACAGTGTTACTGGACACCTCAGTGGGGTCCGACACGACACCTTGAACCAAACTCATGGATATTTCTACAGCAAAACATGTGAATCTTCGCGCTGAGGCAGGGAAACAGAGGCTATAAACGGCCTCACGTCAGTTCGGGGCAGATCTCTGTGACCGATCGGGTTCCGCGCAAACTTCGTTTCTCGAGCTTTTGCGATTTGGGCATTTCCGGTGAGGGACTGGGTCCCGGGTCAAGACACAGGCGTCCCAAATGATTGCCACGGTAGCCTTGCTGTTGATGGAGAGGATTACACCGATACTGTGCGAGCAAAAGCTTGGAAAACACGATCTTCGCGTCCACGGAAAGAAGACAGGACACCGAGAGTCGATGTACCTGCCAGGGGGGTGGGTTCCTTCTACAGGTGGTGGTTTCCTTCTTTTTGTTTATAGGTGTTTTGTATTTTCATTCTACCAGGAACCGCGCATATATATTGGTTTGTGATTTTTTTTTTTTAAATAGTAGGAGCTTCAAATCTTTAAAAAATTTTTGATGTTTATTTTTGGGAGAGACAGAGGGTGTGCCGGGGAGGGGCAGAGAGAGAGGGAGACACAGAATCCGAAGCGGGCTCCGGGCTCCGAGCTGTCAGCACGGAGCCCGACGCGGGGCTCGAACCCACGAACCGTGAGATCATGACCCGAGCTGAAGTCGGACGCTTAACTGACGGAGGCCCCCAGGTGCCCTGGGAGCCTCAAATCTTTAAATGCCCACAGACTTGGTGACATTTCACTCTGGGGGGGCAGTGGTGGGTCAGGGGTGTGGGGAGACTCAGGAGCAGATGGGCACACGGCCCCGCTCGGGTCTTTTCTGGGGGTGACCCAAGCCCCCTTGGCTTTGTTCGCCTGAGTTTCGCTTTCCCTCCAGCCTCTGAGGAGACGCTGGCTTCCCCACCAGCGCAGGCCTGCAGGCTGCAGGGGTGCACGGAGCCCAGGGAGGAGGAGAGACAGGCCGAGAGGCAGGCGGGAGGGTGGGGGGGGGGGGGCAGGCGGCAGAGGGGCCACTGGGTGGGAGCTGCTGTGCCACAGCCACCCCTCCGACAGGTGGCCTGCCATCTGTTCCGACTCCCCACCCAAGCCACGTGTCCAGCCCTCTTGAGTTTAACTTTGGCTGCGCACGCGGCCTGAGTTCATACAGCCAGAAAAAGAACTCGCTGAGCGCGGGCCGGGCAGAGGACAGATCGCGGGTCGCTTGTCCCCTAGGAGCGAGGCTAAAAATGACCAGGGACCTTGGAAAGTCCCCGTGCTCAGGCCCTGACCTGCAGTTCTCCGCACTGCGTTCCCGGAGTTTAGCCTAAAAGCTTTTCAGAGCTGGGCGCACCCGTCCTTTACCTGACAGATACTGAAAGGCAGGCCCAGAGAGGCAAAGGGCATCACACAGCTTAACGTCGGTCGATTCGCTCATTGATTCCCCGTTTATCAACTGGGCTCCCTGCCGACTGCAGAAATAAGGCCTCGGGGAGCCTATAAATCCAGCGGGGAGACGCCATATAGACAGCAAAATTTAACAGAGTTCCCTAGCCCTGCCCCTGAACACCCGAGCGAGTGAAACTCTCTGAGCCTCAACGTCCCCACTTCTCAGAGCGGTGGTATGAAAGGTCACCGCCCTGGGGGCTACTGGCTGGTCCTTTCATTCAGCTTCCGCATCACAGACTTTTATTTTATTCTTGGGACAACCTTGTGCGGGGTCACGATCATCGGCCCTTTGCAGATGGGGGAAGGGACACGCCAAGGGTTTTGCCAGCAGGCGCGGGGCAAGCCCAGACACAGACCCGAGTCCCTTGGATCCCCAGCTGCCCCACCTCGACCCTCTGAGGGGCCCCTCCTCCTTCCTCTCTGAATCTGCCTCCACCCTGGAAGGGAACATGTTGGAACCTGTCACCAGGGCAGGGCCCAGCTGTCACCCTCCCAGCTGCTGGGACCCTGGTGTGTGGCCGCCAGGGCCAGGCCGCCGGGGGACGCCGGGTGGGGGGGGGGGGGGCGGGGAACGCGTGCAGCTTCTGACCCACCCGAGGCAGGGAGGGAGGCCGGGCAGGAGCCACAGTTACAGCGTTCTACCCTGTGCTACTCTCTGCCCCCTCGCAGGCCCCATCCTCCAGGCAGCCGGCCCGGCCTGACCCCTTGCTTCCCGCCAGGCCACGTACCTCCCCCACACTGGACCAAGGGACGCGCGGAGAGCCCTTGGTGGGGGCTTCCGGGTGGGAACTGCCTGCCTGGAAGGAACCCCAGGAGCCTGACACAGAGCCCGGGATGCACGGCGGCTCGTCAGTGCGTGCTGATTCTCACAAGTCTCCGTTGCAAGAGCGCTTCGTGAGGAGGCACTGAGAGCCCTGAGCTCGTGCCTGCCCTCCGGCCCTCCCATCAAAGGGCAGGTGCTCCTGGCACAGCACTGCCCTTGCCAGGCAGGATGGTCGGTGGGGAATGATTGGCTGACGTTTACTGCGGACATCTGTGCGGCCACGGGCTGTGGTCTCAGCCTCCCTGGGAGACGACGACCTTGAACCTGGAGACACACAGTAACTGACACAGGCCGAGAATTCAGGTCGGTCACCTCCGAAGCTACGTCTGGCCCGCTGGGCTCTGTCTTTTTGAGTAGATAGCTATTCTGGGCGGGCTGGTGGCTCTGGAGTCCGGTTCGGCCAGCCCTGCCCGGGTTGGGGTGGGGGAGCCTCTGACCTATGGGGTCCTGCCAATGGCCTCAATCCTCAAAGCTGTTGGGGGCTCCCCAGCAGCTCATCCAGACAGGGGCCAAGAAGGGGAGTATGGTGGGCACTCGACTGGGAAGGTCCCATGAGGGGACAAGGGAGGCCGGAGGCTGCACCAAGGGGTGGGGCCCGGGCCTGGACACCCCCTCCCAAAGGGCCCCAGGACACGCAGAGTGGGAGCCCTTGAAACGGACGCAGGGCCTTCCCTCCAGTGCTCAGGGCCCTGGAAACACAGGGAGAGGGAAAGGCAGCCAGCTGCAGGGGGGCGGGGAGCGGGAGGGCCCGTCCCGGGAAAGGCCTGCCTGCCAGGCCCTGGCCTCCCTGGGCCGAATGCCTCTTCCCACCGGCCCACAGGCGCCAGAGCCGGCCTGGGAAGGAGCCGCGCCAGGTCAGGGCAGGCCCGTCCCCTCCTTCGGGTCCCCGCCCTGAGAAGGGCTTTCTTCCCACCAGAGCCAGAAGCAGACAGAGACACCAGAGAGAGGCAGAGACAGAGAGCTACAGAGAGAGACAGAGCCACAGAGAGACAGAAACAGACACCAGAGAGAGACAGTCAGGGAAAGGCAGACACTCATCAAAGACCGAGGCAGAGAGAGAGAGAGAGAACAGAAACAAAGAGACAGTGGGAGGTACAGAAACAAAACGAGACAGATACAGAGACATAGATGGATAGAAACAGAGAGAGACAGAGACATCCAAAGACAGACGTGGGTGCACAGACAGACAAAACGACCTCACCTACATGGTGAAACACAGAGACAGAGATACAGACACAGGGAGAGACAGAAACAGATACACACACACACACACACACACACACACACACGGCGACGCAGCACCTCCCAGACAGAGACCTGTCCACGGCCCTTGCCAGCCTGTCACCCGCATCACCTCGAATCGGCCCCTTGTTGGGGGAGCAGCTGGTGTAGACCCTGGGGCCGTCCCGGGGGCGGTGACCCGAGACTGCGGGTGCCCCGGCCGCCCAGACCGTCCCCGACATCAGCGTTGTACGTTCTGACCCACACTTGCTCGGGCCGATTCCTTGCATGTCAGAACCCCGGCTCTGCCTTCGCCCGCTGACAGACCCGGGTCAACGGACAGCACCTCTCGGAGCCTCAGTTTCCTCCTTTCCAGGTGGAGAGGGGGTGGCCGTGGACCCGCCAGGGGGAAGTGATGTGCCTCAGCAGGTGCCACCGGGCTGAACGCCCCGCCGTGCGGACATGTCTACACCACCAGCATGAAGAATGCCGGGGGTCAGGCCCCCAGGGTCCAGACGGAGGCCTGGCCACCGGTCCCAGGGAGGGTGCGGCCTCGGGCCCAGGTTCTACACGGAGCCTCCGGATCTGGGCTCTACGCTCCATCCAGGGTATATCAGGGGGGTCACAAGCCTCGGGCAGCAGGACCTCCTACGTGCCGGCCCCGTGGGCTCAGCTTGGGGCAAACTCAGACTCCGGACAGAATAGAGGGGCTCAGCCTGCCCCGTCTGGAGAACGGGGACCAGAGTGGGGCCAGGAAGGACTGTGGGTGTGGGGGCAGGGACACACAGCTGCTTTTCTTGAGCCGATTCTACGGAGGCGCAGTGTATTCGCTAAGACGGATCCGTTTCAAGTAAGTTCAGGGGCGCCTGGGGGGCCCAGTCAGTCAAGCGCTGACACTTGATTTCCGCTCGGGTCATGACCTCATGCTTTGTGAATTCCAGCCCCACACCCGGCTCCGAGCTGACAGTGCGGAGCCTGCTCGGGATTCTCTCTCTCTCTCTCTCTCTCTCTCTCAAAATAAATAAACTTAGGGTGGCGCAGTCGGTTGAGCGTCCGACTTCAGCCAGGTCACGATCTCGCGGTCCGTGAGTTCGAGCCCCGCGTCGGGCTCTGGGCTGACGGCTCGGAGCCTGGAGCCTGTTTCCGACTCTGTGTCTCCCTCTCCCTCTGCCCCTCCCCCGTTCATGCTCTGTCTCTCTCTGTCCCAAAAATAAATAAAAAAAATAAATAAATAAATAAATAAATAAACTTAAAAAAATAAGTCAAGGCTGACACCCGTATACACCTGTGTGGCCGCCGCCCCCATCCAAACGACACTTCCGTCACCCCCGAAATCTTGCCTGGTGCCCCTCCCCGGCCCGTGAAAAGCACTGATCTGCTCTCTGTCACTGCACGTCTGGCTTTTCGAGAACTTCGTACAAACAGAGCCACCCGCACTCTCGGGTCTGGGTTCCTTCACTCCGCGTCGGGTTTCTGAGATCGTCCCGAGGCCCCGTGGGACTCTGTCACCCCTCCCTCTCTGTGGAGGGACAGGACCCTGCCCCACGAGGAGCACGGCACGCTCGCCCTGTCCCTGCACATCTGACCTGTTTCCGGTGTGGCTTACCAGCTCTTGGTGTCCACGTGCACTCTCGTTTCTCTCGGGTGAAGGTCTCGGGGGGGAATTTCTGGGTCACGGGCAGGTGTGGCCCTTAGGCCAATAGCGGGTTTGGATGCAGTTTCCAATTGTCTTTAAAATGGGGGTGGAAAAAAAATTAAAAAAAAAAAAAGGGGGGGCGCCTGGGTGGCTCAGTCGGTTAAGCCTCCGACTTCAGCTCAGGTCACGATCTCGCGGTCTGTGAGTTCGAGCCCCGCGTCGGGCTCTGGGCTGACGGCTCGGAGCCTGGAGCCTGTTTCAGATTCTGTGTCTCCCTCTCTGTCTGACCCTCCCCCGTTCATGCTCTGTCTCTCTCTGTCTCAAAAATAAATAAACGTTAAAAAAAAATTAAAAAAAAAATAAAATGGGGGTGAAAAAGTGGAAACAACTCAGACGCCCCCAAGCAGGCAGATGGATAAACAAAACGGAGTCTATCCACACGGCGGAGCATTATTCGGCGGTAAAAAGGTGCGAAGTCCTAACACCCACTACGTGGCTGGACGGCGCGAACACCCCGCTGAGCGACGGAAGCCGGACACACAGGGAGCGCCGTGGGGGAGTCCATCGGCGTGAACTGTCCAGACCTGGCGAATCCTTAGAGCCAGAAAGCAGACCGCGGTGGCCGGGAGTTGGGGAGGGGGCGGGGGTGAGTGCTGCTGGGCACAGGGTCTCCTTTCCGGGTGATGGAATGTTCTGGAATTAGGTACAGAGGTGGTTGCCCAAGCCGGAGAATGCACCACAGGCCACAGAATCGCGCATATTAAAACGGTGAAGGGGCCCCTGGGTGGCCCCGTCCGTTAAGCTTCCGACTTTGGCTCAGGTCACGTTCTCACGGTTCGTGGGTTCGAGCCCCGCGTCGGGCTCTGTGCTGACAGCTCAGAATCTACAGCCCACTTGGGATTTTGTGTGTGTGTGTGTGTGTGTGTGTGTGTGTCTCTGCCCCTCCCCAGCTGGCACACTCTCTCTCTCAAAAATAAATACACATTTAAAAAAATAAAATACAATAAAATGGTTACAATAGTGAATTTTAGATGATGTGAATTTTGCCCCAACTTTCAAAAGGGGAGAAAATCTGGCAGGAATAACGCCTTCTTCACAGAAGAAGGTGGGGAGGGTGAACAAGATGGCCCACAGAAGCACTGAGCGCAGGGCTGGGCACCCAGTGCCCAGGATAAAGGACTGAGATGTTCAGGGCTCTTGTCTGCTTATTCCCAGGCATGGCTCTCTCCCCCGGGCCTGGAACATAGTAGGTACTCAACCAACCGCCTGGCACGTAGTAGGTGCTCAACCAACATTTGTTCATCCGCGAGTAGCTAGCTTTCTGACCACGATCTCCCCAGGCCCTCAGGCCAATCCCTGCCAGGAAAAAATGGTAATGAGCGTGTTTGTAATGCTACTCTGACCTTCACGTTCATTATCTTCAAGAAATCTTCAAAACAATCCCATCCGATGGGAATCTTTTAACATTTATTATTATTAATCTCCCCGTGTTTACTGAGAAGGAAACCAGGAGAGGTTGAGGAACCCGCCCAAGGTCAGCCACCGACCGGCCCAGGCTGGCAGACTTGTGAGCCCGTGGGGCTAGGTGAGCAGGCCGCCACGGTCGGCCGGCCCGCACCCCCAGGCAGGACACACGTCTGGGGGGCTCAGGGCCTCCACGGAGGGGCACGTGTGCCCCAGGCCCCCTTTGCAGGCCGCCCTCTGCCCTCTGGAATTTAATAGATCTGAGGGGAGGGGACGCCCTGTGAGCTCCCAGCGGGTGGCAGGATGTGGCCTGCCTGGGACCCCCTCCTGGCCGAGCCAGGAGGAAGGGCCGCGAGGCGGCCTGGCAACAGGAAGTTCCCAGGGACTCCAGTCTGTTCCAAGTCGCGGGGAAAGAGAAGGTAAGGAAAGCACAGCGAGAAATAAGCCAGGGAAACCCGCGTGTGTGGGCGTCTGTCTTCAGGTGGCCAAACCTCTCCCGTGGACTCAGCCATCGGCCTCTCGTGCCCGGCCCTAGGTGGCCACCTCGACCCCCTGGCGGTTGTCCAGAGACCTCGCTCTTGGCCGCGTCTCAGCCGCGCCGGCCCGCCCCACGCGGTCATGCCGCTTGCCGCCTGGATTGGAGGCCGGTGTCCCGCGGGGGCCTCCCCTTCCCCATCCCACCCCCACCTCCCGCTGCCCTTCACACACACACACACACACACACACACACACACACACACGGGCTCCCCCCACCAGCCAACCCATCAGCACGCCGCTGCCCCACTCGGCCTTCCAAAAAAGTCCATTTTGCTCACATGGCTCCCTTGCCCTCCGTCTGTGGCTCCCTGGTGCCTCACGGAGGCATTTTGGAGATGGGCTCCACGCAAGGCCTCGAGCCAGGATTTCTGGATTTGCATCCTGGCCCAGCCACAGACAAGCTGAGCGGGGTCAGGCAAGCCACCGGGCCTCACTCCGTCCATCTGGAGAATGGAACAACGATGGCCCCTCCGACACCATGTTATCGGTGTCGCTGCTCTTGCCCCATCACGGCGACGTCTGCCTGCTGCCTCCCGCCCCTCCAGAGGCACACCGCCTTCTACGGCTCAGCTTGTCCCCCCGCCTGGCCCCCCGGCCCGCGGGGTCGCCCTGTCCTGCCTCCTGATTCTCTGTGGGTCAGACAGGCAGGCGGGAGCCAAAGCACTTGGAAACCTTACTGAAATGCAGATTCTGGGGGCGCCTGGGGGGGCTCAGTCGGCTCAGGTCACGATCTCACAGTTCATGAGATCAAGCCCCGTGTTGGGCTCCACGCTGACAGTGCGGAACCTGCTTGGGATTCTCTCTCTCTCTTTCTCTTTCTCTCAAAATCTATAAATAAACTTAAAAAAAAAAAAAAAAAAAGACATGCAGGGTCTGACTCAGTGGGTCTGGGGGCGGGGTGGCGCTGAGATTTCCATCACCTACCCCGGGGGGCATCCTGACTCAACAGTCCTGGGTCCAATCGCCCGGCACCGAGCTAGCGGGCTGGGAGGCAGAGAGAGGACAGACTCAGCCAACCACTGCCCGTGCTGTCGAGGGCACGGCCCCTCCATCAGTGGGGGAGGAGTCATACGGCCCCTCAACGGTGTGAGTCCCGGCTGCCCCCCCCAGAGCAGACCCGGGCTGGTATATAGCCGGCTCAAGGTCACTGGTCAGATTCAAGGGCCATTATGGCGGAAAGGGCGCCTTTGGGGGGTGGGGGTGGGGGGGCTCTGTCCATCCCCAACCCCAGCCAGCAGCTCCATCCGTGGGCACAGCTCGGCTGCCCCTACTTCTCCCTCGCGTGGGACCCCGGGCCTCCGGCTGTCTCCCCCGCACCCCACCCCACTCGCTCATCCATTCTACATCCATCCATTAAGCGCCTGCTGTGTGCTGCAGTGACATCCCCGCTGCTGCTGTCCCCACAATTGCCCTTCTTGGGACATCCTTCCCTTGCTCACCTGGGATGGGCCGTCTGCCCCTAAGTGTGAAAGGATCTGGCCTGGGTATCTGGGTTGCCCCAGTGCAATCACGAGGTTCTTAGAAGAGGGAGGCCAGAGAGTCAGAAGCAGAGAGAGGGAAAATGAGGCCGCTGGGAGGCTGGCTTTAAAGACGGAGGGCGAGGCGGCAGGCCAAGGAAGGCAGTGGCCCCTGGAAGCTGGAAAAAGTAGGCGCACGGATTTCCCCTGGGGTGCCCAGAAGGGTGCCAGCCTCAGCTGGCCCGTGAGACCCACGTCAGGCGCCCGACCCGCAGCGGCGTAAGAGGATACGTCTGTGATGCTTGACGCCACCGTGACTGGGGCCGGTTGTCACAGCAGCCACAGGACACTCGTACCCTGCCCTCGACGTCCCCTGGGGTCCTGACCACACCTCCCCTCCCTTCCCCGCCCCAGCCTGCCCAGCGCCGAGGACTGAAGGAGAGCCCACGCAGGGCCTCGGCCACCTCTGGGCTCCCGTGCCCTCACCGGCTAGTCCTACTAGCTTTCTTCCCCTGCCTGCCATTGTTAGCCACTTATCACGCCTCTGCATCGCACCTCACATCTAATTGGAATTTCCTCAAAGGCAGGAAACCTGATTTAGGGCTCTTTGTCTCTCCCACAGCACCCGGTGGTGCAGTGTGGGCTTAGCCGGACCACACGCGGCCTCCCCACCCTCTCGGCCCTGGGGGTCGGCCTCATGCCCTCTGGACGCAAAGCTCCCACTTGTTCTCGAGCTCAGCACAGCATCAACGAGAAAGTCACCTCTTCCGAGAGGTACTCTCCGATCGCCTCCTGGAGATGCCCCCATGTAGCATGCCCCCCCCGCTGGAAATCATTTCGTTTATTGCTTAGGTTTTTTTCCAGAACCTTCTTGGGGACAGCACCGTGCCCCCGCTGAGGGGGGGAATCCACAGCGCCCCCACAGAAAGAGGACGTCCGATGTCCCTGCTTCTAGCCCAGCCCCACCTGACCAGCTGGGTGACGTTGGGTGAGCCGCGACCCTTCCCTGAGTCTAGGGGCTTCGTCTGTAAAGTGCCAATGACAGCACCTGGCTGCCAGGACGCCGAGGGCCAAATAAGACGCCCAGGCTGGTGGCCCGACACGGTCCCGCCCACAGCAGGTGACCAGTTAACGGCAGCTCTTGTTTTCACCAAGGTGAACCCCGGCCCACTGCCAGGAGGAGGTGGCTTTCCCTGGCAATGGAGTGACAGCCCACGGCTGTCTTCTCCTCCTCCCTCCAGCGGGGCCGAGGGTCGGGGGAGACCCAGAGCTTCCGGGCCCCACCGCTGGGCGGGGGCGGGGAGGGGGGGCACTCTCCAGGGGAGCCGGCATTGCTCAGAGCAGGACAGGGCCTCGTCCAAGGTCACGCAGCCACATTGCCCACCTGCCCTCCACTCTGGTCCACGGGGCAGACAAGCAGGGCTCAGAGGCATCTGGAAGGTGGATAGAAACACCCCAATCGGTCCCCTGTTCGGCAGTAACGGGAATTGGACGACAGCTGTTTTCAAAGGTCCCCGGGCTCCAGGCGTGTGCGTGGGCACAACGGGGGGGGCGGGGGGGGGGGGGGTGCCGGGTGTTGCCGGTGGTGGGACAGAGGCACCAAAGAGGCTTGGGGGCTCAAGAGGTGTTTTCCCCAGTCACCCTGGGGCAGGAATCAGGTTGCTGACCCCCACCTCCGCCCGAAGCCCTGTGCTAAGGCCCCGGCCGGCTTCTCATAGAACCACCGGGGCCCCGTCCGGATCCAGGCCACAGGGAACGCGGACGAGCCTAGGACGTTTGGCGACAGGACACGTTATGTGGCCTTGGCTGGGGTTTGGAGGCTGCAGGGAGGCAGGCCGGACCCCTGGGGTATCGTAGCCTTGAGCCACAGAGCCTTTCGGGAGGTGGCCTGTCGTGGTTGGGGGCGTGGTGGGCCGGCTGGATGTCTCCCCTCCCCTCCCCCACCGCCCCCCCCCCCCCCGTCCCCCGACGCCCATTTATTGAGCCCCTCCTGGCTGCTCGGCACTGGGTGGACACTATTTGTATAAATATAATTCCATTTTGGCCAGCGTGTGTCCTTACTCTCAGCCAAAAGCAGTTTGAGGCCAGGAGTGACAAGCCTCACACGTTCTCGGCGCAGGGGGGTCCAAAGGGCCCTTCTGATGAGGAGGGGGACACGTCCTGAGGTCCCTGAGGTCCCAGATGTCATGTCTGCTGGATGCAAAGACAGACGAGCCGACAGCCAGCTGGGGTCAGGAGAGCTCGCCACCGTCAGAGCCACGGCACCCCCTGCAGAGGATTCTGGGGGGCGGCCCCCACCAGAGCCTGGAGGCCGGTGGGCAGGGCCCTGGAGGTCCCGAGGCCCAATGAGCAGAGAGCACCCACTTCCTGCATAGGCCCTCTCCCCAAGGTCCCCTTTGCTTTGAGCGATGCCCCCCTTCTGCCGCCTGCTGGGCCTGACCCTGACCCTGGCCGGGCAGCACGGGGCTCTCCGGGGAGCATTTCCACAAAGCCCCGTCCGGCCCCTGGGCTGCTGCAGGAAATCCTGGAGGCCAGCATGACAATGCATTGCTTCCGGCCGCCAAGTGGTCCCCGAGCACAGGAACGAGGTGCCAGTGGACCTAATTCTTCCCATAGGGACAGGGCCAGGCGGTCCCCCAGGGATGCCGGGGGTAGAAAGGTTGCTGTGGGTGAAGGGAGGGCATTTAGGCCTCTGAGGGACAGCCTTCCTAACAGCCCCTTCCTCATGGTACTCCTCTGCTCACATACCTTCTGTGGCTCCCCGCTGCCCAAGGGATCCAGTCTAGACACCGAGGCTCGGTATTCAAGGCTTTCTCAGGCCTCCCCACCGATGGGAGCCTTCTCTCCAGCGAGGCCCCTCTCTGTCTCCAAACATTCCAGCCCCGACCCCTTGAGGCCTTGGGCCCCACCATCCCGCCTGCCTGGGAGACCACCGTCCCTCTCGCTATCTCGCCTCCGATCGTCGGTCAAGCTTGTTCCGTGCTAATCGTGATCGGTTCTGACAGCTCCTCTAACTCAAATGTGGCCTGAAACCCCCCGGGTCGTTCCCACAGGGAAGACGCGCACAGCTGGTCCTGCCTCTGCTGTGGTGACCCGGGGCCTCTGGTGCCCCGCTGACGAATTGGGGAGAGCGGCCTTGTGGGTTGGTACACAGGCTGCCCGGCAGGTCAGACGGGATCGGCAGGTGCTAACCACCACCGTCGTGGTCCGCAGGACAACAGCTCCGAAGAGATCCACACCCGAAACCCCGAAACCTGCGAATTCGTCACCTTACCTGGCAGAGGACCTCGCAGAGGTAATGGAAGGATCTCGAGATGGAGACCACGTCCCGGCTTGGGTGGGGGGGCCATGTCGTCACGAGGGTCCTTGTAGGAGGGCAGCAGGAGAGCCCGAGTCAGAAGACACGTGTGACAGAAGCAGGGTCAGAGAGCAAGAGACGGGCAGGTGCTTCTCGGCTGGCCCTGAGAATTCGGGAAGAGGTCTCGAGCCCAGGAGTGCAGGTGCCCTGGGGAAAGGGCAGAAGAGTCCCCCCTGGATTCCCCAGAAGGAGCGCAGTCCTGCCCACACCCTCGTGTTAGGGCTGCTGACCCCCAGAACGGCAAGACAATAAATCGGTGTTGTCGCCGGCCACACCTCTTGTGCCGATTTGTCAGGGCGGCCGCACCCAGGTGGACGCCTGGTTCAGTCCTCAGGGCCGGCCCGGGAGGGAGGCGTGGCCATTTCCGGTCTCCACCAGCTCACGACGGGGGACTCCGGACCGGTGGTCTCCGTGAGCTGTCCACCCCCCCGGGCTCGCCTTGTTCCCGAACTTTTTCTGACGAGACCGTTTACATTCATTTCAGGTCACGTCGCCGTATTTCGCGTTGTGTCGTGACGTTGCGTTTCACCGTACTGAATCTCCTCGCCGCGTGTCTCTTTGCCCGCCTGCCAAGTTGTCGGGCGTCCTGAGGTCAGGGGAGGTGTCCTCTCGGGATCCCGGAGGCCGAACCTGGTGTGAGCGCACAGGTGCCTCGCCACGCGGGGATGATTGTGTCGTCCTTAACGCGCTTCCCTGTAAAATCACCTGGGAGTTAAAGAAAACAAAAGGCAAACTAAAAACAAACAAAAAAAAGGCCACAACACCTTTCCCAGGCTGCACCTGAACACATCAAATCGAACCTTCTGGGGTTGGGGACCCGGTAAGAGTATACTTTAAAGCTCGCCAAGGGCCATCAGTGTGCTATATGCCAAGATCTCCTTCCCCCGTCCTGGCTTATTTCATCTTTGTGGCAGCCAGCCCCACGAGGCAGGAACACTCATCATCCACATCGTACGCCTGAGATGGATGAGGCACAGAGAGGCCCATTAACCTGCTCAAGGTCACACAGCTAGTAAGCAGTAGGACCAAAGGCATCAACCCGGGCACGTTGGCGCTTGGGCCCCACGCTTAAGATTTTACCAGTGATATTATTTAGAATAAAAAAGAGCCTGAAAAACCTCAACCTAAAATTCATAGGGGAAATTCCAAAACAATCTCCAGAATGAAGAGCAAACCTGGAGGAGGGTCACTGCCCTGAATTCAAAACCTGGCGCAAACCCACAGTCACCCAGGCTGGGTGGTGAGGGAAGACACATAGATCAATGGAAGAAAACCGAGAGTCTAGAAATAAAACCCTCACCTCTACAGTCAACCGATTTTCAACAAGGGTTCCAAGGTCGCTTAATGGGGAAAGAATAGTCTTTTCAACAAATAGGGCTGGGATAACTCGACAGCCATATGCACAAGGATGGAGCATGACCCCTACCTCACACCATACACTCAAACTTAAAAAGGAATCCAAGACTTACGTGACAAAATGGATAAAACTAAAAAACTCTTAGAAGAGGGGCGCCTGGGTGGCTCAGTCGGTCAAGCGTCTGACTTTAGCTCAGGGGTTCATGGGTTCGAGCCCCGCGTTGGGCTCTGTGCTGACAGCTCAGAGCCCGGAGCCTGCTTCGGATTCTGAGTCTCCCCCCCCCCGCCCCTCCCGCACTCGCACTCTATCTGTCTCTCTTAAAAATAAACATTAAAAAAAAAAACTCTTAGGGGCGCCTGGGTGGCGCAGTCGGTTAAGCGTCCGACTTCAGCCAGGTCACGATCTCACGGTCCGTGAGTTCGAGCCCCGCGTCAGGCTCTGGGCCGATGGCTCGGAGCCTGGAGCCTGTTTCCGATTCTGTGTCTCCCTCTCTCTCTGCCCCTCCCCCGTTCATGCTCTGTCTCTCTCTGTCCCAAAAATAAATAAAAAAACGTTGAAAAAAAAAAAATTAAAAAAAAAAAAAAAACAACTCTTAGATGAAAACTTAGGGGAAAATCTTCATAACTGTGGGTTACGCAATGGCTCTCTGAAATGACACTGAAAGGACAAATAACGAAAGAGAAAACAGGGAAATCGAGCTTTGTCAGAACTGAAAACTTTCCCACTCCAAAGGTGACCACCAAGAAAGTGAAAAGACAACTCACAGAGTGGGAGAGAATATGTGCAAATCGCGTATCTGATAAGGGACCTGTATTCAGAACACATGGCCGTCACCAAAAAGGCAGATAGAAACAAGGGCTAGTGAGGACGTAGAGAGAATTGAGCCTTCACACACGGCTGAGAGGCGTGTAACATGGGCGGCCACTCTGGAGAACCTGGAAGAGCCTCAGGAGGCTAAACGTGGACTTATAATATGACCCTGCAACCCGGAGAGCTGAAAACATACACCCGCACAAAATCCTACACGCAGACGATTCCAACAGCCTTGTTCATGATAGCCCAACGTGGAAACCACCCAACGGCCATCAGTGGATGAACGGATCGACCAAAATGGTCTAGCCGCGCACTGAAATATTACGCGGCCATAA
This sequence comes from Neofelis nebulosa, assembly GCF_028018385.1. Lineage (NCBI taxonomy): Eukaryota > Metazoa > Chordata > Mammalia > Carnivora > Felidae > Neofelis > Neofelis nebulosa. The sequence continues at coordinate 58,418,862 of NC_080798.1, read as the reverse complement.
AAAAGAGGAAAGGCCACCACCGACGACCTTTGACGACATCACACGGAGTGAAAGAAGCCAGTCACGAAAGGCCACACACTGTAGGATTCCATCTGTCTGGAGAAATAGCCAGTGTAGGCCAATCCCAAGGGACAGGGGGGAGCTTACAGGTAGCGTAGGGATACCGACTTGGATGAAAATGGGGAAGGACGGTGAGAACGGAATAGAGAATTTCTTTCCAGGTTGACGGAAATGTTCCGGAATTAGCTGGTGGTGAAGGCGTCACAACCTGCGTCTATACTGAGAAACACCGAATCGAGTACACGTGACCCGTGTGGCCTGTGACTTAGACCTCAGTGACACTGTTACAAATTGAGAACTTCTTCTTTTTTTTTTTTTTAACTTTATTTATTTTGAGAGGGTGAGAGAGAGTGTGTGGGTGGGGCAGAGAGAGGTAGAGAGACAGTCCCGAGCAGAATCCCCGTGTGGGACTCGAACTCACAGACCGTGAGATCGTGACCAGAGACGAAACCAAGAGTCGGATGCTTCACCGACCGAGCCCCCCCCAGGTATCCCCGTTAACTTCCGTGTGGACGATGCCCCTCGCGGCCCACACTGCTCACACAGCCACGCTCTCAGCCACTATGCCACGACACCTTGAACACGCACAAAGCCTCTGGGCAAGGGGGTGCTCAGAGAACGGGAATTCTCTTCCCCATGCCCTTCCTGCAGGCGGAGTTCATGGTCCTGCAGTCTGCCCCCCCACCTTTATTTTATTTATTTACTTATTTTGTATTTTTATATATTTTTTAATGTTTATTTATTTTTGAGAAAGAGAGAGTGCGAGCAGGGGAGGGACAGAGAAAGAGGGAGACACAGAATCCGAAACAGGCTCCGTGAGCTGTCAGCCCACAGCCTGACATGGGGCTCGAACCCACAAAACTATGAGATCACGACCCGAGCCGAAATCGAGAGTCAGACGCTCAACCGACCGAACACCCCCGCCCCAGGCGCCCCTAGTGCAGTGGTTTTTAAACACACACACACACACACACACACACACACACACACGTATAAATATATATGTGCATTACTACTTAGGGACCATGTGAAAATAGACTCCCACCCAAGACAAACAACTCTGTTCCATCAATAAATACATTGTAAGGACAGAGAGGGAGGGGGAGAGGAGAGACAGAAACAGAGATAGGGACAGAGGGAGAGAGAGAGAGAGAGGGGAGAGAGAAAGAGAGAGACAGAAAGGAACAAAGGAGAAACCTACAGTCTGTATGTTAAGCGTCTATGTTAGATTAACCCTCCACGGCGTGGACCTTAGTTGGATCCTGACTCAAACAAACGACCGAGCCCCCCAGGTATCCCTGGGGTGGGAGGCAGTGTTAAGAGGGAAAGAAATGAGCACGTCTCCGCTCCCCGAATGCAGCGTCTTCGTCGAACCTTCGTGGGACTTGCCTTCCCCCGGCCGGGCCCGCAGCAGACGGCCGGCCGAGGTTGAGTTCGATGGGCTCCTTAATGCTTCAGTTTTAGCCCTGGGGTGACAGCGACAGGCCTTCTCCAGATAGCTGTGGGTGTTCTTCCCAGGATCCGTGTTTCTCCTTCCCCGGAGGCCCCTTCTCCAAACGCCGCTTTGTAGGACCGGGAGGCCACATCGCCAACCAGCCTCCCCCGCTGCCCGAAAGCACCTCGCAGGGAGAGATTTGGTTGTTGAAAATATTTTAAATATTTTTTAAAGCCAGGCTATTCGTGCAACGGCTTTCGCAGTCAAATAGATTATACATTTTCCCCTTTCGATTAAAAAAAAAAAAAAAAAAAAAAAAGGGGGCGCCTGGGTGGCTCAGTCGCTTAAACCTCCGACTTTGGCTCCGGGGAGGATCTCGAGGCTCGCGGGTTCGAGCCCCGCGTCGGGCTCTGCGCTCACAGCTGAGCCTGCTTGGGATTCTCTCTCTCCTCTCTCTCTGCCCCTCCCTCCTTGCACTTTCTCTCTCTCAAAAAATAAAAAAAAAAAAAAAGAAAACCCGATGAAGATACAGAAGACGCAGATGTCTCTGAACTGGAATCTGATTGTGACGCTGAGGTTGCAATCCCCCCGTGGTTCCTGGGTCCCCGGTGTCCCTTCGTCACCTCTGCCCTGGGGACGCTGACCTTCCGTGGCCCTCGAAGGTGTCTGTTTCCTCTTGTCTCCAGCCCTGGCGCGGGTTGTTCCCACTGCCTGGGACACCGTACTCCCGCTGTGCCAACCCCCTTTCTCCTGGCTCTTACTCATCTTTCCGTTTTCAGCTTAGATGTCTCCTCCTCCAGGAAGCCCTCCTGATTGTTCCAAGACTAGGGTAGGTGCCCCTCATTAAGGACTCCTGCAGGCCCCCACAGCTGCTCCTATGTTTTGTATTTAAATACGTGGTTGACTGTTCCCCTTGCTAACTAGGCCCCGACGAGGGTGGAGACTCTGAGGTCTCCTGGCTTAACCTGCTGTCCCACCTCAGGGCCTCTACCTAGCCAGGCCACCATCCCCTCTGCTTCCCTGATTATGGCTGGCTCCTCCCAACCTCTGTCCCAAGACAGAGCTCTCTCTGCTCTGTCTTTAGGAGAGTGGTCTTCCTAAACTGCAGGCCAGATGGTGACGCTCCCTTGCGTCAGCCCACGGAATAGCTTCCCTCTACTCTTCGAACAAAGCTCAAGGTCCCGGCCAGGGCCCACAGGATTCCCATGATCAGGTCCTGTGCCCCCACCCCCTCCTGTTCCTCTCTCCTTGCTCCCTCCATCAAAGCCCCACAGCTTCCGTTCAGGCCCTAGACCCCACCAAGCCTTTTCTACCTCAGGGCCTTTGCACGTGATCTCCCCACTGCCTGGAGCATCGTTTCCCCTACTCACGAGGGGAGACCTCTCTTCCTGCCCGGCCCGGGGTTAGAGGCGCCCCACCCGTCTGAAACGGGCTGATCTCGGCCTCATGGGTTCTGGCGCTTAGCTTCTTTATAGACCCACCCTAATCATAATGACTTGCATTCACTGACTGGATTTGTTTTATTCCTAACATGCCAGTAAAGTGAAGGAGGCAGGGACACTCTGTCTGGCACTGTTATAATCCAGGTACCTGGCACGGGCCTCGACCCGGGACGATTCGGTCACTGTGAACAAAACCGAAACGAAACCAAACCAAACCAAAAACGAATACACGGCTGAAGGGGACGTTCTGGCTGAGCCTGGGAGATGGCCGAGAGCCTCAGGACTTCTCTGCTCTCCTGGCTTCGAGGAGACGGGACTAACAGCCCTGCCCTGCCGCCCCGGGGCCAGCCAGCCTTCCCTGGTGAGGCTTTCCATTTGCCGAAGAGCTGATACTTTTATTTTTATTTCTTTTTAATTTTTTTTAATGTCTCTTTTTTTGAGATAGAGAGAGAGAGAAAGAGAAAGCAAGCAGGGGAGGGACAGAGGGAGAGGGAGACACAGAATCGGAAGCAGGCTCCAGGCTCCGAGCCGTCCGCACAGAGCCCGACGCGGGGCTCGAACCCACGAACCGCGAGATCGTGACCTGAGCCGAAGTCAGATGCCTCACCGACTGAGCCGCCCAGGCGCCCCGAGAGTTGTCACTTGTAAACAAAATAAATACGACATAAAGTGTCCTGGTGGTGGGGGTTTCAGCAGGTAATGGGAGGAGGGTGCCACACACAGACAGATAGACGGATGGATAGACAGACGGCCAGGAAGCCACGGGCTGCCAGCACCCAGCTGGCCGGGGCTGGGGGGTTTGTGGCTGCGGCTGGCAGTGGCTCACAGCTCTGGGGGGTCCGTGAAGCCCTCTCTGCAGCCGTGTCCAACTCGGCAGCCAGCGTCACGGCCCGGGAGCACCAGGAAAGTTCTGGAGGCTGCAGGGTCATTTCTCTCTCTTTAGAGGCCCGAGAGGAAGGGGTGCAACACGTGATGGGGGCGGGTAGGGACCGCAGCTGTCCCCCTCCCCTATCCGCCACCCCCTGTCGTCTTCCAGCAGAAAGCCTAGGTGTGTCCAAAATAATGCTGTTTGTTCAGGATCTTGCCCCCTGCTCAGTTGCAAAGGTGGGGCTTAAGGCCGAGCTCCTCCAAGGAGAAGATGCGAAGTCTCGGGGAGGGGAGGAGAGACACGGAGGCGAGGGAGGAAGTGGGGGAGGGGTAACCACTGCTGAGCCCTAATCAGAGAAGCCCCAGCACCCCCCACCCCATCACGTCCCCAACCTAAAACCACCCCAGAGGCCCCCTCCCTGGGCTTGGCAGGCCAGCCTGGCCGGGGGGACCCCGCCCTGGGCCCAGGCCGTCCCCTCCCTCCTGGACGAGGCTGGTTACACAACCGCCTCCGTGGCAGCCGGCCAGGAGCGGTCACACGGGGCAGCTTTGCGGGAGGGGTGTGTAGGGGGGGCGGCGCTTCCCAGACCCGGGCTGTCGCCACCGCCGCCCCCCCCCTCCCCCCGCCCCGTGAGCTTGGCCGGGAGTCAGCTCTTCGGCCCACTGGCTCGACCAGACTGATCCAGAGTGTTCCCAGATGTGCGCTGCGGGTAATAAAAAGGCGAGAGCTGGTTCCTGTCAGCAGCGGGGAGCTCCAGGAGGCGACCCCCAGCAGCCGCCCTGCCGGGCAGATGTTTGCAACGTGTGCTCTAGCGGCGGGGAAGGGAGGCCCGGGGCATCGGGACAGCCCGGCCACCGCACCGCGACCGCACAGGAGGCGTCACCACACCCCTTCTCTGTGGACACATGGCAGAAGGGGGGGGGGGGGGCGGGGAGGGGGTGCGTTCCCCCTGCCTGACCGACCCCACACAGCCCGCTCCCCTCACCCCACCTTGGACATGGCCTGGGTGTGGCCATCTGGCAGGGTTTGCCCAGAACCCCCACCCCCTGCCGGTGACACTGCGGCCCCGACCTTGGGGAATGGGCTTCTGCTGGCCCCGACCTTGAGGTTCAGGGGCCAGGTGCCAATCACCAGAGTTTGCCCTTGCCTCTAGGCAACGAGGGAGAGCACGGGACCCGGTTCTGGCCAATCACAATTTGCCATTCTCCCAGACACTGCGATTGGTGCAGGGAGGGGCATGTGACCTAAGGAGGACCAATCGGAAGTCCTTCCCTGAGATTTTTTTCCTAGGTGGGCGGAGGTGCGGGGAAGTACCAGCCTGAGCCCCGCACCTTGTGCGATGCAATACCGGGATGACGTTCCTGTTCCCCAAAACGGCTCTGCGGGCGGGGGAGGGGGAGGGGGGCTGGGGTCCAGAGCTCCTGCAGCAGGTCGGTGCCCGCACCCGCTCGCCAGCCAGGCGGAGCCCCAAGGGGTCTCTGCAGGGCCGCTTCTAGTTCTGGAGCCGCGACGCTGGCTCCTTCGCCGGGCCTGTGGGCACAGGAACCACCCTGGGCGACCCACTGACCTGGAGCATCAGAGCACCACGAAATGGGAGCGTCTGGAAGGGGGGGGGGGGGGGGGCAGCTGCCGCGTGCACTGCGGCGAGGAGGGGGACCGTTTCCGCAGGTCCCGCAGTTTCCCTGCCTATCTTCGCTTTAAAACGCAGGCTGAGGACAATCAGACCAACCTCGCCGGGTCAGGCCCTGGCAAAGCCGCTGAACGGTGGAGAAGTTAAATGAGGGCAGGCCTGCGTGGCCCTCTCGGAGCAGGAAGCGGGCCAAACCAAGGCCAAGTCCTGGAGGAAACAGAGGATTCTTTCCCTTAACCCTCGCGCTGACCTTTTGGGGATGGCCTGAACCTCCTTCCTTTCTTTCCCGCTTGTGGGAACACCAAGAAGCACTTTGATTCCATCATGACAGCTTCTCTCCTCCTCACAACCACTGTCCCTTCCCCACCACGCACCCCCGAGTCAGGGACCGTGTCGCACTCACTTTTCAGACGAAGAGACTGAGGGTCCGAGTGGCGATGAATCCGCTCAGGAATACGGCTGCTAATGCCTGACAGGACTGAGGCCCGGACACGGCGCTCCTGACCCCCAGGCCAAAGTGGGGGGGGGGGTGGTCAGCAGTCCGGCAGGACTTTCCTCAGCAGGACAGTGGCTCCGACTGATTAGGCTTTGCTGGGGGGGGCTGGGAGGGACAGACACCCGCCCCCGGGAGCTGCCCCGCGTCTTGGGTAACCTGTAACCCCCCCGGTCCTGTGGCTTGACTGCGGTCCTTGCCTCCCTTCTCCTCGCTTCCGCGCCCCTCCTGCCCTCCGCTCCACGTTCCCCTGACCGCCCGGCTCCCGGGAGACGTCTGCCCGCCAGGTGTAGGTGGTGACCCCCCCCACCCCCACCCCCAGCGTCCATCCTGGAGAAACTTCAGAAAGAAGCAACGTAGTCGCTGTGGCCTCCCCCTAAGAACTGCTGTTTGGGCAAAGGCCACTCTACTTTCTGCGTTGTTGGGGTATTACTGGAGCCAGGAGGTGGGCAGGGGTGGGGGGTGGGGATCCGGCCGTGACCCCTGCATCTCTACAAGGCGCAGATGCGGCCCGAACATGCTGGGCCCCGCGGAGCCCCGGGGTTTGCAGAGCCTCTGTGAGGCAGGACGGTCGCATGGTCAGTCACTCCCGGTTGGGAGGCAGATGTGTCTGAGCATTTTTTTTTTTTTTGAAAAATACATATATTTTTTATTTCATTCATTTATTTACTTATATTTTAATGTTTATGTATTTTGGGGAGACACAGAGAGCAAGCGGGGGAGGGGCAGAGAGACAGGGACACACAGAATCCGAAGCAGGCTCCGTCCAGGCTCCGAGCCGTCAGCACACAGCCCGACGCGGGACTCGAACCCCCGAACCGTGAGATCGTGACCTGAGCCGCAGTCGGCCGCCTCAACTGACTGAGTCACCCAGGCGCCCCAAAGATAGACATTTTTTTTTTAATTTTTTTTTTTTTCAACGTTTTTTATTTATTTTTGGGACAGAGAGAGACAGAGCATGAACGGGGAGGGGCAGAGAGAGAGGGAGACACAGAATCGGAAACAGGCTCCAGGCTCCGAGCCATCAGCCCAGAGCCTGACGTGGGGCTCGAACTCACAGACCGCGAGATCGTGACCTGGCTGAAGTCGGACGCTTAACCGACTGCGCCACCCAGGCGCCCCAACATTTTTTAAAGTTTATTTGTTTATTTTGAGAGGGAGGGAGAAAGCATGAGACAGGGAGGGGTAGAGAGAGGGGAGAGAGAGCCCCAAGCGGGCTCTGAGCTGTCGGCGCTGAGCCCGACGCCGGGCTCGAACCCACAAAGCCGTGCGACCAAGACCCGAGCCGAAACCCAGAGTCGTGCACCTACGACTGAGCCCCCCGGGCGCCTCGGATGTGCCTGAGCCTAAACCCTGCCCGCAGCTGGTAACCTCAGTCACGTCCCCCATGTGGCAGGTGGGGGTGACAGCTGCCTCAGGGCTGCTGGGCAAAGCCCGAGCGAGTCGGGGAGGAGGGCACCCACACGGACGAGCCCCCCCTTCTCCACACCCACCCCTGCCAAGCGTGACAAGCGAGTCAGGCGCCCGGGCCCCAGCCAGCACCACCCCTGTGCTCAACTCCCTGCTCGTCACCTCCTTCCAGGGGGAACTGCCCTGACAGCCTGGGGGTGGTGGCAGGCAGAAAGTGGAGCGGCCCGGCCAGCAGGGTGGGGGCCGGGAAGAGAAGGGGCGGCCACAGGAAAGGTGTGGCCGGAACCCCCGGAGCCAGCAGCTGGGAGGAAGGAGTCGCCAGGTGGGTCCCGCCCTTGGAAGGCGGTGCTGGGCGGGCAGGGGGCCAGGCCACTTGGCAAGGGCGTTCTGGCCTCCGGAGACCCCGGGATGTCCTTCGGGACAGAGGGCCGAGCATTGTCCCTGATTACAAGAGGTTCTGGCTGGTGGCTTTCACACGGTCCACGGTGTCCCGGGGCCGATTCCCCTGGCTCAGCGGGGTTTCACACGGTGGCCCCTCCATCTGCCACCGTCCCCGGGCTCGGTGCCACGTGGGCGTCAGACAAGGCGTGAGGGGGGGGGAGGCGGCCTTAGCCTTCGCGCACACGCACAGTGGTTCATTCGATCTGCATTAATGAGCGCCTACTGTGTGCCGGGCCCTGTACCAGCACTGGGGAGGGAGTGATAGCAACTGTATATATAGTTGACCCTGGAAACAACACAGGAGTTAGGGGTCCCGACCTCCCCCCACCCCTGCAGGCGAAAATCCACGTATAACTTTTGACTCCCCCAAAACTGAACCGCTAAGAGCCTACAGAAGGCTCACCGATGACAGAAGCAACCAATCAACACCTATTTTGGACGTAATGTGTGTTATACGCTGTATTCTTGCAATAAAGTAGGCTAGAGAGAAGAAAAGGTTGTGAAGAAAATCAAAATGGGGCGCCTGGGGGGCTCCGTCGGTGAAGCGTCCGGCTTGGGCTCGGGTCACGATCTCGCGGTCCGTGAGTTCGAGCCCCGCGTCGGGCTCTGGGCTGACGGCTCGGAGCCTGGAGCCTGTTTCCGATTCTGTGTCTCCCTCTCTCTCTGCCCCTCCCCCGCTCACGCTCTATCTCTCTGTGTCTCTCAAAAATAAATGCACGTTAAAAACAAAAAACAAAAAACTCTAAAGAAAATCATGAGGAGGAGACATTGATAGCACTGTATTCATTGGGGAAACAAACGCCACACCTAAGTGGACCCGTGCAGTTCAAGCCCGCGTTGTTCGAGGGCCAGCTGTATAATCCCCACCTCCGCTATCCCTTTTATTCCCTTCTGACCCGTCACTGCTCTTTGTCTTTGAGGTTAGAAACTGGGGTGGGGCCACGTCACAAGCCAATTAAATCATGGGATGAGCCCGTGGGGTACCCGGGCTCCGGAAGGCGGTCCCAAGTTCAAATCTGCTTATGCATCAGGGCTGCTTATCATCAGGGTTGCCACGGTCAGTTGCTTAGGTTGCACAATGCGCAAAGAACCACATCCAAGGGGATGCTGTTTGCATCGGGGACATCTTTATAATTTAAACAAATATTTCTGTATGTTTATTATCGCCTTACTGATGGGAAAGCTGGGCTATGTGCACATCAATTATGTCAATTTTCTGCCAGACAGCAACAGAGGAACTCGATCTAACAGTCCCTGTAATGCAATGGTCGTAATCGTTCCTAACAGTTGGTATCACAATTTTGAATTCTTCATTATTTTATGTTCAACAGTTTATAGAGAATGCCTTTACACTTGATATACACTTAAGCTTTCTTTCTTTCTTTCTTTTGAATGTTTATTTGAGAGAGAGAGAGAGAGAGAGAGAGAGAGAGAGAGAGAGCGCGCGCACAAGTGGGGGAGGGGCAGAGAGAGAGGGAGACACAGAAGCAGAAGCAGGCCCCGGGCTCCGAGCTGTCAGCGCAGAGCCCGACGCGGGGCTCGAACTCATGAGCTGTGAGATCGTGACCTGAGCCCAGTCGGACGCTTCGCCGACTGAGCCCCCCAGGCGCCCCAACGTAAACTCTTTCTAAGGAGACTGGGTCAGACTGTTCACCTCTCTGAGCCTCAGGGTCCACATCTGTCTTAGGGACCTGATGGCCTGTCCCTTGTGGGGCATGCCAGGGACCCGGGAGTGTAACAGAAGTCTGTGCACACGGCTGCTGCTCGGGAAACGTGCTTGTGGTCTTTCTCCACAGCCATGCAGCCCTCCTGGAAACTCGCTCTGCAAAGTGGAGGCAGCTTGGTGCCTCAGTTTACCCGCCCCAGAAGCAGAGGCGGCTGCCCCCGGGATCACAGTCACAGGAGGACGCTCTGTGTTTACAGAGCCCTATTCCACCGGGGCTGAAATTCTTGCCCCTGCGTATCTCCAAATTTGGTCCTGCCCAGTCTCTCGACCCCGTTTCCTGTCCCCCGCCCCCGCCCCTCTCTGCCACTGGTGGGGGCCGTCCCCAGAGCCCCCAGAAGCTGCCCGAAGAGGAAATCCTTTTCCTCCACTTCCAAGGCTGGAAGCTACAGAATGTTTCTCCCGGAATGTTTTGGCTTCCACGTTGCAGAATGTTCTAGCCTCATCAGCCACAGGTCGGCCGCAGGCTCCCCACCCCCTTTCCCTCCCTCCGGGCTGGCAATTCTTTGGCCAAAGCCTTGCGTGGACCTCCCCTCCCCTCTCCCCTACGCTGGCTCCGCCTACACCACCCCTGCTCGTAGGTTTGTTGCGAGCAGAACAACATATGCCAAGGAGCCCAGAAGAACAGACCGGAAATTACCCAAACTCGCCCACAGCTGATCCTTTCCAGAACTAGAGACGCCGGGGTAGCAGAAACATGACAGCCTGTGGCCCCCAACACGACGAAGCGGGGGAGGACAGACACAGATCCGAAGGGCTAATCGGATCCTGCCTTGGCCTTTGCAAAGAAAAACCCGGTTCTCTATTCACTTGGCTCCTACCCCTCCCCTCTTGGCAGCCGAATAATTAAATATTCATGCATTTTCTCCTTCCCCTAAGAAAGCGATAAGTCCGATTTCTGCTCACACACAGAAAAAGTGCCCCAAGGCGAGGGGTTGGAGCCGAATTTCAGTTGAAGACATCCATTCACGGATGAAAACACCCTTCACCTTTACTGCTGTGAATTTCCCAGATACACACGGTCAAGACAATCGGAGAATTATGAGGCTCCAGGACCAATTAGGGCTGTTTGTGTTGACGTAAAGTCTGGGGGAATTTTTTTCTTGCCCTTGCAAGTATTTATGATACTGACAGATGCGACGGGGAAAAAAAAAAAAGAAAAAAGAAAAAAAAAAAATCCCAGAACAGGAATAAGCCTGTGGGGCCACGTGGATAAGGAGTCCATGTGAAAAGCCGTCTCTGGTTTTGTTCGGGCCGCCAGATCCGCCACTGCCGGCGTCTCGAGTCCGGGAAAGAAACATGCCTACTGTGTGCCGACGCCTTCCCCGGGCACGGGACCGGGAGGAGGCGGCTGGAGGGCAGCGACGTAATTTTCTCCGGGCGACAAGAGCAGGGGCTGGGGTTTGAGCGCCGGTCTTCCAGCTGCCGAGACCCCCGCCCCGTGTGGAATTCTGTTCCACGCGGGCCCTACTGTGTGCAGAGCTCGGCGGGGTGAAGGGGTGCTCAGCCAAGGCCCCCGCGAGCGGCCACGCGGCGCGAGGGAAAACTGGCATCCTTGGGACTCGGCCCCGAAACAAGTCTCTCCTGGGCACGAGGAAGGTGCCACGCGGGCGGGGTCCCCGTGCCGCTCGCAAAACTGCCTGGAGCCGGGGTTGGCCGCTGCTGGGCTCGAATGCACCCGCAACCTTCCAGAAGAGAGGCATTTCAGCACCTACCGTGTGCACAGGGACTGGGTGACGGTGTAAGGACGGAGGCCTGGACAAGCGAGCCATGCCTGTGACCTCAGGGTCCCGCCTGGGAAATGGGAACAAGGAGAGAAGCAGGTTGCCGTGAGGACGCCCCGAGACGAAGCAGCAGGGGATTCCCATGGGTTTATGCGGCCAGAGGCCGGGGTTCAAATCCCGCCCCAACCCCTTACTGGACGATCCCAGGCCCGCAAGTTACCCCCTCTGCGCCTGTCTCCACATCTGGAAAATGGGATAGTAATAGCTACGCACAGGGCTGCTGTGAGGTTCAAGAGTGTTGGGGCGCCTGGGGGGCTGAGTCGGTTAAGCATCAGACTTTGGCTCAGGTCCCGATCTCGCGGTTCGTGGGTTCGAGCCCCGCGTCGGGCTCCGTGCTGATGGCTCGGAGCCTGGATCCCGCTTCGGATTCTGGGTCTCCCTCTCACTCTGCTCCTCCCCTGCTCTCTCTCTCTCTCTCTCTTGCAAAAATAAATAATGAGGAAAAAAACTCTATAATTTGTTAAACAGTATATACAAGTTTTATGTAGTTTTCTGTATACATGTTATACTTTATAATATAAAGATTGTGTGTGCTCCTGGGGAAGGAACGCTGTATACAAAGTCCCTGAACACCGTCTGGGCACATAGAGAATGGTCAGTTAAGGCGGGTGTTATTATCATTGTCCGGTAGATCAACGAGAGCCATGGGGAATATCCGCGCGAGGGGGGGGGGGGGGGTCACGCTTAGCAAAGTTCTGTTTTAGGCAAATTAAGAAGTAAAGATACAGAAGCCAGGATCACTAGCCCAAGCAGTATCTGTGAATATTTTTTTTTAATGTTTTTATTTATTTTTGAGAGACAGGGAGAGAGACAGAGCGTGAGCAGGGGAGGGGCACAGAGAGAGGGAGACACAGAATCCGAAGCAGGCTCCAGGCTCCGAGCTGTCACCACAGAGCCCGACGCGGGGCTCGAACTCACAAACGATGAGATCGTGACCTGAACCGAAGTCGGACGCTTGGCTGATTGACCCCCCCCCCGCCACCAGGCACCCCTTGTGCAGAAGTACCTTTGTTGGGGAGGGGAAGATGCTCCTGCCGGGGGACAGAGTCCCAGGCCAGGGCACATGGCTCGTGGAATGCAGCCAGCCACTCTCACAGAGTGAACAACCTGCCCAACTGTACCCAGCAGCCCTGGCCAAGAAGAAGGGACGGAATGACTGTCCTCCAAATTTCTTTGCCTTCCTGGCTCAGCCCCCACAACCCCCTCCACCGAGCGGGCAACTCTGAGGCTGGAAGCCCACGCAGCAGATGGGAAGGCTTCCCAGCTGGCATGTGTGTGTGGGTGGGTGGAGAGGGGGAGCGCGTAGCGACTTCCTGTGCCCCAATCCCAGCTAGCTCGCTCTCTGACCACATTTTTCCACCTCGCTTTTTGCCTTATAATGCGCTCACACGTCTTAAGATCTAGATTGTTTTTTGTGAATGGAATGTAACTTGAGAGCCGGAGAGGAAAGTGCAGACGGAGAAGCTGTCCCTCTCCGTGAGAAAGGCAAGCCGGGCGGGCCCCGCAGGGTCCCTGGCGGCCAGGGCCGCCGGTGAGATGGACAGGGCCAGGTGGGGAAGGTCACGGGTGCTGGCAGGGGCGAAACTGGAGAGGCCGGCCTCCTCCCTCAGCTCCCCCACTGCGTGGCGGCCCCTCCAGCCGCATTTTCTGGGCTGTGCGCTGATCAAGCTCCAGGGCGGGACCACCCACGGAGGAGAAGCCGACCTCTGCCCGGGAGGGGGCACCCGGGGGCCGTGGCCTCTCCTACCGGGGCTCCGGCGACTTCCGGAGGCCCATCCCGCAGTGTGGGCCCAGCCCCTGCGCTGAGCAGCACTCATTCATTCGTTCAAAAACTGTTACCGACGGGCTGACCTCGAGCCAGGAACTGCACCGGGCACCGGGTACTGCCGTGAAGGAGACAGCGGAGCCCCCCGCCCTCGGGGACTGGCGGGAAATGCAGCCCACCCGTGACTCTGAGCCTCAGCACGGACCGGGGGTTTCCTGCGGGTGTAAAATCGTTCAGTCCTTCCAGCAACTCTAGAAAGACATCATTACCGACCACTTTAGAGATGAGGAAATCGAGGCCCAGAGCGATTAAACGGCTCCCACAAAAACAGAGTCAGCAAGGCTGGACCAGGTCGGCTCGATCCCTGGCCCGAGGGTTTAACCGTTGCCCTTCCAGCAGCGAAGGCTCAGCTACGGGCAGGCGCAGGCTCCCTGGGCTCCCCGGGTTGTGGGGAGGCCTGGGGAGGCCAGGCTCCCCCCAGAGTTGCGTGGCTCCCAAAGCCACCGGGAAAGGAGGGTGAACTGGGGGGAAATCATGGAACTTCCCAAGGCTCCTGTCTTCATAAACGGAGGATAGTAACCCTCTCTGAAGGGTGAATGTGAGGATTAAGCAAAGTTCATCACAGGTAAAGTGCTCAGTACAGTTTCTGGTATATAGCAACGTTTAATAAACGCCGCTTTGCACAGTGGACAACCCGCCCAACAGTACGTGGCAGTACCCTCTCTAACCTCTTTCATGAAAAGGCTTACATTCAAACTGAGAGGACCCAGCAAGGGCTGGCTTTGAAGGGCAGAAAGATTTGGATGGTGTTTAGACCTCCAGAGAGAAACAAAGAGGTGGCCATCTCAGACTTCCCTGCTGTTCCTGACATGCCTGTGTTTGTGCGCAACTGTGCTCAAAACGTACCGGCCCCTTCCCTGGACGGTCCGGGCCACAGAAATAACCCCCGGCAAGAAGACCTTGAAGAAGAGGTTGCAGTTACTGGCTTTGAAAGCCTGGAAAGTTTCAAAGGCATGAATACCGTATAGACTTTCCAGGACTTCTGAGTGGAGAAAGCTGTGAAACATCTAAAGCTCCCATTTCCCGGCCCTTTCCTCTGCCTTGCTTTTATTTATTTATTTAAAAAAAAATTTTTTTTTAACGTTTATTTATTACTGAGAGACAGACACAGAGTGTGAGCAGGGGAGGGGCCGAGAGACGGGGAGACACGGAACCCGAAGCAGCTTCCAGGCTCCGAGCCGTCAGCACGGAGCCCGACGCGGGGCTCGAAGCCACGGACCGCGAGATCGCGACCTGAGCCGAAGTCGGACGCTCCACCGACTGGGCCCCCAGGCGCCCCTCCTCTGCCTTGTTTCTGATGTTAAGATATAATCCACGTATGGTGACATTCACCATTTTAGGGCGCACAGCTCGGCGGTTCTTAATGGCTTCACAAGCGTCACATACGTAGTTCAGGACGTTTTCATCACCTCCGGACGAAACCCCGTGGGCTTCGGCGTCACCCCACTCTCCCTCCCCCAGCCCCGGCCCCCCTGAGTCTCCTTTCCTGTCTCCGCGACGTCCCTGTTGCTGACACGTCACGTAAATGCGGTCACACAGCACGCGGTCCCAGCCCGTGTCAGCGCTCCGTTCCTGTTTGGAGCCGACCCACGTCCCTCGCGCGGTGGGGCCCACGTCTTGTCCATCCGTTCACCCGCTGACGGGTCTCTGGGTCGCGGGCACTTTCCGGCTCCCGGGGACAACGGCACTGCTGCGAAGGTCTGCACGCCCGGCTCCGCACGGCCGCTTCCACCTGCCTTGGGTCGAGTCCCCGGGAGGGGGACGGCCGGGTCACACGGCCGGTCCGGGCGTCACCTCTGGAGGAGAGGCCCCGCCGGCAGCGCACGTGGGCTCTGACTTCTCCGCGTCCTCGCCCGGGCCGGTCACTGTCCCTCTTTGTGCTTCCACACGTGGGGGTGGGGGCGACTCCCTCTTGACTCTTAACTCCCTCGCCTACCGGGTCGGGTCGTCTGAACGAAGCCCTCGCCCCCCAACCCCACCCCGCCATGCTCTGGCTTGACTGGGGCCTCCCGCCGGCCGGCCGGAGGCCCCAGGAAATCAGGGCCCGCACCTGCCTTGTCTGCCGCGGTCCCCGAGGCCCGGCCCGGAGCAGCTGCTCAAAACGAATTGCGTTGACGGAGTCCTGACTGCACCTGCTTCGCGATCTAAAGATCGCCTGTCGGTTGGAGGCGGGAGGGCCACACCGAGGCCGGCGCCGCGTGGGAATTTCCAAGTCCTCAGCTCCGCTCCCATCCCTAGCCGCCACTCCAGGCCCCCGCCGGGGCGGGCCTCGTCCTCGGAGGGACCGCCCCGGGAGGGACTCGGTGTCGGGGCGGGGGTGACCGCCGGGCCGCGGGGTTGCGGTTCTGCTCCCGGATGGCGCCCCGGCCTGGCCGAGGCCCGGCCCCCGCGACTCGGCCTCGGGGGTGGTCATCTCGGCCAAACGTGGCGCGGGGTCGATTCATCGGGGCGGGTGTGCCGGGGCCGCCCCGGGGAGAGAGGAAACCCGAGCGCTCAGCACTTACCGTTTAAAGAAAGAAGTTCAGCACAGCGACGCTGAGCCGTCCCCGTGGGATCAGGGAGCCTGCGGGGAGGTCACCCTTTGTTCCCGCTGACGGAGGCGGCCTGGGCTTGGACGGGGGCCGCGGGCTGCAGCGGAACCCTGAAGTCAGCAGAGTTTGTCTTGGGTGCCTTCCCACTTTCCTGGCTCACACCCCCCCCCCCCCCCCCCCGTGCTCCCCGCTCTGCCAGAAAGTTCCTACCCCGGGCCCGGCCAGTCCCCCCGGCTCCAGGACCAGGAATAAAATCGCCCTGGAGCCCTGACTCTGCGCCAGAACCTGTCAGCGTGCCGCGGTGTGGCTTATTCCTCCCGCGAGGGAGGAGGCTGACGTACTCGTCCCATTTGACAGACGAGAACACTGAGGCCTGCAGCAGGTCAGAACCGGTCCGCGGGCCCGCGACTGGGAAGCAGAGGGGCTGCTCTGGCTGTGGGGGGGTCCCCAAAAGGGGGGCTGGGGGTCGGCGCGGAATAGTCGATGTGTCTGTAGAAAGCGTGGGACCGCTCGGTGCTGGTTTCCCACGGGGGGGGGGGGTGGGGGGACGGGGGCGGGGATGCCCTGGGGATTCCGTCCTACTAAGCGAAAGGGTCCCGAACCTATGGGCCAAAAGTCCTCAGGGAGACCTTCCCCCGCGAGGTGCGCTGAGCCCCCAGGAAGGCTGCTGGCGTGGCGTTCGCACGGTTAGAAATTTTTACTTCTCCCCCTGGCCGCCGCTGCGATGCATCCTGACGTGCTGTGCGTCAGACCCTCGGCAAATGCCAAGGCTGGTTGTTCCCGGACGTGGCCCCCGGGCACAGGGCGGGTGCTTCATCGATATTTGTTCAGTAACCCACCACGTCCAGGTACGTGTCCTGTCGTGGAATATCGCACAGTCATTAACAAGTGGCCGGCCGAGGCCAACCTCGACGGTGGGTACGCAGATCGCCATGTCCTATGGTTTCCCACGGTTCCATATATTTGAAATCTTTTTTTTTTTTTTTCCATTTATTTTGAGAAAGAGAGAGCAGGGGAGGGGCAGAGAGAGAGAGAGAGAGAGAGGACCCCAAGCGGGATCCACAGTGACAGGGCAGAGCCTGACGCGGGGCTTGACCCCACAGGCCGGGAGATCATGACCTGAGTCAAAGTCGAGAGTCAGACGCTTAACTGACTGAGCCACCCACGCGCCCCTTGAAATCCTTCTTAATAACAAAAATCACACCAAGGCAGAGTTTATAAGAAACAACACGGGAATGCCTGTGATCTGCAGAGTTTAGGAAATTATAAAAATTATTTACCAGGGACGCCTGGGTGGCTCAGGTGGTTAAGCCTCCGACTTCGGCTCAGGTCACGATCTCACGGTTCGTGGGTTCGAGCCCCGCGTCGGGCTCTGGGCTGACAGCTCAGAGCCTGGAACCTGCTTCACATTCTGTGTCTCCCTCTCTCTCTGCCCCTCGCCTGCTCGTGCTCTGTCTCTCTCTCAAAAATAAATAAACGTTAAAAAAAAAAAAGCATTTACAAAAGACATAGTAAAGAAACGTATCTAAATGTCACTCCCTGGATGGCAGATTATGGGCTTTTCTCTCTACTTACGTTCCTGGATTTTCTCTTCTTTTCTTTCTTTTTTTAAGCAGGCTCCACGCCTAGCGCGGAGCCCAACTTGGGACTTGAACTCACGACCCTGAGGTCAAGACCTGAGCAGAGATGGAGCTTCAACGACTCAGCCGCCCAGGCGCCCCCTCTGGATTTTCTATAATCAGGGGGAAATGCTTTGTGAAAAATGTAAGTAAGACACGTCCCCAGGGTTTTACGCTCCCCACCACCCTTTCCTGTCCTCCTTTCCTAGGGACATGGCAATTGCTCCTAAATTATCTTCCCTTTGCCTAGAAGGGATCAAGGCTTTCCCATTGTACAGAAGTGTTTGTGCGGCCAGGGGCTCAGCAGGAGCAAAGAGGGGAGCTGGGGCTGGGCTCCCCGGAGCGGGGGGTCCAGAGATAGCACCCAGCCGGCTGCCCGTGAGAAAGCGATACGCAAGTCAGAGTACAGGGCGCTCGGTCTCCAGGGCGGCACAGATGGGAGGACACTCGGTCTCGCCCTCATACAGATCAGAACACGAGATTCAGAGACGGACGGTGACCCGAGGCAGGTCACACGGCACGGTTCCCCCAGGACAAGGGCCCGGGGGCCCTTCCCGCAGCCCTCCTGGACTTTTCTGTCAGGTGGACCCGGAGAGCAGCTACCCCAGCCCCTTCCCGACTTGTGCATCATCGGGTTTTGAAATCATCCCTGGGTTTTCCAAAGGAAACATATTTTGGGGTTTCTTTGCTTTCTTCTGCTCATTTGAAGAAATCCGAGAGTCCTTTCCTAATTGTTTGGTCAAGACTGCAGACGGGCAGTGAGGCATGCCACAAAAATGATGTCGAGCCCAGGGAGCCCGCTGGCCTGGAGGAAGGACATCAGGCCTGTCACTGGTGCTGGGTCAGCACATGAACTCTGAGTTCCAGAGAGCACAGGGTGTTTGCCAAGCTCCCCAGATCCCTGACGTTGGGCCCCTGTTGGGAAAGACCAAGGGAGTCCACATCGAGCTCCCTGAGGCCGGGGCTCTTGTGGGTGTGGGTACAAACTGAGTCCCTGGGGAGTTGGTAGCTGTGAGGCCTGCCAAAAGTCAGGCCCTGCAGCCTAGGCTACATTCCCTAGCCTCCTTTGCAGCTAGGCGTGTGGCTGTATGACTGGGTTCTGGCCGACGGGATGTGAGCACAAAGTGATGTGCACAACTTAAGTCAAGGAAGGGGCCTGGTCTTCTTTGCCTCGCCCCGCCCCCTTCTTCTGAGCAGCTAGAAGGTGGATGTGATGGCTGGAGTTCCAGCAGCTATTTTGGACCAGGAGACACTCTAGGAGTAGAAGCCAATAGAGGAAAGAGAAGGGAGAAACCTGGGCTCTGACATCACGACATCATACAGGTGAGAAATCAATGTCCATATTCTTAAAGCCATGGTTATTCGGAGTTTCCTTTTACTTGTAACCAGTACTATTTCTAAATGATGCATCATTTTTTTGGCCGGGGGGTGAAGTTCCAGCCAGTTGCAGAGGGGCTGTAGGGGACCTACCATGTGTGAGAGGCTGGGGCAAGCATGAAGACGGAACAGATAATTATTATCCACAACAGTAATTGTGACATGTATCACTCTGTGTACAGCACTTAGCCCAGTACCTGGCACACAGTAAGAGCCCAATAAATGTTAGTAACTGTATTGTCCTTACAGGTAGTTAAACCACGTATCCCGGCACGGAAGATACAAAGCCCAGGGGGAGGAGACATTTGACCATGGCCCTAAAGATGGAACAAGAAAGAGCAGGGGCACCCGGGTGGCTCAGTCGGTTGAGCGTCGGACTTCAGCTCAGGTCACGATCTCGCAGTTCGTGGGTTCGAGGCCCGTGTCAGGCTCTGTGCTGACGGCTCAGCGCCTGGAGCCTGCTTCAGATTCTGTGTCTCCCCCTCTCTCTGCCCTTCCCTGCTCACATTCTGTCTCTCTCTCTCTCCCCAAAATAAATAAACGTGAAGAAATAAAAAAAAAAAAAAAAAAGCAAGTGACATCATCAGGAAATGCGGCAAAGAGCTTCATGGGTGTTTCACAAGATGCCCTTGGAAGCCAGGAGAACAGTCACGACCCACCCTCACTATACGGGTGAGGACACTGGGCCTCCGAGAGGGCACGTGCCGCCCCAAGGCACCCAGCAGGGACGGATGTGAACTGGGACAGTCTGGCTCCACGGTCCTCCTCCCTGAGGGTCTGTGGGCTGGGAATCAGGGCTCAGGCCACGGGGAAAACAGCAGCAAAGAGCCGGAGCAAAGCGCCGGGGGTCCGGTCGGGGGCTCAGGGCCCCCGTCCGGGAGTGGGGAGCACGAGGAAGCCGCTGAGGGCGGGTGGGGGCGCCAGGGTCAGCGCCCCCCGGACAGGTGCCCGAAGAGTCTTCTCGTCCTCCGTGGCCAGCCCGAGAGAGGGGACAAACGGCTAGACTTGGAATTTAAAGGGAGTTTCCTGTGGCTGGTGGAGCAAATGACCACAAACGTCGATTATGTCACGTCCTGGAGGTCAGAAGTCAGAGTCGGGCGGGGGGGGGGGAGGGCGGGCAGGGTGAGTCTCCCACCCCCACACCTTTCAGGGGCCGCCCGTCACCTGGAGCTGGGCCGCTCTGGTTTACCGTCGGCTGCTCTTTGCCAGTCTGAGGCCCAGCAACCGGGCACAAACTCTGCCGTCCCCCCTGCCGGCCACACCCGGCCGGGGCTGGCCCGACGCCCCCCAGCGCAGGCGCGTTTGGGATGGAGCCATCTCCCAGGGGTCTGGACCACCCTGCCGCTTTCCCCCACCAGGACCCGGCTGGCAGCTCTACCCACCCCCGGTGCCACTGGGGCCTCTCGGCACGACCCCCGGGACCCCCGCACACACCCCCCCAAGCCGGACTCGGAATCGGAAGGAACGCCGGGGCCCGGCGGGACCGCGAAACCACTGCCGACCGTGGGGTCTGCAGCGCCCCCGAGGTGAACCCCCTCCCTGAGTTCGTGCGCTGGCCTTCCGGCTTTGCCCAGTCTGCGAAATGTCAGCACAGGGTGAGGCGGCTGCTGGAAAACGAAAGTCAGTCTTTGCACTGACAACGTCTGAGGCTGGATCCTGGGAGGGCAGAGCTCCCTGAGCCCAGCAAGGTCAGGCTACATGTGGGTACACATGTAGGGGCAGGCCCTCTGCCCATTTGGACCTTATGCCCCCATCCCTCCCTGGGTTACTAGGGCCAGACACAGAGGGTCCCTTCCCAACATCTCCCCAAGGTGACCTTATGAGGGAAGTTACTGTCCCCACTTCACGGATGAAGAAACTGAGACTCAGTGGGGGCGTCCTGGCCTGTCCTGAGTCCCAGCTAGGAGCCCGGACTCGGGCCCCTGGACAGAAAGCTCCACGAGGCAAGGACCTGTGTGCTCACGTAGGGACGTGTCCCTTCCAGCAGCCGGGAGCCAGGGCGGAGGGGACACTCAGGAACACCTAATCCTGGACAGAGGATCAACTTTGCCCAGACCCAGGGCCACCGGGGAGAGCTCCTCCTAAGGGTGAAACCTGATGTTCCAGAAGACATCAATGACCCCAATGGAGGCCCGTCCCCTAAAACGACTGGCCCAGAGTCCACAACAACGTCAGAATCGAGCCAGCTAAAGACAGCAGGTGACCCTGGGTTGGATCCTGGAGCAGGAGAAAATGATGTTTGCTTCTTCACGAGAACGACTTTACCGGGACAAGCGTGAATTCTGAACAAAGTCCGTACATGAGATAATAGAATAATACTGTGTAAGCAGAGGTAATTTCCTGATTTTGCTGTCTGCTCTGTGGCCGCGTAAGAGGCCGGTCGTGCTCTTAGGAAACACACACGAAGGGTCTGGGTCCGAGGGGGCGTCGGGTCCACAACTCGCTGTCCGGGGGTTCAGAAAATAAACTACACGGAAAGAGGGAGAGAGGGCGATGAGACAAACTCAGTAAAATGTTTGCAATCGGGGAGTCTGGGTGAAAGAGTCTTGCGTTATTTCTGTACGACTGAAGTTATTTCCAAATAAAAAGTTGCAAAATAGAAAAGTCAGTATCCTGGAAGAAAAAAAAAAAAAAAGGCTGAGGGCACTTCCCACTCTAAGGAGACGAAGAATCGGGCAGGGATCGCAGCCCCTCCTGAGTCGGCAGGGACCCACATGCGACAATGGGGGACGCGTGAATTTCCGGACAGGGTACTGGATGCCAGCACTGCGTCCGTGCTCACTTCCTGGGTGTGACAGTCCCATGAGGTCTCCTAGGAGACCGTCCTTGCTCTCTGCAGGCCCATGCTGGATTCCGGGCAAAGGGTCAGGAGGTCTGCGTCCCTCCGTGTCTCCTAGCTGTTCTCCCTCTGGCCGCAAGATGTCTCTAGGTGGCCCTACGACAAGGTGGTTTCCATTTTTCAAGGTTCCTAAAAGCCTCTAAGACGTGAATTCAAACGTCGCCCTTCCTCTCCCACCCGCTGCTTTCTGCCATCTGGGCTCAGGCCGTGCTTTCTTGTGTGTGCTTCCTGCCCTGTGTTTCCAGGTCCCCGGGCCGCTCTGCCCGCGCCACCCGGGAGGTGCCCATTAGGGGGTCTCTGCTGCCCTCCTGTGGCCACTGTCTGCAACACAGACGCCCGTCCCCAGCGGCCGAACCCCGACCCGGTTCCCGTAGCTTCTCTTCATCCTAGAAGAGCCGGGGTCTCCAGGGAAACAGAACCAGGCAGGTAGATGACAGACTTATCGTAAGGGGTTGGCTCGTGGGGTCGTGAGGGCTGACAAGTCCAAAGGCCGGAGCTGACGCTGCGGCCTCGAGACTTTCTTCGTCCCCCGGAAACTTCAGTTTGGCTCAAAAGGCCTGCGACTGATTGCATGAGGCCCACCCAGGGCACGGAGGACCACCTCCCGCACAGAAAGTCAGCCGATGGTGGGCGCTGACCACAGCCACCAGACGCCTTCCCGGGGACCCCTGCACCCGAGCCTGACGAACTACTGGAAACCCTGAGGGCGAGGCGGTCGACCCAGGAATGCGACCCCAGGACTCGGTTACCTGAAAAGCTGACATTAAAAATTTTTTTTTATCTTTATTCATCTTTCAGAGAGAAACAGGGCGCAAGCAGGGGAGGGGCAGAGAGAGAGGGAGACACAGAATCTGAAGCAGGCTCCAGGCTCTGAGCTGTCAGCACAGAGCCTGACATGGGGCTCAAACTCACAGACCGTGAGATCATGGCCTGAACCGAAATCAAGAGCCAGACGCTCAGCCGACTCAGCCTCCCGGGTGCCCCTCCAACTCCTGCTTTTTAAAAGAAAACCCACCCTTTGGGAGGAGAGAGTCTGTTACGGCTTCTGAGTGAGTCAGGAGCGAATGCGAACCGGCCAGACAGGGCTCCCCGGGTCTGGCTATCACGGGGATTATCTGCATGAGTCCTTAATGAAGAAGCTGGAGAGAGACAGAAAGACAGACAGAGACAGAGAGGGGGGGAGGGAGAGAGAGGGAAGGAGGGAGGGAGGGACACACAGGGAGATCTGGATGCTGCCAGCAGGGGACAGGGCTGAGGAAGGGCACCAGATTTAGTGACCACAACGAGGCAGTGGCTGGAAAGGCGAGAGGGAGGGACGGAAACAGAGGCCACTTGTTCTCCAAAGTTCTACTGAGCAGGAGCAGACGAGAGGAGGGCTGGGGAAGTCAGTTGGGAGAGCTTCTCCGCGAGGAGAGGCGCACTCATGCGCAGCCGGCAGGAAGGAGCGCCGAGGGACAAGGACCCAGAGCGGGGATGCTTCTCTGGCCAAGGACCCGAGAAGGTGCCGGGGACGGGACCCAGAATCCCCGGGGCAAAGGGGCCTCCTCCGCTGTGGGCACCTCTCGACCTGGACGAGACTCGCAGCCGGGCCTGCTCAGGAGGGGACTAACCGTCCAAAGGGATAATCAAAAGTGTAGGGCGCAGGTGTGAGGTCAGAGGACCGGGACAGCAGGCAGGTCACCAGCCCCCAGCGGAGGTCTGTCCTATTGAGGTCCGAAGTCAAGGTGCGGGCAGGGCCGAGCTCCCTCCGAGGGCGCCAGGGGACGGTCTGGAGCCTTGTCCAGCTCCGGTCTTGCCGGCGGTCCCTGGCCAGTGGCCACATCCCTCCAGTCTCAGCCCCTGGGTCGCACGGCCGTGTCCCCGTGCCTCTGCCTTCTCTTCTTACGGGGACACCAGTTGCTGGACTAGAGCCCCCCTACCCCAGCACGACCCCTGTCGCTAATGACATCTGCAAAGACCCTCTTTCCCGATAAGGCCGCTTTCAGAGGTTCTAGGTGGACACTGGGGGAGACGTTATTCAACTCATTGCAGCCCCCACGAGCGAAGGGAGCCAAGGATGTGAGAGGGAGCCGATCAGGTGCCCAGCTTCGTACAGGGAAGAGTCGCGTAATGGCCGGCAGAGCCTAGGCGCGCGGGTCGCAGGAGGCGGTGGGTCCCACGTGGATCTACGCAGGAGGAAGCTGAGTCGTGCTCACGCACTGCTCAGGGTCCACGGGAACACGGGGTAGGGAGGGGGCAGGCAGCAGCCACGGGGGAGCCGTCACCACCTCGGGGGTCCGGCCCCTGCCCTGTCCCTTTACCCTCACACCAGAGACTTCTATTTAAAAAAAAAAAAAATTAATGTTTATTTTTGAGAGAGAGAGAGAGAGAGAAAGCAGGGGAGGGGGAGAGAGAGAGGGAGACACAGAATCCGAAGCAGGCTCCAGGCTCCAAGCTGTCAGCACAGAGCCCCACGCGGGGCTCGAACTCACGGACCGCGAGATCGCGACCTGAGCCGAAGTCGGACGCTTCACAACTAAGCCCCCCAGGCGCCCCCAGACTTCTTTCTTCTAAGCATAGGCAAGGCAAGGAGGTATTGTCAGGGTCCCCTTTTACACAGGTGGTGAGCCCAAGGTCACACAGTAGGGCTGGGGGCTGAGCCTGTGTTCAGCCGACTCTTAAAGTTCCTGCTTTTTTATAGGTGCTTTTGAAAAAACGCTCTCCACTGTGGAAACCTCCAGACAGGCAAGGCGAACACGGTCGTCTGGGGAGTCCCGCAGCGGCGACAGGTGCCAACGTTCTGCTCTCCGTGTTTGCCCCGCACCTGCCCCTCTTCTCACCCGGCCTCTGATACTGTTGCTACTTGGATACTTCCTTTCTGTAGGTAAAACGTACATGCCCTGAAACGAACAAACCTTACAATTAGTACAACGTGTTGTAAGTTAGTACAATTTTCTAGGTGGCCTGGGGTTTTCTTTTCGTGTCTTTATTTTCTCGCTTTTCTAACAATGGGCTGGTACTGTTTTTTTTTTTTTTTTTTTTTTAATTTTTTTTTCAACGTTTTTTATTTATTTTTGGGACAGAGAGAGACATAGCATGAACGGGGGAGGGGCAGAGAGAGAGGGAGACACAGAACCGGAAACAGGCTCCAGGCTCCGAGCCATCAGCCCAGAGCCGGACGCGGGGCTCGAACTCACGGACCGCGAGATCGTGACCTGGCTGAAGTCGGACGCTTAACCGACTGCGCCACCCAGGCGCCCCAGTACTGTTTTTATAATAAGGGGGAAAATAATGAAATGGTGATTGAAACGTTAAAGGAGTTCCTTTGGGCTGGTGTCCTATCCCCTCCGTTCAGCGACAAGGCTCCGGGACCCCCCCAGGCCGACTGTGTTTTCCCACACACCCCTCTTGAGCCTCTTGTTCCCTCCTAGGACCCTGCCGGCCACTCCCAGACTTTGGGGAAGGCTGGGTGGCCGCCCCTCGTGGCTAGGAAGGGCCCTGGGCAAGCAGGGGCTGAGGCACGGCAAGCTGTCCTAACTCCAGTCCCTGCTGCCTCTCGGGGAACCCCCACCTTCAGACGAGGAGTGGGGGCTCCCTGGGACGCCTCCCCCCAGCTGATGCAAGGCTGGGCGGGGCTGGCCCGGGGACAGGTTGCCAGGCAAGCAGCTGGGGCTCCTCCCAGGGTAGCTGTGGGTGGCCACGTTGCCCGGCGACCAGGTGGCAGCGTCCTTTGAGCTGAGACGGCGCAGCCGCGCCCAGCCCTGCCGGCTTCCCCCAGGGACCCCCGGGGCCCTGTCCCTATTCCCTTAGCCCAGAACAGCTGGTGCCTCTGGTCACAATGAGCGTCGTTCTCTCCAGGTGAGCGGCTCTGCGCTGGCCTTGGCCGGGAGGGAGGGGGCAGCAGGGTTCGGGGGCCTGATGCACCAAGAGGGATGGGGGCGGCCAGGACTGCTGGGGGCGGGCAGCGGTAAGGGGCGCTCTCCCTCCCACACGACCCCACCTCAAGGTCAGGGGAAGACGGGGCTCCAGACCAGGGAGGCTTCCAGAAGCTGACCTCTGCTTCTCCAGCATTACTGTCCACAGCTCCGGGGAAGCCAAATTCACAGGGTCCAAGCCCTCTCTCCCTCACTCATGTCCACTTGGAAAATCTCCCTTCGAGCCTCAGGGCCCAGCAGACAACATCCCCCTGTGGGGTCGTCCCTGACCGCACTCCTCTGGCCAGATTCTACTGATGCTCTCCTACAGCGTGCCTGCCCCTTACCCATTCGTTTTGATGCCTGGTTGCTCTGAGGGTCACACACTCAAGGCTGCCTCGGGACCACCCGGTGAACTTCTTTAAAAATACAGCCCCGTTAATAACGGGGGAAACCGTGTGTGCTCCAAGCAGAGGAAACAAGGGAATCTCTACACTCTCCACTTCGTTTTCCTGCAAACTTGAAACTGGCCCCCTAAAAAGGTTTATTCTTTTTTTAATGTTTATTTTTGAGAGAGACAGAGAGACAGAGCATGAGCAGGGGAGGGGCAGAGAGAGAGAGAGGGAGACACAGACTCAGAAGCAGGCTCCAGGCTCCGAGCCGTCAGCCCAGAGCCTGACGCGGGGCTCGAACTCACGAACCGTGAGATCATGACCTGAGCCGAAGTCGGACGCTCAACCGACTGAGCCACCCAGGCGCACCTAAAGTTTATTCATTTAAAAAAAAAAAAAAAAAAAAACCCTTCAGGGTTCGGAGAGAGGAGAGAATTTCCACAGCTGGGGGGAAAGGCAAACTCAGGGGATTTGGAGGAAGAGGCCATCGCAGCTAGGAAGAGAAGAAGAATAACTCTGCCAGGAATAGAAAAGCCCCACTCAGGGTCCCAGGGAGGGTAAGACTGGATTTGGAGCCAAAGCAGCCTTTGCATTCCCGCCGGCCGCTTGACCAGCCCTGCCGCCTGGCCAGTCTCCCGAATCGGCCTCGATGGAACCGGGAGGGAGGGACCGGGCGCCTGACCGGGCGCAGGGTGGCAGGCGGGCGACCCTGTGTGGCTGTCCCGACCGGGGCCCAGAACGGCCTCTCGGGCCCCACCTCCCCAGGGACAGCCAGGTGAGGGTGATGGAGGACACGGTGACCGACGCCGAGAAGCACTTGGGCCAGTTCTGCTCGATGCTGGCTGCCTACACCCGCAAGACGGCCCAGGTGCGGGACAAGGCCGACCAGCTGGTCACACAGCTCACCGACTTCGCCAACACCGAGCACCCCGACATGCGGGCCACCTTGAGGAGCTTCGCCGAGGACCTGGCCAAAGTCCAGGATTACCGGCAGGCCGAGGTAGGCGGGGTGGCCCCGGGGGGATCCCTCGCGGGGGGGTCAGGTCTGAGGGCGGAAGCCGCGCTGCGATGCTTCTAAAAAGGTTTACATACGTCCCAAAGGGACAGAGAAAGGATTTCTCATCGCAGGTTTTCTAAAAAGAAAATGCTGGAAGGAAAGCGGGGAGGAAAGTCCCTTTGCCTTTGGATTCGTGTTTATCCCACAGGATAAGGAAAAGGAACGGGCATGGGGGGATTCTAAGATGGGACTCCCATCCGTCAGGCCAAATTTTCAGGCCACTGGGCGTCAAGGCATCGGCCTCACCCGGGAATTTGCTAGAAATGCAGGTTCTTGGGCCTCACGGAGAACCTGCTGAGTCAGCACCCCTGGGGGCGGTGCCTGGCAATCAGGGTCTTAAGGAGCCTCCGGGGGAAGGGGTCGGGGACTCCTACACTTGGCAGTTAGGCACTGACTTGGGGCTGTGAGGCATCCACCCCAAGACCACGCTGTGCCCTCGGGGACTGCATAGCGCACTTGGCTCAGTCGGGTCTGAATCCCCTGCCCTTCTGGGCTCCCAGTGGGTCTGTTTAGCCCCCGCGTGAGATCGTGAGGCAGGCTGGAGAACTGAAAGAGCCACGGGTCCCAATGAACTGTCACGAAACCCTCAGTGGGCACAGTCATTATACCCATTTCACAGGTGAGGAAACAAGGCTCGTGGGATGAAATGTGCTGCCGGAGCCTTTGGGAGGTCGAGCCCTGAGCTCAGGCGGCGCTCACAACCCTAAGGGACGAGGGACCGCGTCCCGGGCGTCCACAGCCCCCCACGGGCTCCTGCCACGCACCCACCCACGGGTGTGCCCGCGGCGCTCTATCCGTGCAGCCGCCAAGCCTCCCCGGTTCTGTCCGCTCTGACTCTCTGCCTGTCCACACTCCCCCAGGTCGAGAGGCTGGAGACCAAGGTCATCAGCCCCCTGAAACTCTACGGGGCCCACATCAAGCAGACGCGGGTAAGCGGGGGGAGGGGGGGCGGCACTGGCCGACCGGGAGTGGCCCATCTGGACATGCAAGACGCAGCCCTCCTCCCTCCTTCAGGCCGAGATCAAGAAGTTAAAGCAAGTCCAGAAGAACGAGATCAAGCAACTGGCAAAGCTGGGGAAACTGAGGCAGAAGTCACCGTCGGATCGGCTAACGATTGTATCCTTCCCTAGGCCGTGGGCCCGAGGCTGCCGGGCCACACTGGGCGTCCGTCACAGGCGTCCTCTGGGCAGGGGCTGCCGACTCACCTGGCTCCTTAACAGCACCCTCCCCAGTCCCAGGTGAGTGCCCCGCGTGTGTCTGGGCAAGGCCGAGCCCCGTGCAGGTGATGGACAACCTCCCCAAAGAGCCAGGTGAACCTTTACCTGCGCAGGTGCGTGCACAGCCCTGGGCTCAGGATGCGAGTCAGAGGTGCGGGGCCAGCAGTGGGCTGGGGGCACTTCTAACTTGTAGCCCCACTGCCATCATCTAGACGAGGAAGCCGAGGCCGAAAGACGTGACCTGCCTTAGGTCACGCCAGGGAGGTAAGGGGCAGGCGTGGAGCTCCACTCTGAGGGTGCCCGGCGTGGGACCGGGTCATACGAATTGGCTAATTACCTAAAGAACGTTCCACGTGCGGGAATTAACGATCATCGACAGCGCAGCACCTGTTAGGATAGCTCGGCAGGTGCCCCCCGTTTGATGCAAAGCCGCTGCGATCGCCGTCCCCCGTTACAGGCAGAGAAAGTGAGGCTCAGAGAGGTTTAGCGACTTGCCCGGGGTCACGCGGCTAGTCAGCAGGTCTGTCCGAGCAGCGCCTGCCCCTTTCACCACGGTCGCACTCGGCCTTTCCTCCGATGACCAAACTGGCGAGAGGCGTCCATGAGGCAGGGAGCTGACCCAGAGGAAGACCTGAAAATGATCCAGAATAGTGTCCAAAGGCCAGAACCACCCCGTGACACTTCCCACCTCCGGAGCCAGGCAGAGACCAGCGTGCAGAGGGCCTCGGCCGACGCCAGCCACACCACCCACCGGCTGGGGGAGAGGATTGAAGCCTTCCAGAAGCGGAAGCTGACAGATCTTCAGGTAGCGGTGGTCGCCCTGTGGTAGATGTGCTCTGGCCTCTAGGAGTGCGTGTGTGTGTGTGTGTGTGTGTGAGCCCGTGCCTGTCTGCGGGAGTGTGCGTGTGCACGTGTGTGTGAGCGCGGATGCGTGTACGTGAGCATGGGCGAACACCCGTTGCCCAGACGGCTCTCAGAGCCCCGGCTCCCAGGACGATTAATCCTGGCCCGATCTAGCCGCTCAGCGCTCACAGCCCCGCCTCTGAGCACCCGGGCCCGGCTCCCCGCCAGGCCAGTTTGGCAGACTCCGTCCCCCCGACCCCCTCCTCGCCACGGAGGGACCCGCAGCCTTTGCCCTCACTCCCTTCTCCTTTCCTCACCCTCCGCCGAGCCAGCCATGGTTAGGCGCAGGCAGCTGGGCACGGGAGCTTCCTCCTCACGCACCCCTGCCGCCGGCACTGCAACCCAGACTCCTGGGCCCAGAGCCCAGGCTGGTCAGAGAGGTCCCTGCACCCACTCTCGATCCCCCATCCGGTCCATTTCCCAAGTTGCAGCCCCGGGGACCTCACAAAAGGCAGCTGTAACTTGTCTCGCCTGGGTTTAATGCCCTCCCACAGCTTCCCTGGTTCTAAAGATAAAGGCGGAAATCCTCCCCAAGCCTCCGGAAGCCCCAGCCCAGCCTTATCTTGGACGCATCACTCCAAGCTCAAGGGCGCCAAACCCCCGACGCACCCCAGTGCCTTTGCACAGGCTGTGCCCCTCTGCCAGGAAGGCTTAGCCCTTACTCTGCATCAAGGTGACACCCCCTCATCTCCAGCGAAACTCACCTGGACCCCCAGCCCAGTCCGGCCCTGATGTCGATTCACTGCTCTGCTCCCTCTGGGGGCAGTTATCCCGGGGCATGGAGGATAGGTTAATTGTATTTTTAATTCCCTCATTAATCCAACACATGTTAAATACACACCTACCATGTGCCAGGCGCTGTGCCTGGTGCTGGCACACCATAGCCAGAAAAGGAAGGCCCCTGTCCTCATGAAGTTGCCACCCCGGGGAAGACCCATGACGCACGCCATTCGTTAGGGAGTGGAGAGGGTGGGGGGCGACTTGCTGTTCCATGCCTGCCCCCCGACGCTGTGCGCCACAGGGCACGCACACGTGGGGCACGGCACGGCGCCTGGCTGTCGTGTCCCCCTGCCGGGTCCCTGCACAGGGTCCAGGGCCTGGCACTTAGCAGTACTCAGTGAACGTCTGGGAGACGAACGAACAAATAAC
Source organism: Neofelis nebulosa (assembly GCF_028018385.1). Taxonomy (NCBI): domain Eukaryota; kingdom Metazoa; phylum Chordata; class Mammalia; order Carnivora; family Felidae; genus Neofelis; species Neofelis nebulosa. Next base: position 58,388,774 of record NC_080798.1, on the reverse strand, counting down.
GCACAAGCGGGAGGGGTGATGGTCGCTGGTGCTCCGCCTCTGTGCGGCAGGCAGGACCCGAAGTCACCAGCAGGCCACCATCAGGCATCTGCTGTTTATGAAGCCCGCGGGGTGCCAGCGAGAGTTGAGCACAAGAGGCTTGGGCTCCCCAGTTAGGGGCCAACAAACGCACGCAGTTGAAAGCGGGCATCCTTTGAACTTTGGGGATTAAGTTTGGAAGAGGCACTTATCCAGACCATCCCCTAAAAAGCGCTGCCAGTTCCGCAAGAGAAAAACAACAAACAAACAAAGAAACAAAAAACCCCTCAGAACTGGAAAGAATGATTACCACCGTATCGGGGTTAGGTCACGTTTCTGTATGTACAATGATCACATTGACAAAAGAGCTCTCTGGCTCCTGTGAGAGCACGTGAGTGATGCTTTCGTCCGGGGGTCCACACCGCTGGGCGTGCGTCAGAAATCTGGAGGGCTGCCTCAGACGCAGATCACCCGGCGACGGGCCCACCCTGGTTGGGCTGCAGAGTCCGCATTTCTGACAAAGTCCCCGGTGGAGCTGGTGGTGATTCGGGGACACGGACGCAACCGCCATACTGACTCACAGGGCTTGGTGAATTGGGACCACACGTGCCCCTACCGTGCAGATGAAGTCACTGAGGGTCAGAGAGGCCACACGCCAGTAAATGGCAGAAGGTGACCACCAGGCCAGCCTCCCAGGGGCAGAAGGAAGGAGACGGGACGCACGTATCCCCATCACCACCTTGGCCTTGGCCCCTCCCCCCTCCTGTGCTCGCTTGGGGACTTCCTCTGAGCCTGCCTCCCCCAGCAGGCACTGCAACGTTTATGTGATGTGGTGGGTTTCCAAACTGCCCACTCCTCCCCCAACACCGAGCCCGTGTCCTGCTGGGGCCCAAAGCAGAGTAGGAGCCTCTCCTCCTAAGCTGACACACAGTAGGAGCTTATGTGAGGCCTGGCACACAGGAGGCGCTTATGTGAGTCCTGGCACACAGTAGGAGCTTATGTGAGGCCTGGCACACAGGAGGTGCTTATGTGAGTCCTGGCACACAGTAGGAGCTTATGTGAGGCCTGGCACACAGTAGGAGCTTATGTGAGGCCTGGCACACAGGAGGTGGTTATGTGAGTCCTGGCACACAGGAGCTTATGTGAGTCCTGGCACACAGTAGGAGCTTATGTGAGGCCTGGCACACAGGAGGTGCTTATGTGAGGCCTGGCACACAGGAGGTGCTTATGTGAGGCCTGGCACACAGTAGGAGCTTATGTGAGGCCTGGCACACAGGAGGCGCTTATGTGAAGCCTGGCACACAGTAGGAGCCCCCACTGGGGCTGGGCATGCAATGGGAACTCCATTAGAGCTTGTTGAGCTGAGCCGAACCATCTGATCTAGAGAAATCGATATCTCTATCACAAAATTACATTCTGGCGAGGTTCTGAGGTCTCTCCCGGAAGATCCACTCACGGCCCATGGGTGACAGAGGCCAAAGGTTTTGTAGCCATCAAGCTGCAAACACCTGTCCTCAGAAGCAAAGGCTGTGCAGATGAGCCCAGGTGACAGGGCAGAGCAAAGCGTGCCCCTTAGAGAGTCACCAAGAAACACGCCCTCTGCGTTTCCGGAACAATTCCTGGGCGAGGCAGCTTTGGAATGGGAACGTATTGTCTGTTCGGCAAAAACAAAAGTAACGTTGGCCTTGGACCTGCCCCATAAGGGCAAGTAACAGTCCCCACCCCCATTCCCCCCTCCCTCCCCCCCCTGCCCCCCCCTCCATATTCAAGATGGCCCCAGGGCTTTGAGAATGTGGTTTATGTGATTCCGCCTCCTCTCCCCACAGAAAATTTTTTTGGACTTTGTCACTATTGAGATGGTCTTACATGCCAAAGCAGTGGAGGTATATTCCAGCGCCTTCCAGACCCTGGAGAACTACGACCCGGAGAGAGACCTCGAGGTACACATCACAAACGCTCCATTTTCTATCTGATGGTGTGGGGCTGAATTTGATTTTCAGTTGTCTCGATTCAGAAGCAGTTTTCATTGGCAACATTTTGCAATGGTTATAATTTTGAAGACTCACTCTGATGAATCCTGGGTCGCCTGGGTGGCTCGGTCGTTTGTTAAGCGTCTGACTTCGGCTCAGGTCACGATCTCATGGATTCATGGGCTCGAGCCCTGCGTTGGGCTCTGTGCTGATGGCATGGGCCCTGCTTCGGGTTCTCTCCCTCCTTCTCTCTCTGCCCCTCACCCTGCTCAGCACACTATCCCTGTCTCTCTCAAAAATAAATGAATAAGCTTTAAAAAAATTTAAAAAAAATTTTTTAATGTTTTATTCGTTTTCTGAGAGAGGGAGAGAGCACAGGGGAGGGACAGAGAGAGAGAGGGAGACATTGAATCCGAAGCAGGCTCCATGGCCTGCTGTGGGGCTCGAACTCACAAACCATGAGATCATAACCTGAGCTGTAGTCAGACATTTAACTGACTGAGCGGCCCAGGTGCCCCTAACAAAAATTTTTTTAATCAAACCCACGAGGGGTGCCTGGGTGGCTCGGTCAGTTGAATGTCTGACTTGAGTTTGACTCAGGTCATGATCTCAGAGTTGTGAGATTGGGCCCCACCTCAAATTCTGCTCTGCCAGCACGGGGCCTGCTTGAGATTCTCTCCCTCTCCCTCCCCTACTCATTCTCTCTCTTTCAAGATAAATAATAAATAAAATTAAAAAAAAAAACAAAACCAGACACAGGAATCAACAACGACAAAGAGCATCCCAGGCTGACGTCTGCCGTAGTTTGGATGTAGACAAAATGCGTATTATCCCTATCTGATCTGATGAAAATCAAGAGCGGACTTATCTAGAAAACACCACACCACACCCAGTGCTGGAAAACGGCTACCACTTGCTGTGGTTATCTTCTGTGGGCTCAGCTGGACGGTCTCGTGCGGGTCTTTCCTGGGTTTTCAGTCAGTTGGCAGCTGGGGCCAGAGTCACTTCAAAGGCTTCCGCACCGTATCTGGCGGATGATGGCTATTATCCGGGTACAGGACAGGCCTCCTGGTTTGCAGAGTTCAGTGCAGAATGAAACCGTGGGCCCTTCGTTCAACAATTATTAAGCGTTTCAAGGGGCGCCCGGGTGGCTCAGTCGGCGGAGCATCCGACTTCGGCTCGGGTCACGATCTCACGGTTCGTGGGTTTGAGCCCCGCGTCGGGCTCTGTGCTGACGGCTCGGGGCCTGGGGCCTGCTTCGGGTTCTGGGTCTCCCTCTCTCTCTCTGCCCCTCCCCTGCTAGTGCTCTGTCTCTGTCTCTCAAAAATGAGTAAAAACGTTAAAAATTAAAAAAAAAAAAAGAATTTCAAGACAGTGACCGCAGCGTGTCAGACGGAACATAGGGTTCTTCCGCGCTCGGGGCCCAGGGCTACGGCCTGAGCCGCATGCCGCAAAGCCCGACCCGCCTGCGTCCTCAGTGGGGCCTGCAGCCCGCGTGCCTACCCTGCCCGCGGCCTCTCCGGGAGGCCCGGCAGCGGGTCGGAAGCGAGCATCCCGTGACAGAGGCAGGCGGAATAGGTACCACCTTTCACGTGTCACTCCTGCCACAGTCTATTTGTTGGACGTGAGTCCGTCACTGAGGACACATTCAACGGGAGGAGAATCCTATCCCGGCTCCCGATGGGTGACGGGTCAAGGCATTTGCGGGAAGCTTGGAAACCACCATACGAGGTTATATGCAGACTGAACGGGCTCCGGGACCTTCGCTCACCTCTGTGACGTTCTTCTAGGGGAAAGAGCAATCTCTAATTTCCTGTGTGACTACCTGGCCCCTCTGGGCCTCAGTGTCCCCATCTATAAAGTGGGGTGGTAGGACCACTGTAGATTACAGCACAGGTGGGGTGGTGCCAGCCGTGCACCTTCTCCCCACCCCCACCCCACCCATCCCGGTCTCTCCCGGCAGGATTTTAGAGCCAAGATGCACGGGCTTTACGGACATCGCGATGCTCGGCCACTCACGGACACCGTCTCCTCCCCAGCTGTCCCGTGGTCTCTCACTGGCCAGGTGAGCCCTGGGGGTGGGGCCGTCAATCCCGCGACAAAGGGGAGGCCGTCTGAGAACAGGGGTCTGCGGGAGATCCTGAGAAGGCGGCACAGCTTGGGGAGCGTGCAGCCCTCCCCCGGGGTCTGGCCTGGACTGGCCTGGAAGCGAAATCACATCAACACGTAAACCGGCCCTGTGCCGCCAGCGCCTGTCCTGAGTGCCCCCTAGAGGCGTCCTGAAGCGTGGCGGCTCGAGAGGCTTGGGCTCTGCACGGGTGGCTCCTGTGCCCTGGGGCCCACGGGTGTCAGAAGCCTGAATTTCTCAGATTTGAGGGAAGTCATAAGGTACCTATACTCCACAACGAGCGCGGCAAAGCACATTTCTGGTTCTACAGGAAAACCCCTCCGTGCTCACCCGAGTCAGATAAAGGAGCAGCCTGGTACCAATCGGGGTAGGGTTAGTCACCCAGTGGGTGGGGGACAAGGTGGGGGCCGCGTCCCACAGTCGAGGGGGCAGGGAGCGTCTCGTGGCTTTCTGACTAATTCTAACGGCAGTGAAGCAAGTAAGTACGGCCCCGGCTACACCACCTGGGCCCAAACCCACTGCGCCCAAGCTGTGTGACCTCAGGACAGGTCCTTAACCTTTCTGTGCTTTAGATGCCTCGCCTGCAAAGCAGGGCGAATAGCAGTATCCCCCTGTGGGATCGTGGGGAGCGTCAGGCGAACAAACCTGCACGAAGCCCCTTAGAAAGGGCTCAGTTCTTGTCCCTGCCCTCGTCATTCCCGCTTGTTATCATTTAGAGCGCTCAGACTGCCCTACGGGGCGAGAGAAGAGAACACGAGGAGACTATGGAAGCCTCTGCCGAGGAAGACCTCAGAGGACGGGGGCGGGCGCTCCATCAATAGGACCAGAACTCCCCAGTCGGGAAAACGGGGGCTGACCCTGGATGCTCAGGGCTGGGGCGGGCTGGGGGGCTCTGGGTAAGGCCCGTGTCCTCTGAGCCTCAGTTTCCTCATCTGCGCAACGGGGCAATCTCGCCGACCTCAGAGGTCACTCTGGGGATCGCTGTGCCCAGCACGGTGCCGGGTACGGAGCAGGTGCTCAATAAACGGGGGGTGCCCCTTAACCTGAATCGTGCTGGGTCTCCTTTCCCACCTTGTGACCCCGGGGACTCGGGTGTTTACACCCGAGAGCGGGTTTAATGTTGAGAGCGCGGCCAATTGGCCTCCAGGGCTGCGGTCACAGAGCGCCACACACTCGGGGCTCACACAACAGGAATTTACTCTCTCGAGGCTCCAGAGGCCTGAAGTCGAGAGCCAGGGGTGGGCAGGGTGGGCTCCAGGCCTCTCCCCCAGCCTCTGGGGGCCACTGGCCATCTCTGGGGTCCCTTGGCTTATACACGGCACCCTGACCTTTGTCTGCACCCTCACGTGGCCTTCTCCCTGCGTGTGTGTGTGTGTGGATCTGTGTCCAAACTCCCTCTTTTTGTAAAGGCACCAGTCTTACCGGCACAGGGATCCACCTACCCAGCGTGACCTCATCCGAACTAATCATATCTACAAAAACGCTATTTCCAAATAAGGCCACATTCTGAGGCACCGGGAGTCAGCATTTCCACATACGGGTCTGCGGGGCCACGAGTCACCCCTGACACGTGGACACGATGCGCAGGGATACCCTTGGGAACCAGGGACTCATCACGGAAGACAAGGGAGGTGGAGGGTGGCAAAGGTGGGGAAGGGAGTGAGCCCCGTGATTCTCTCATCAACAAAGTGGGGGACAGAAGACTTTCAGGGGATCGTTTGCAGGATTCGCACCCTCAGCACACTGATTTTTGTCACCCCCAATCCAGCTCCCTGGCACCTCCTCAGGGAAGCCCACCCTGATTCTACCAGGGAGAACGCTCATTCCCCAAATCACCAAAACATCCTAGGGGCACCCGGGTGGCTTAGTCGGTTCGGCATCTGACTCTTGGCTTCAGTTCGGGGCATGATCTCGCGGCCTTGTGGGTTCGAGCCCCACACGGGGCTCCGCACTGGCAGCCTGGAGCCTGCTTGGGATTCATATTCTCTCTCTCTCTCTCTCTCTCTCTCTCTCTCTCTCTCTCTCTCCGCCCCTCCCCCGCTTGCACTGTCTCTGTCTCTCCCAAAAATAAACCTAAAAACTTTTTCTACTAACTACAACATTCTACACTTTCTATGCAATAATTTCTAAACCAACACCTCGGAGATCGTATTGTAAGTCACACGTAGTCACGTCATAGAGCCATACATCTCCTACGTTTATACGCTCACGCGTGCACCACACACACACACACACACAAATGTCCGTCTTCTTTAACCTCGTCCGTGTCCCGACCCCACCGACAGTTTCCGAAGGAAAATGGCCCTGCTTGGTGACCTGGCCCGCTGTCCGTGCCCGCCCCTTCCCGCTCTGGCCCCGGAGCATCGAAGGGGCGGGTGGTTCCTGATTCCAGGGTTGGACTAAATAAAGCCCGGGCCTGCCTCGCCACCCTCTCTGAAAACGGTCTGGATTTTTCAGCCACTTGGGAAGAGCGGCTCTCTTTCTGGGCCCCAGAGGCACAGGTGGGCCGTGGGGTGGACAGAGCGACTTGTGGCGGCTCTCGGGTGCCACTGGATTTCCAGGGTCCCCCTCTCTGGGTGTGTTTTTGCTTTCTCTCTCCTCCTGATGGAAAGCGAACTCACCCGCTGCTCGCCAGGGCAACTGGTGCAGGTGCCCGCAGGGGGAGAAGGTGCCGCACGGCTTCCGGGCGGGAGGGAAGGACTGACCCGGTGAGTGGGAGCCTCGTCCACGCCCGGGCAGAGAGGAGCTGCTGCCTGGGGACAGCGGGACTTTGGGGGGGGCCGAGCGGCAGGGCCCGGGGAGGGGGGGGGCCCACGGCAGCCAGAGCTCACAGGGTCCGAGCGGAAGCCCTGGCCTTTCAGTTGAGCCACGCGGGGCCAGAGGGCCTCCGCGCAAACTGCCAGACCCGACGAGGACGCACACGTGGTGCTCGGGGGCGCAGGAGTCCCTCCTGCCCGCACCCACGCTGCCCCAGGTCGGCCAGACTCACGGCGGCCCCGATCCAATTCCAAGAACACACAACCCAGCCGCGTGCGTCTGCCCCCACGGCCAAAGCAGACGGGGAAAGACCAACGAGCCGGAAGCGACAGGCTCCCGCCACCCAACCACACGCACATCTGCGGCCCCTGGGGCGGGGTGGCGCGGGCGGCAGGGGGAGGCCACCGGGGGGGACCCGCCAGGCACGGCGCCACCCCTGGCGGCCGCCCTCACCGGAGCCACGCCGGACACCCACGCCCGCCGCCCACTACTGAGCCCCCCGGGCCCACTGCGTCCTTCCAAGCCTCACCTCTCCGCCGCCGCTGGGTCTTCAACTCCCCCTCCTCCCACGTCCTCACCCCCTCCTCCCACACGCTCACCTCCGCCTCTCGCGGCCTCGCCTCCTCCTTCCCCAGCTCCTGCCAGCATCCACCCGACACATGAAGCCACGAAGCCCCGGGGCACCTCCACAGCGGGGCTCGAGGTCGTGGGCGCGGCCCGCACGGTCCCAAACGTGCCTCCCAGGCCGGCGTGACGGCGACCCAGCTCGCTCGGGTCCGCAGGCACGCGGAGACGGGGCGGGGCCGGGAACACGCATGCGCGGGGTGCGGCGGCCGCCCCCTGTCGGCCCTCGGGGGCGGTGCGGGTCGTCCAGCCGCCGGTCGAGGGCGGCCAGGGCGCCCGCTGGATCCCTTATCGCGTTGAAAGTCACACTGAACGGAGACACCCATCCCGTCTCTTAGCCAAAGATCGTTAAGGAACAATTCGTTGGAAACTGCACGGAATGAAATGAATGCAGCCGCAGACATGACTACGTACACCAAAACGCACTCAAAACTGTCCGCAGATGAATTTCAGATGCAAATCTACAAAAACTCTAGAATAAACACAGAAGAAAATCTACATGACCTTGGGTTTGGTGATGAGCCTCCCGCAAGACACCAAAAGACTACCCACCCCCGCACAAAAAGCAGTAACGTGTACTTTTCAAAATGAAGCTTTCCATTCCGTGAAAGACCTTGTTCGGGGACCCGGAGGGCAAGACTGGGAGAAAATATTGGCAAAGCCCGTATCAACAAAGGGTTTGTAGTCAAAATATACGAAGAACCCTCGTAACCCAACGATAAGACAACCAGCCCCACTAAAAACAGGTAAAGGCCTGAACAGACACCTCAGCAGAGAAGACACATCATCACTAGTCACACAAACATAGCTCCAAGCCATGTATCGTTAGGGAATTACAAACCAAAACCTCAATGACCTAGCACTGCACGCCTTTCAGAAGGGCCAGAGAGAGAGGGAGACACAGAATCGGAAGCAGGCTCCAGGCTCCGAGCCATCAACCCAGAGCCCGACGCGGGGCTCCAACTCACGGACCGCGAGATGGTGACCTGAGCTGAAGTCGGACGCTTAACCGACTGAGCCACCCAGGCGCCCCAAGTCCCTTCCCATTTTATAGATGAAGAAAGCAAGGCTCAAAGAATGATTTAGCGGTTGGTGGGGAGGTTGAATCGGACCTGGCCTCTTTTCCCGGGCCACCCCACCCCTGCCCTGTGCTCTTCTGGGTCTCTGCTGCCCTAACGGGGTCCTTCCCCTTCCACGTACTTGCCTCTGAATCCCACCCTTGGCCTGCTGCTGCTGCAGTGCGAGAGGAAGGGACAGAGGTGACAGACTGGGGTTGGGAGCACGCACCCCTCTGTGTTCGGCTGTGAGTGGGTGGCGTTCTCCAGACTGGGTGGGAGAATCGGGACACGGAGGTCAGGCTCTCACCCCAGTATGCGTACCCCATGCTGCCCCCTGGGCCCGGTGTGGCAGCCCCTCAGGCTGAGGACCCTTCCCCCAGGCTGAGGACCCTTCCCTCAAACTCATGAACTATGAGATCGTGACCTGAGCCGAAGGTGGACGCTCAACCGACTGAGCCGCCCAGGCGCCATGGCTGTTGACTTCTTATAACGGGAAAAGAGAAAGCCCGACATTGCACAAAACACGTCTGTCACACCACATTGGAAGGGACCCCGATAAAGGCACCCTGCTTCTGTCAGGGTGCAGTTGGGCTCTGCCTACAGCTCCCCCACCGAGTCCGTGAAACACAGTGCGGAGGCAGCTTGGGCTCAGAGGAAGAGTGTGGGGAATAAGGTTCGGAATTCCCTGAGCCTGCACTGGTGGGTTAACAAGGCATAAAGAATTAGAAAGCCGTAGGACTCTCAAACCCAAGTCTGGGTAAACAAGATAGGTTAAGTATAGAGAGGGCGGGGCAAAGGCCCCAGTATAGAACAAAGGTATACGAGGTGACCAAGATTAGGTATTCAGGGCGAAAGCGTCCCCCAACCTACTACAATAGCAGAAAGCTGCTTTCACAGGAAGGAAGGACCAAATTAGGTAAATAGCGCTATAGATCCCTGCAGCTCCAAGTTGCCCAGAGTGAAGCTAATTAGCAAAAGAAAGGTGCCTTGCTGACCCTGAGGTCGCATGCTCTGTCTTTCCTGTCCCCTGGGCCAGTTTAGATAAACAGAGGTGCTGCCTCACGTCTGCTGTGAACAACCTTCCACCCAACCCAAACCCCTTACCTGGCACATCTTCAAAACCCCCTTTGCCCCACGCCCATGAGTTAATGTTCCCGATTTCATTGTCTCTCTATGCACGCCCATCACGCTTATAAGCCTTTTGATCTAATTAAAACGGAGCAAGGACCCTCACTCGGGGCTCTTGTCTCCTCCCGGACATTAGCCTCTCTCGAATTTTTAATCCTGCGTCCAGCTTTCTTGCTGGACAAGCGAGCACTCCAGACCCAGAGCCTACACAGAAGAGCCAGATCAGGATTCCAGCTAGAAGGGGTTCCAGGCATCCCGGAGGCACGGGCTGAGGTCCAGTCCAGGGGGCCACTCCAGCAGACCCCCACGCGGGCTGTCCCTCAGAGGGACAAGGCGCGGGCTGTCCCTCAGAGGGACGCTCCTCCTCCCGCGCTTCCGTGGGACGTACGTGCATCTGGACAAGACGCTCATGCTCAGCGTAAACGAGGAAATCATCTATTTGACCCCAGAAAAGAATGTTTCCTTCCGAAAAGCCACTCATGCCACTGAAAAGATCGCCAATTCTGTAAGGAGTCCTCATGGATACGTGAAAACAAAAATTAGGCAGACCGGCTTTTTTTTTTTTTTTAAAGATAATTTATTTGCATTTCCACCTTCTGACAATCTGAGGTGCAATATAGACACATATTTTTTTTTTCTTCACGGGAAACAGTTTTGATTTTAGCACTGTTCTGAGACCTTCACCCTTGAAACGTCCTCAGCTTTAAAATACTGTTTGTAGGACATCACCCAATGGGACACAGAGTTGCGTTAACTTTATCAGTGAGAACACCCGCGGCACTGAACTCTACTCTGGGGCGACTGAGAGGCAAGGTCTGGGTGTGGCGGTGGCCAGTTCAGGTCGGAGACCCACTGGCCAAAGGAGAAAGCACGATGCACACATGTAAACCGTCACCGGAAGCCCCAGCGGAGGCCACGGTTTATAACAAAGGCGGCAGACTGACTGTGTTCTAACACATTTACGTATTTTAAGGGGTTGTGAGTCTACTGTGTGAATTTCTAGCATCTCCTAATAATCAAAGGTTTGGCTTGTCTTTCTCAAGGCGTCTGCAGAAGTGACAGTCCCAGGCTTGCGGGAGGCCTCGCCCAATGCGGTCCCCAGCACAGAGGACATCAGGACCCCACCCCTGTCAGAGCTGATGTGTGGGAACAGCGCCCGCAGTGCCTTCTCCTGTCTCCTTTCATGAGCACATGTCCAGGACCCAGGAGGGAACAGGGACAGTCCCCCAATTCTAGGACTGAGCGGTGGGTCAAGGGGGATTTAATAGGCGGCCCCTTTTGGCTCAAGTGCAACCCTTCAGGTGCAGTTCCGGAGGGTTCCAGGTTATGGCGGGCTCTGCTCTGGCTCTGCCTTGTTGAAGCCCTGGATTCTGTAGGCTGAGAGACCCCAACTGTGCGGACACCCTGTGACAGGCCTGTGCGTGGAAGTTACAGGAAGATGGGGCAAACCCAGACCATCCTGTCTTCCAGAAGTGACGAACTTATCCCTTTCCATTAGTAACCACGAGCCCTGCAATGACAGCACGGCCGTACTTGAATCCTGGGGACACTTGAGTCCCTTGGACACAGCTCGGTGGGGTTCCACGTACGAGCTCTGGTCGACTCGGGGAACACAGGCCAGCACCCAGGAAACAGAGCACGAGGCCCTTCCGTCCTCCACAAGGAGTGTGACTCTCGGGCCCGAGGACAACAAGGGGACTGATGATACCCCGCAGGAGGCAGCCATGGAGGACGTACTTAGCATCGAGTGTATTTGCTGAACGGGACACCCTGAAAGCGACTCCTCTATTTGCTACTTGGTGAACCGACACATCCCTATTCCCAGCCACACGGCGACAAGGATGTATGGGACACGTGGCCCTGTGTGGCTTTGCCTGAGGTCTGAACACTACGCGTTGGTCATTAGGGGCACCTCTAGCCAATATAATTCCCCTTTTGGTGAAACTCATCCCCGAGGGTCCTGAGGCAGTCTGGGGGGGTGGGCAGCGGAGACATGGGAACAATGGTTCAAGAGAACTACAAGGCTGGGGGGTGGGAGGGACCCCCACCTGGCAGCTTGGGCCATGACTGGGAACAGGGAGAGAAGACAGCAGCCTGAGCTGGCCGGGGGCGGGGGGGGGGGCTTCACCCCCTCCTGAGGCTGGGGCTGGTCTCCGTCCACTCCGGCCTCCTCCCTCTGGGCCACAGACCCTCCTTCCCAAGCTTCCCCACTGTTCTGGGCAAAGGGCTCGCGCCACCCCCACCGCCACTCTTGCGGCTGCCCAGGCGTCTGCGGTTTTAGGTAATTTGGTAATAAAGCTGATCTAGCCTCACGGGTCCACCTGGATCCCCCCTAAATAAAAGCCAACCAGTTAGGAAGCTGTGATGTGCCGGAAGGCCAGGCGCCCAGCTGGCGGCCTTGACTCGCGGCTGCGGTCACCGCGGTGAGACGAAGCCGCTTACAGACCCGTTCACGGTGTGAACGCTGTCCTCGTCGCATCAAGAGCCTGCGACGGCAGGCGCTCTGCGGGACGAGCGACCCACAGAACGCAGTCCGTGGAGGACCAAACCTCAAGGCTGGGTCTTCTCTCCACGGTAACGAACTCACTGTCTAGCTGGCCTTGGAGAAGTAAGGGGACACGCCGGTTTCAACTCCCAAAAAGGAGGGCAGGGAGAGGCGAGGCGGTCCTCTGACTCTCGCCCCGGGTCTCTGGCCTAACCCCAGCTGGGCGAGCCGGCTGACCTGAACATCCTAGGTTTTGACTTGGGTAGAGAACTCAGGAAATGGACCCTTTGCGGTTCTCCTTTTGGTAACGGAAGAGCTTCTTAGCAAATCCCCCCCCCTTTTTTGGCAATGAGAAAATCATAGCTGACTCCATTTCACTGTACAAATAACTTAGACTATCAGGGTCTGATACTCCTACCTTTGGTTAAACACACATGCACACACACGGCAGGCGCGATCTGAATGGTAACGGGGCCCCTCTTACACGTCTATCAATATTGCCAAAATTAAAGGCTAAACACATACGAAGCTGCGTCTCAACAACGTCCTGTTTTCCAAGCAGGGACCTTCCTATTTGAGAGGACGAGCCATCCTGGCTCACTGTGACTCACACACCCCCCTCCCCACCCGCCCCTGAGGACAGCCAGCGAAAATGAAAATCTGAAACGCCACTGAGCCTCCAGAGCTCCTGGCTTTGGACACGGTACCTGCCAGGACGGGAAACTCTCTTCTTGGGTATAATCTGATGCTTTCTGCATGGAGTCTATGGTTCCTGAGTTTACAAGAAGAGCTGTTAGGGCTTTTAGAGCAAAGCGTCCGTGTGTGTGCACGCCCTCTTCACACGCTGGGACCTCTGACAGTGTCCCCTGTCTGTCTGCTCTGGCCGGGCCCCGGAGGGAAGAGACCGCGTTACAGGGATAGAGGAAAACCACGGTGGCGCGGGCGGCCTGCCGGCCTGCTTTCTAGGTGACGATGGCCAGAGGCACCGGAGGGCGCAATGCCACCACCAGGAGTCGGCATCATGCACTCTGAGCAGGACCCAGGTCTCTGGCAGGGTCTGAGCAATGCCGGGGTCAGACCCGTAGGGACAAGGAGTGGAGGGTTGGTGGGGGGACCCAGGCAACCCTTGCTTTCACCTTCAAGGGCTATTTCAAGAGGCCTATGTGGGCGGGGGGGGGGGGACCTCAAGATCATTTCTGAAGCTAAAGTGCTTGGAAAAGCCCAAAGCAGTCAAAGGTGCATTTCCTTCCACAGGCAGCGTGGTCCTGCGGGCCCTACCCCAGGGGAATATTCCATGTCGCGCCCCCCAGCACGCTGGGAAGTCTCAGAACCCACTTTTCTGCCTCCGGAAATCAGACCAAACTTCTATACAAAAATCTTATATACACAAGGATAAGTCTTCTGTGCACCTTAGAATAAAGCAACGCGTTTCAACGACTAAGAGATGACTGATAAAGCCAACGACACGGCAGCTAAAGGGAGAGCCTTGCGGGGGGCCTCGGACAGACCCCTCTGTGTGGCCCTGATTCTGCAGATGGGGAGGGGAGCACAGCACATCCAGGGGGCGTGGTGGAGCGGCTCAGCAGGGGACCCATCATCTGAAGCAGGCGCTGGAGGGGCCCACACACCCATTCATTTGACCTTAATTCTCGAAATGCATTCCGTGGAGGCATGCACCAGCCCTGGGGCCCAACACTGGCTGGGGGGTGGGGGGACCTCCAGTCTGTGTGACCTGTCCCAGCAACAGGGCTGTGCTCTGTTTGGTGACACTGCCAGACCGGCTGCTGTCACACACACACACACACACACACACACACACACACACACACACGAAGCCATCATAAAAACGAACTGAGTTTCGGGACCCGGTCTTTGGCTGGCAACGTTGCTCAGATCATACCAAGCCTCACATCTCCTCTCCCGTCATCCCCAAGATGCTTGTGCCACAGCTCAGACGACGCGTGCTCGTCTCTGGAACATTCCAAGGAGGCATCCCACGAGGGAAAGCGTTCCGGCACTGGCCGGGTGGGTGACTACAAGGCATGTATTTGCTGCGGTTGAGAGGAGACCGTAAGGTAAAGGCCGAGAGTTGAGGAGGTAGAGGGGGGACACAGGAGGGGAGGACGTGGGGAAAGGAGAGAGCCCGCCAGGCCCACTTCAAGGTCAGTGCCCAAGAGGGGCGGGCGGAGGCAGAGGAATCCAGACTGATGGCCACTTTCACGCCGGGGGAGCCGCAGGCCGGACGCCTGCCATCAGGGGTCAGTCCTCACGGGACGCCTGCCATCAGGGGTCAGCCCTCGCGGGTCACCCCTCGCAGGGGTCAGTCACTCCCCCGCTGTGCCTGGCACAAACCCGGGGAGAAGAGCCGTGGTTCCCAGACACCAGATGGGAGACGAGGGGGCGGCTGCAGAGTCTGCGGGAAAGAGGTCACACGGCGTGCGAGCTAAGGAGCCTCACACCTGCCACCAGAAGCCGCCTCTGCCCGGCTGTTGGTAACACTGGCACAGATTTCTCCGTCATCTTTGTCTGCTTTCGGAGAGCGTGGTGGTCTCGCAGCCGCCAGAGAAACCTCTCTTTTCTGGGTCTCTTCACGGGACACACAGCCCAGGCTTCCCCCAGGGAGCGAGCGGCAGAACCTTCTCTACTTCAGAAGGAGGCCGTCGGCCAAGCAGGCACGCTGCAGACACGTCCGTGCTGATGTGGCTCCAACACAGCCGCGCAGAGCCTGCGAGGTCCCCAGGGTGCCCACAGCCAGGGAAGAAGGTCCTTGCACCGCTCTCCCTCCCTCCCTAAAACAGGAAGGGTGTCTTTCCTCCTGGAGCTTCCTGTGACTCCAGTTCCCGACACACGGTGGGGACCCGACAGAGAGGCGGCGGGAGCCCCAGACCCACCTGGCCCGCCCTGAGACACCCACGGCCCCCTCGGCCCCATGGCCCCCTCGGCACCCCCCCCCACTGTGGGAGCACCCCCTACTCCGTCCCACTGCTTAAGAAAAGGCTCCCAGATGGTCGCCAGGGACTGCCCGGGGTCACTGGCCAGCTCGTGATGTCCTTCTCTGCATCCGCATGTGCACCCCACCCTCTCTCTCTCCTGCTCGTCCGCTTGGTCCTATGTCACAGGCCTGACACTCAGGAGTACGGACAGTCACCTTGGTTTTAGCCATGTAACCCCAGGGACGCTTTGGCATGTGGATGGGGGGAGCATTCAAGGCAGAGGGTGGGTGGGGAGGTCGGGCAACCAGATTCTTCTAACTGCTAGTTCTAGAGCAGCGTGGAGTGGCTCTGGGTGCTGCTGATGTCATGCAGGGTCATCGGGTGGGGTGACAGCCAGTCGCTGGCCCAGGAGAGTGGCGGGTACCCTCAGTCCTGGGGGGGTGCCTCGGGCGACCTCCCGTGGCCTACTCAGCGGTCATCTGCTCGATGTGGTCGCTCAGCAGCTTGTACTGCTCTGCAAAACAAAACAACGTGAATTCTCGGAAGAAAGACGTCGACACGGGCAGGGAGGTCCTGCCCCCCTCATCGACCAAGCAGGATCTCGCCAGGAACGGCGAACCCTGGCTTCTGAAGACGGGCAGGGCCACCGAGCCCTCGGCGGCCAGCACGCTGCACGTCCGGCTCCTGGAAGGGGGCTTGTCGGAAAGCGGGTGCCTCTTCTCGTGGAAATGACGTGAGGCCGGGGAAGGCACCGTGCTGCTGGGCGAACGGCACCGGGGCACCCAGGCCCGAGTCCTACCCACCGCACAGTGCTGCCTGGCGGGCAGGGGCCAGTGTGCTTCCCAGAACCGTGGGGCTGATGACGACATTCCGGGACGTTCCAGGGAAGCACTGGGCATTCTCCTGCCTCCTCAGGCCACTCCTCTGTGGCCCCTTTAATTTGGTGCAGGATGGAGGGCTTTTGTTTTTGTTTTTGTTTTAAAGAATACTGTGTGAATCCAAATTCGTGTAGGTACTTAAGTGGAAGGCCTTTTAGGCCACGGGGGGAAGTTTTGGTAGCAGGTGGGATGACCCACAGAGGCTGTCTGCACTAGTGGATTAGGGGAGCGGACATGTAACGTAGCCTCTTTCGTTACAGAGGTCAGAGCTTCTAGAGAAACCTCGAGACCCCCTAAGCCCGCCCCCGCCTTCTCCGCCTGTCCCCATACCTCTCATGGCAGTGTGGCTCAAGAAACAAAACCAGGCATACGGTGGCCGCTTAGGGGAGGCAACTCAGGGTCGGAGCTTGGCCACAGTCAAGTTCAGAGTCCGAGCGCCAGGTTACATCTTGGTCTTTGGCGGTTTGTAAACACTGAGCTGGTAAGCACCCCCCTCCCCCGACCCCAGCCCACCACCCCCCACCCTGGCCAGTCCTGCTTATGCAATGACAAGTGTCCCACGCATCTGCACAGACAGGAGAACAGGACCGGTGAACCTGCCAGACAGTGTAGCACATTTCTAATTGAAACAGCGGCAATGCTTTGAGCGGGGTGGGAAACTCCCAGCAGGCTGAGCGTTTGTTCCTAAAACCTGACGCCCCCGCCCGCCTCCGGCCCCCGCTCACCCTCGTCCAGATTGCCGATCACCGCCTGCTTCTTCAGGAAGTCGCTGCACAGCTTCTGGTTCAGTCCGAATGCCAGCATGTTGTGAGTGAACGTGCTGGGGGGAAACACCCGTGAGCTAGCACCCTTCCTGTTCCCCGGGGAGGAGGGGGAGCCGGGGCCCGACACGCAGCCCCCCTGAAGGTGCTAGAAGCGGGACTCAGCGGTGGCGTCCCCGGCCAGCCGACACCCTCACCGCGAGACTGGGGTTAGGACGCGCGTTCACTAGGAACCGGAATCCAGCCTCGATGTCACTCGTCGTGTGCTTTCGAGCCATTTGAGGACACGCAGCTACGACGACGTGGTGTCACGGAGGCGTGACGCCGTCGGGGACGGCACCCCCTCTGCCAAGCGTCTCCTCTGGGGGCCCCTTGTCACCGCAGCTGGGCACCACGAGGACGGGTCTTCCCGCAGGAGAGAAGCCCCGCTCGGCCCCGCCCGCCCCCACTCAAGTCAGGGTCCCCCCGGGGTCCCGGATGGGGTGGCCGTCCCGGGCCCTCACCCCAGCTGCCCGAAGGTGATGTTCTCGTTGAAGCGCAGGCTGTCGTTTCTCTCCTCCTGGGTCATGTGGCACCACTTCTCCCTGAAAGCACAGGTGACAGGAGAGGGTCTCGGGACCCCGTCGCATCCCCAGCCGCTCGCCCCCTGCCCTGGTCTACAGGTGCTGCCGGTGCCCGAGCGCGGCCTCCCTGACGCGGACAGGGAGCCCCGTCCCCAAAGAGCCGCTTGCTCTGCGTTCGCGCAACGCCTTCCCGGGTTCTGACACGCTGCCCGGGGAGCCCAAACACACACTTAATCGCCTCGTCCTTCCCGGGACGAGGAGACCCCAAAGCTCACACGCTTCCTACTGACCCAGAGGTGACGTGCGCTTCGTGCTCGCCCAGAACGTTCTCTACGAGACAAGAACACCACCCCCTGTACCCTTCTCCGTGGTTCAAGGATGGGAGGTCCCGGGCCCATCCGACAGGCAGAGAGATGGGCAGAGGGGACAGGGCCCTACCGGCGCCCCGGGGGAGCGGGCGTACAGAACCCATCGGGGAGGCTCGCAGGCTGGCGCCACGTCTCCAGGCCTCCCTGGCTCTTCGGTGGGGTCCGCACAGCCTCTCGTGGCCAGGAGGCCCGGGGAGCAGGGGAGGCTGGACGCGCCGAAGGCCACGCTGCCCTGTTAGGCGGGATCTTGGCTCTGCTGCCTTTCCCCGCCCTGGCTTCCGCGTGGCCAAGGTTTAGGCTCCATGCCCCTCCCCAGAGCACACAGATAAGAGCCCGGTCTGCTGGGGGCCCCCGCACACCGTCCCCCACGACCACCGTGAAGAGGCGCTAGGCCTCCGGCGCCAAGTGAGAGAGTAACGCGGTGTGCGTGTGGCTGTGCACGTGGAGGCCTGAGGACGGAACGGCCCGTCCCGTGTGGGGGCACAGACACCAGCCCGCACAGCGTGTGGGGTGGGGAGGGGGTTCTCTGGGCGGCATTAATCCTGTGTCGCGACTGAGAGCCGTCTCCAGCAGCTCTCTGCAGTGTGCCGTCTCCCCCTCCCCTGGCGGGGCGCCCCTGTCTCCAGGGGACCGGGGTCCGTCCAGCCCCGGCACGGACCGCTCCGTGCCCGGCCCCTCGGGCTGCCGGCAGGGGCAGATGCGTCTGTGGAGGAGACGCGCGTTTAAGCCCATTTCCCCTTAAAACTTAAGCTCTGGGTGATGAGTCTGACTCGACCAAGGTTAGGAGAGAGAAAGAAGCCGAGGGAGAGAAGAGGCGGAGCGAGGGAGTGAGGGGTGGGGGCAATGGAGAAGCCAAAGGAAGAGCAAAAGAACCAAGAACATCGAATCTTCGCTGCTCCCCACCCGCCGGGCCCAGGGCCACTCCTGCCGCTGCGGCTCAGTGGGAGGCCACAGGGCATCAGGGGCACGAGAGCCGTGAGGGGCGGGGTCACTCCCCGTCTCCTCGTGCCGATGACAGGACGCCCATGAAGAAACCCAGAATATGCTTCCAGGCATGATGCTCATCCCATCCCGTTCTCCTTCCCACCCTTTCCCTCCAGTGGTTACCCTTAGGATTGTCCAGGCCCACAAATCCCCATTCCACCATCGGGCCTGCCGTGTACAGTTGCACAGGCTGTGCAGTGCACAACCCCACACCATGTAGGAATGACTCAGGGGCTCTGACCCTCCTGACCTGGATGCAAAGGTGATTCTTTTTGCCATGGCTAGGGCTAGAAGTGGGACATTTAATCTGACCTCTGAAAAAAGAGGTGGGAGGTCATTAGCAAGCCACTCATCAGGTGACGCCTGCAATCGAACCAATTCCTTACAACGGAGTTCAACACCCAGTGCTGGTCGAGGTCTCACAGCACACGGAGGGCAGAGCATGTGTCTAAACTGCCACAGTGGGAATTTGGAGGTGAGCAACAGACACCTTTGGAAAAGGAGGCTTTTCTGCCTCGGAGTATCATCAGCCGAGTTTACCAGAAAGCAGATGGAATGCTGGCCTCCCACCCCGATCTCGAAGGAACACTCGCCCTTCGTCCGGGCGAGGCCCGGGGCGTGTGTGTGCGGTGGGGGCGGGGGACAGGTCCTAGATGCGTGGGGTCCGACCACGTCTGCCCTGGGTGAGAGGGCCCAGGGGGCCCGGAGGCCGGCATCCCCTTGTGGGCTCCAGGCCGACCAGTCTGGAGGTGGCCGGGATGTTCCAGCCCTGCTGGGCCTCAGGCGCGGTGCTAAGAAGCCTTGCCCTTGGGAGGCCGTGGCTAGTCGCGCCCCCGCCCACAGAGACTGTGGGAATGCGGGGGGGCTTTGTCCTAACGGGGGCATCCCAAGCCCAACTGCCTCTTTTATAGCCATCATAAGGCTGCCCAAGAAACAAGATTTCTCATCAAACAATAAGCACTAAAAAGACATCACCGATTAAAGGAAGCACACTTTGGGAAGTTTCCAGCAAAGAAACAATCATTGTATCAGAAACCGTATTTTGAAGAGGCAGGCCTTTCACTCTGAAAATATATTACAAAACATCTCTGACAAATACGAAGGTCAAACGATTAAAGTCAGACCCCACCGTGGCTCGAAGGAAGCAGCCCCGTTCTAGGCCCTTCTCTTCAGGGACCCCCCCCCCCCCCCCCCCCGCCACACACACGCACACACAGACTCCATGCCGCACGGTGGCCGGGAAGGAGGGGGCGGCTGTCCTCCCTCCCTGTGGCCCCTGCACACCTCGGCGCCTGGCCGCGGAGAGGCAGGCACTCCGCACCCGTCCATGGCTTCGAGCCGGGACCGGGTTCCCCGGCGTGAAGTCAAGGCGGGGGGCTCGAGGGCGGCTTAGGAAGGGCCGGAGTGGCGAGGGCAAGGCTGGAGGAATCGGACTTCGCGGCTCACTGTCTGAACCGACCCCGGGCCTTCTGGGGTCTCGAGTGCCCTATCTGTTTCCTCTTCCTGGTGCTCTGTCCTCTGCGACCTCCCACCCGTCGCCGGCCTGTCCCAGGGCCGGGCGTGCCCCCGAGTCTGGGCTCCGCCCCCCGCGGCAGCTAGCGGGCAGCTCCCGCCCTGAGGCGGCCCTGGCGGGGACCCCGGCCCTGTAACATGAACAAAGTCACGTGGACACACACCTCTTCTTCTCCTCCTCTCCAGCATCCCCTCTGGAGCGGCAGCAGAAACAGGTAAACAGAGGAACATGTCAAAGTCATGCAAGATATGTGGATGGAAAAAAGAGAACAGCGAAAGGGGAGCGTTATTACAGGCAGAAACAGAGAGACGCAGAGAGACGGGGTACTCGAGACTGTTCGTCCGCTGGGGGCCCGACAGCTACACAAGCGGCAAGAGGAGACCCCGTCCGCCTACAAGCATCTAAGCATTTCCTGCAGCCTGGCTTCCTGGCAGAGCGTGGAATTCTCTCTCTAGAGTCTCCCGGATGGTTCCAGCATCTCCCCGCTCGGCGTGCTCCCTCCGCCTCCCTCGGGAAAGGCAGCCGCAGCACGCCGCAGGCCACCCCGCCCCGTCAAGGTGAGCTGCCCCCCAAAAAGAAAGGCTGCACTTGGGATCCCCCCAGTGCTAGCGGACCGGTCTTAAACGGCACGCACGTGCTCCCTCCTGCCAGGGAGAGTGACTGGGGGTGGGGGGGGGTCTCCCCCCGGTTAGAGAGGTTCAGGGGCTTCAGGGTCCCATGACTGGGGAGGGGGCCGATACGGGGACGCGGGACCGGGAGGGCTCTGCCGCACTTTCCTGCCCAGCCGCCATACACAGTGGGCAATGTTGGCTCGCTGTGGCCAGAGAGGCAGTGACCTCCAGCCTCGGTGCCTCCATGGAATGGTTTACAAAAGGGGTCTCCTGACGTGGCAAGACCACCCTCGGGGATGCTGGGGAGGTCTGTTCAGGCTGCAGACCAGAGGTGCAAAGCTGAATGTAGCAGCCGTGTCTCCAGACATCAGCTCTCTGAGCAGAGTCCGCGGCGGGGGCGGCCGGTCCTGCGCCCCACAGTCTTGTGGCCGCGGGTCGTGCTCAGGATTCTGATTTCTTACAGCGACAGGCAGAGTGGAGCCTGGGGGGGTCCCGATGGTTTCATTCTGGGGGAGTAGGCGGTTTTTAGGAGGGTCAGGGCAAGTCATGCCAGAGCCCAGGGCAGAAAGCGCTCATGCAAGCTGTGGACCCCCACCCACGAAGCTGTGCGTGCCCAGGACCCTGCGGGCAGCTCGCAGGGCACCGGGGTCAGAAGGAGCTGAATGGGAGACAGACGCCGCGGACCCAGCCATCCTGCTTTCCTCTTCAGGAACCGGAAAATAAAGCCACTCCCTGGTCTTCTCCCCCAAGGCGAAGCGAGCCCAGGCGTTGCCCTACCTGGTGGTGGGAGACCGTTTTCTCCTCTCACAGTGCACAGCGTCAAAGAAAGCCGCGTTCCAGAACCTCAGCGTGTGCCTGCGAGACAGAGGTGTGCGTAAGTCCTCTCCGGGGAGGGCTGGGAGGCGGGTCTCAGCACACGGGAGGGGTAAGGACGCAGTGTCCCACATCCGTAGGAGTTTCTGATGAGTCTCAGACGCGGAGCAGAGAAGAAAAACGAGCATCCGCCTTTGTCCCAAACCGAGGTGGCGCTCCTGGCTTCCGGCCAAGGGTCACGACAGCACCTGCACCCCTCTCCCAGGACAAAGGCGCAACGCGGGCGGTGTGTGGGCGGGACGGCAGCCGGGCGGGTGAACCCTGCATCCGTCGGGCCAGAGCCGAAGCTACCACCCGCGGGGCACGGACGATGGCCGTCTTCCGCTTGTCCACCCGCGCTGGGCCTCCCAGCGGAAGCGGGGCATTTGGGGGCACCTGCTGCCTTAGGTCAGGGTCTAGTAACATAAATGGGAACCCGGCACCGACAGGCCACGTGTAGAGAACAGACTCCCAGGGACACACGAGTCAGAAACGTTCTCCTTAAAGAACTACGCGGAGGGCGTGTGGGCCAAATCCGGCCACTGCCCCTGTTGGTGTCAAACAGGTTCTACCGGAACACAGCCATGCCCGGGCACATTGTCCATGGTGGCTTTTGCACGGCAACAGCGGAGTTGAGTGCTTGCCCGCAAAGCCTGAAATTTTTGTCGCTTGGCCCCTTCTAGAACGGGGTGCCAAGCCCGCTGCAGGTGATAAGGCAGCAGCCGAGTCGCAGCCCAGAAGGCCCGCGACAGAGCCCCGGACAGGTGTGACGTGGCCGGTGGCTTCTCCCTGCTTCCGCGGAACCTGGCCACGCTCCTGCACCAAGTTCTCCCGGGGCCACAAGGCTGTCTTCGAGGGAGGGGTGCGTGGGACACCCTGTGGGCTCTAGGTTCTGCCTCTCTGCCCACTTGTGAGTGAACACAACCCAGGGATGGGGAGACTCTGGAGGGACTACAGCAGCACGAGAGGTCGAAAAGAGCAAGACAGAGGGCAAGGTTTCCCCCGATCACCGGTCTCTCGTTGTAATGACGACTTTCGTCTCTGTACGTACGGAGGAAATAGCTTTACTGGGACAGAACTCACATACCGTGAACTCCGTCTTTTAAAGCAGACAGTTTCACAGTTTCTAGTATATTTGGAGTTGTGCCACCATGACCACTATCTACTTCCAGAACAGTCCTCATCCCCCGTCCGGCACCCCCGTACCCATTAGCAGTCTCTCCCCTCCCCCTACTCACCTACACTGCCTCCGGGGACGTGCCTCACCTGAACCGTCTCCTATGAACGGCATCAAACACCAGCTGGTCTCTTCCATCTGGCTTTTTCACCGGGCTAACTATTTTCCGGGTTGCCCTACGCTGTCACCTGTCAGTGACTCTTTAGGTGGCTGAATACCGCGTGTCGCGTGTTGCGTGTCCACGCGTGGACATTCGGGCGCCCTCCACCCTTCGGCCATCACGCGCCCATGTGCGTAAGGTTTGCCTTGAGGACCCGTCTTGGCTTCTTCTGAGCACACCGTCGCTCACAGGGTAACTCGACGCGTAACACTTCGGGGAACTGCCAGGCCGTTCTACACGGCGGGCGGCCCGGTTTACATTCCCACCGGCGCCGGAGGAGGGTTCTGATCTCCCCATGGCCTCACGGACACCTGCTGCCGCTCGCCTTTTTGATTGTGGCCCCCCTCGCGGGCAGTGACCGCGGTCGCTGGGGGAGACGACGGTGCCGGGGCTGCGGCCTTACCAGATGGGCTGCTGCTTCAGGTGTGTGTACAGGTAGATCTTTTCCCCCTTCCTCTCTTCCTCCGGGCTGCACACGGTCACTGCAGGGTGGGGGGCCGGGGTGAGAAAGGCCGACCGTGGCTCTGGCTGCAGCCACGCCTTGGCGAGCCCCTCGGGGACCCTCCCGGACAAGGAGTTTGGTTCCTGAGTCCTCTCCCCAGAGAAGTTTTCCCCGGAAGTCCAACACGAAATGACCGACCGGGTGGAGAGAAGTCAGGGGTCACGCACAGCATCATATGCTGCCGGGGGGGGGGGGGGGGGAGGAAGGGGCCCAGATATTCAGGGGCCACTCGGTGGGGCTGCTAATGCCCAGTGGCCGGGTCACAGGACCAGGGGCGCTGTGGTGGCCACACCCGGGCCACCGCCGGGAGCACTCACCGGTCTTCTGCGGCTTCTCCTTGGGCTTGCTCTCCTCCTCCCTGGGGGAGAGACACCACAGCGGTGACAAAGTGACCCCCTGCACATTTTCTCAGCTCTATCCGGGCTGCTGAGCCCGGATTATGTCTTGTAAGCGATGGGTACATTTACTGCGACTGTCTCTGAAAAAGTGTCATTAAAGCAACGCCACATTTACCAATTGCCAATCTTCCAGAATTAAGATGTGGCATTTAGGCTACCTTGCCCCATTTTCTCTGAATCCAAAGCTGCCTGCACCAGACGAGGAACGGAGCCAAGTCATGGTGGAAACCCGCCGTCGGAAGTGACAGTGGGGACTGCAGGGGGTGGATGGGCACCGGGAACCCGGGCACTCTCTTGCTGACGTGCCCCCTTTCCTGGGAGGTCTTCACTTCGACACCCCGTTCTCAAGTGCCCCGACCCAGAAGGCTCCCAAGCTCCTGTGGGAGAACAGCTGTCCCGGGGGACAGTGGTCTCTCCACCGCCCACTGACCCTCACCAGAGGGCTTGTGATCCCGCTCCTGCCCGCGGGCGGTTTCCACACGCTCCCCATCAGTCCTCCAGGGGACACCCCTGCCCAGCAGCCAACCCAATGGCATTTGCAAAGCACAGAAAACTCGGGGTGAGGACTCAAACGGGGCCGGCCGCCATGCTTCCTGGGAGCGGCTGGCAGGCCCCCAAGGTCACCAGACTCCCCCGCTGCCAGGCCAGGGCCTCCCAGCCACCGCCACTGGCGGGCCGAACGCGGCCTCTGCCGTGGGTCCCAGAGGAACGCACACCCGGCAACACCTACTCTTGTTTCCTGACCAGGGGTCCCTTCAGCTTGGTCTCCAGCCCCCCGAAGAAGCCCTTGACGTTCTCTGTCTTGGCCGACGTGTTCTTCAGCAGCCGCTCGGCGATGTCCTTCTTCTCTGCCAGCCAGCTGTTGGCGGACTTGAGGTAGGAGTCGATGCTCCCCGTGGGTTTCTCCTTGGACTCGGGGGGCAGCAGCTGCGGCTTGCCTGGAGCGGGGAGAGGCGGGAGGGGACAGGAATGGAACCACACTGCGTGGCAGGAGCCGTTCTGTGGCGGCGGCCGCGACACGCAAAGGCCCCCAGATGCCCGGGAAGGCGGAGGGTGACGCCTACTGTGTACGAGAGGGCAGCCAGGCGCACAGGGGCTAAAAGAAACAGGTGAGGAGCCAGCCCCGAAGAAGCCGGAGGGCCTGAACCAGGAGGGTGGCTTCCCGGGAGACGACGGTAAATAGGCCAAGGCCCCCTGCAGCAAAGGGCCTCCTGCAGGACAAGGCGCCCCCTACAGGCAGAGGGTCTACCCGAGGTCAAGGCGCCCCTACAGGTCAATAGGTCTCCTGCAGGTCAAGGCATCCCCTACAGGCAAAGGGTCTAGTCGAGGTCGAGGCGCCCCCTACAGGCCAAAGGGTCTCCTCTGAGTCAAGCTGCCCCCTTCAAGTCAAGGCACGCCTATAGATCAAGACCCTACCTCAGTCAAAGATACCCACTTTGGGGCAAAGTGCCCCCTCGGGCTAAGGTGCTGAGTGTCCCCTACTAACGTAAGCTGCTCTGTGTGCAGATGTGACTCAGACGAGCCGCGTCTGCTGTTCTTTGAGAAGGAGGAGCCACGGTTTGGACCAGGGGATCCCATGGATGGAGGGCCCGCCCAGTGCTGGCCTGGCCTCGAGCTGAGGCCGCCTGACCAGCTATCGCCAGCAGAAGCGAGGCATGGCGAGGACGGGCAGCTGGGAGCGGAGAGAAGGCGAAGCCACGCTGCAGAGGACGTGGGGTTACAGCACGAGAGCAGACCCGTGTGTCCTGGGGGGGGTGGGTGGGAAGGGAGGCCAGACTTAGCGCTGCCCTGACCCGGCTCTAGTCCACGCACAGGCCCCAAGTGGCCTTCTGTCTACAGCGGCCTAAACGAGTCCCTCTGTCATGCCCAAGGAACTTCACGCAGGGAGCCTCGAGCTCCAATTACCAGGAAGTTCCAGCGCAATGAGCCAGAAGAGCTGTCAGATCTCGGGACGAAGAAGAACCCACACTCTTCGTGAGGGCCTCTCCAGCCCACACCCAGGGACGCTTTCCTCCCTAAGACCCTGGCCCGCTCCCCCCATCTCTCCTCAACAGCCATCCACCTCACATTTTGCTAAAACATGAAACTGATGTCCTCACATCCTGCTATTCCCGAATAGCAACGTCCCGCCAAACGAACTTATTCTCTCTCCTCCTAGCTGCTGGGTGGTCTCCTTCCTACCATGGATAGTCAACCTCATGACCCACGACACAGACCGCGTCTTCTCCCGTTTTAGGAATCTCACTCATCAGGTGCTATTGTTTTCTGGAAGCCTCACGCCTTTGCCTTTAATCGGGAGGAAACCCTCGCTTGCTGTCCCGTTCCAGGTTGACAAGTCTGGGGTTTCCACGTTTGTCCCCACGGCTGTCGCGTCCCTGGGCCTTACCGATGTGGTAGTAGGTGAAGCACATGGTCATGAGGTTCTTGGCAGGCCCGAAGTCGTCCATCTGGTGGCACCTGATACGGGAAACGAGGCTGACTGAGTAAAAAATTGTTGTGCCTCTCCCTCAGCCTGGCCTCCCTCCCTTCGAGGCAGAACAGGAAAGGCTCAGGACGCTTAATCCTACACACAGGAGCAGCGCCAGGACTGGAGGTCGGGCCTCGGGTCTCCGGCCAAAACCGCTGGCCCCAGGCCACGCGGCCCTCCAGCCCCTAGTTCTCAGGAATCAGCAGTGAGTTAGAGGGCCCATGCTGTCAGGGGTTTTCAGTTACATCAGAACTGAAGTTACAGAAACTGAAGTTTCTGAGTTACGTCGGAATCACCGCGAGGGCAGTTAAGATGTGGACTCCTGGGCCCACCCCCAGAGTCTGGTTGTGTGGGTCTGGGGCAGTTGGCCTAAGAACTTGCATTTCTAACATACTGCCTTGTGAAGCTGATGTTCTGAAGCTCCTGGGCCCCGGGACAGCACTTTGAGAACCACTGGGAATATGAATACCTCCCTGCCCTACGTCACTTGCTGAAAAATCTAATTAGTATACACAAGAACCTTTCTATACTCAAAAATGTTCTCCAGGGGCGCCTGGGTGGCGCAGTCGGTTAAGCGTCCGACTTCAGCCAGGTCACGA
The DNA here is from genome assembly GCF_028018385.1 of Neofelis nebulosa. NCBI lineage: Eukaryota > Metazoa > Chordata > Mammalia > Carnivora > Felidae > Neofelis > Neofelis nebulosa. The sequence goes on along the minus strand of NC_080798.1, from coordinate 58,361,840 downwards.
TCTCGCGGTCCGTGAGTTCGAGCCCCGCGTCGGGCTCTGGGCTGATGGCTCGGAGCCTGGAGCCTGTTTCTGATTCTGTGTCTCCCTCTCTCTCTGCCCCTCCCCCGTTCATGCTCTGTCTCTCTCTGTCCCAAAAATAAATAAAAAACGTTGAAAAAAAAAATTAAAAAAAAAAAATGTTCTCCAGATGTAAAGGATTATCATTATTGTATTGTTCTTACTATGTTAAGATCTATGAGCTACACAGAGGTCCGGTCAACTCAGCAAGCGAAGGGGGGGGGGGCGGGAAATCTTCAAACAGGGGCCCCATCTGCCGCTAGGAATGTGCACTGCGACAGCTGCAGATGTGACGGTGACGTCTACCAGCACGTGAGCCAGGGCAGATGAGGGAGAGGAACAATCTACCACCCACGGGGCATGAGTCGGAGAAACGCTGGAACGTTCAGATATCAGAACATCACAGAGCCGTCACAAATGCAGAAGTGCATGTGGGTGCAGTGCCTTTCCTGGAAAGACACAGAATCTCTGGGGTGCACACCATCCACAGGAGTCATTGTCAGGGGGAAGACCGCAGGAGCCAGGGCAGGGCTGTATAAAGGGGATCCCCTCTCCATTTTAGGCGCTGTGCCTCCCTATCCTGTGCTTCTGCACTTTTCTTTCCCGTTTAGTTCCTAACCTTGGATGAGTATTATTTAAAAAAAAAAAAAAAAAAAGTCGATGGACTTTATCTAGACAGTAGGGTGAGGGCCAGTTAGCTTTCAATATAAAAAGAATGCAAAACTTAACTAAACTGCCAATAAAATCATAAAAGACTATAAATAAAAGTAAAACCGAAAGACACTCATAAGCTAGGAATTTTTTAAAAAACTCATAAACTTTAAGAATTAGTAAATATTTAAAACATATTACAAGGTTTCTTTCTTTTCTCCCAACCACACACAAAAGTATATACACTCACAAAGCAATGGGGGAGATTCTGTGTTTTGGTCCGGTTGGAATTTGAAGGGAATTGCCTCCCCCCCGCACCCCAATTTTATTTCAGGGAAAATTCAAAGGAAGTGGAGAATGAAATACTTCTGTTGCCAAGTGGAACAGGTGCAATCTCTGTAAAATATGGATTCGTGAGAATTCCTATCGATGTGACTGGAAGCTGAGTGGTCTCAGTGCCGGGGAGCCTGTTGTGCACAAGACAGCTGGGCCTGCTTGGAAACTGCACCTCCCCCCCCCCCCCCCCCAGCTCCGAGACCCAGAAGCCCCCCACGGGAGCCTGTCTTCAACTTGGGACATTCTGAGCGAGCGCCGGAAACATGGGGATCCTCCTTTTTACAGCCTTTCCCCTCCAGTCCGTGTCCCACGTTCGTGGGGGAACAGAGAGAGGTGAGGGGACATCCAGACACAGGGGGGCTAAGGGTCACAACAGCAGCTACCTTTCTGCGGGGAGGAGGGAGTTTTCAAGTCTGGAAGGACAATGGGGACATGGGGACATGCCACGGGGCTGCTTTGAGGCCATGATGACGGAAGGAAGGTAAGCGGGGGCACAAATGACTGTCAGATCGGGGCTTCCCCCCACCCTGGCCTTTCCCACCCACGGTGCCTTGCCTCCCCTCCCCCGCATCGGTAAAGCTGCTGTCCCGCATCTCCAAGGCAGAGCCACATCCCCTCCATTTCATGCTGGGGGGAAGCGGGGGGGGGAGCTGTCGCCTGCTCTGACGCAGGTCCAGGATGGATGACGTGGGTCTGGCAGCCCTAGAGCCCCGCGGCCTGAGGGGGAGAGAGCCGTGACTCACTCACGTGGCCTGCCTCCCCCACGCACACCCCCTACGGGGACTACTGTGCTGTCTGTGATAAAAGGCTCCAGCGGGGCCTAATTAGCACGCAGGGCAGGCTGCACTCATCGGGTCCGATCCGATCATTAGGCGGGCGGTTGGTTGTCTATCTAGTTCGAAGCACTTCACGGCAGGAAATCAAGAAAACGCCAGCGCCCTGCGCAGGAGGGCAGGGTCAAGTGCGTGTTATCCCAGCCCGTCCCGAGGGCCCTGGCGGAGGGAATCTGCTCAGGCCCAGGTGCAGTGCCCTAACCTCTCCTGCGGGGGGCCTCGGGGGAGGACCCAAACTCCCTCCCGCGAGAGGCCTGCACGGCCTTGCCTCGGGGTGGATGCCGGGATTTCCGAGCAGGTGCTGTAAGGCCGGGGTTAGGACGGGGCAGGACGGGGGTCGGGGGGAGACACGCTCGTAGGACAAAGGCTGTGAGCAACAGCACGACTTACTCGAACAGGACGACGGCGAAAGACTGCACCAGGCGGTAGAAGGTCGCCTCTGAGACGCACTTGGAATTGCAGCGCTGTCCGGGAACAGGGCAGACGCGTCACGGGGCGCGCAGGTGGCACAGGGCTTACCGCGCCGGGCACCGCTAGACACAGCGGGGCCCGCGAGCCCCCCGCGGTAGCAGCCCCGCCTGCGCTACCGAAACCGGGACCCCGAGCAGAGCGCGGGCCCGGACACACGACCGTCGCTCGGCAAAGCCCAAGCCGACGTCTTCCCGCGTCTCCTCGGAAGTGTTAGGTCTAGGGATGCGACACACCCGCCCACACAACACAGAACAGTTTGGAGGGACTAAACCCCCCAAACGGCAACACGCGCGATTTCTGGGTTGTAGATTTATGGGTCGCTTCTCTATTTTTGCTGATCTGCATCTTCTAATTTTTCTTGGAGCCAATAAATTGTGATAAAGACACCTTAAAAGCCGGGGCGCCTGGGCGGCCCCATCGGTGAAGGCTCCGACTTGGGCTCAGGTCATGATCTCATGGTTTGTGGGTTCGAGCCCCGCATCGGGCTCTGCGCTGACGGCTCAGAGCCCGGAGCCTGCTGCGGATTCTGGGTCTGGCTCTCTCTCTGCCCCTCCCCTGCTCACGCTCTGTCTCTCTCTCCTTCAAAAATAAACATTAGGGGCGCCTGGGTGGCGCAGTCGGTTAAGCGTCCGACTTCAGCCAGGTCACGATCTCACGGTCCGTGAGTTCGAGCCCCGCGTCGGGCTCTGGGCCGATGGCTCGGAGCCTGGAGCCTGTTTCCGATTCTGTGTCTCCGTCTCTCTCTGCCCCTCCCCCGTTCATGCTCTGTCTCTCTCTGTCCCAAAAATAAATGATAAAAAAAAAAAAAACATTTAAAAAAAAAATTAAAGTAAAAAATACTTTAAAAGCTAAGAGTTTAAGCTACTTTACAGAAAAAAAAGGACCTAGCAGGTATTTAAAAAAAAAAAAAAATTCTTTTCTGAATTCACATGGCTGTCACCGCCTTGATGATCTTTGTAAAAACTGAATATTGTGGGTTATGGAATACAACTATGCATGGACACAGTCCACAAGCTTGCCCTTAAAAAACTTGTCCCGGGGCACCTGGGTGGCTCAATCGGTTGAGCGTCCGACTCGATTTGGGCGCAGGTCATGATCTCACGGTCGTGAGATCGAGCCCCACGTCAGGCTCCGCACTGACTGTGGTGCCTGCTCAAGATTCTTTCTCTGTCCCGCTGCCCATCTCCCCCACTCACTTGCTCTCTCCCTCTAAAATAAAATAAATTGTAAGCAAAACACAAAACGAACTTGTCTGTCATTTCACGCAGTTAAAAGACCAGTTTGCTCACGTTTCTTTCTAGCAGGGGGCATCTACACGAGCTACTTTTCCCACTTCCCGCCATTGTAACTAGGCCTTTTCAGAACATCTTTGGGTAAGTTTTACTTGTTGTCCTGCTGGGTCATTTCCCTGGACTCTTTCCTCCAAAGTGGGTGAGGCAGACGTGGCCCGAGTGTCCCAGATCACCAGCACCTGCCGTCACCACCCCTCACCTGGGCGCTCACGTATCGAGCAAACCACTCCCGGCCTTTTCCGTTCTCACTGCTACAGTACTCCCCAAACTTGGCTTTCTCCTCCTGGTCCAAGTCCTCCCTGAAAGGAACAGAGGAGAAGAAAGCAACCTTCAGTCCTCTGGAACAAACACGGCCACAGCAGGGGACGGGGGGGAGGAGGAACGAGTAACTACTGCCCTGCCCCCCCCACACCCCCTCCCCGGCCCCGGCTCACCCCACCCTCAGGCGGCCCCCACGAGGAAATGGGGTCGCTTCTATTTCAAAGACAGGAGACTGGCTCAGGGGACCAGACACAGCAGGCGAGTGGCAAATGGGAGCTCCATCCAGACGTCCCGGCTCCAAAGCCCGTGTCCCATCCCCTTCGTCCTGCCCCCCATGACATGGGAGCACCGGCCGGGGTCACACGACCCTCTGAGGGCCTGGTTCTCTAGCTCAGCCGCCTTCCCGCTCATTGGTGAAGTCAGCACAGAGCCACAGCACATTCCAGAACACCTAACTTGCTCAGCCCCAGCAGCACACACTGGGTTGATGCGGGGGGGTCACGGTCAGTTACCATGAGGACCCAGCCTGCTCCCCTCTCTGACGATCCTGGCTCTGTGTGTGAGGGAGGCTGGGGGACCCTGGAGGGGGTGGGGGAACAGAACGCTCCCCCGACCTCAAACCACTTCTGATCACTCTTCGTGGAAAGCCGATACGCTACCCCACATGCAGAGGCAAAACAAAGAAGCGGCACAAGGCTGAGGCTCAATCAGCTCGTGCGATTTTTCATTTATTTAAGGTTTTGTGGGAAACATCTTGGTCTCACTTATCCCAAAATACCAACACCGGATGAAACAGGAGAAGGTGCCAGCCGGTTTGCAGCGATTTCTGGAATGCTCTCGAAGACGCGTCCAGCTCAGCTGTCCTTGCTCCGTACTGCTGACGGGCTGTGGCAAATATAGATCGGCCTTCCCGACAGATTAGCAGGCTTCTGGGCTTTCTCCCCTTTCATTAACTGGGTGTGCTCAGAGGAAGCTGACTCATTCCAGTGTTAGTCAAACAGAATTAGGAGGGAGCCAGATCTGCTCTCCCAGAATGCGTTCAAACAGCATGGAGCCTGCTTGGGATTCTCTCTCCCTCTCTGTCCCCTCCCGCACGCGGGCTCTCTTTCTCTTTCAAAATAAATAAATTAAAAAAAAAAAAAAAAAAGAAAGAGGACCAAGGAAGGGCCCCCACCCTGGCAGCTGCTGAAGGCCCCGCTGCCCACGAGCACGAAGAGGAGTCTGGGAAACGGAAAGTTTCCGGCCTCACCGGCAGGTGTGGGAACGCAAGCCCCACCCCGACGGAGAGCCGCGTCCCGGGGGCTCACCCGCCAGAGAAGATCTTGTCCACGTAGCCGCGCATGAATTCCCGGAGCTCCTGGGTCTCCTCGTCCTCGGCCGACTCGGCGCTCTGGTTGGAAGAGAAGGACTCGTTGGAGGAGGAGCGGCGGTACTGGTCCCAGGACGGGTGTGAGGGCAACTCGCCCATGTCATTCTCGCTGTCCGCGGACTCCGTGGTCTCGCTCTCCGAAGCCCCGTCGCCCTGCGAGCTGTCCCCATCCTGCAGCTTCGGAGGCAACGCCTCCAGGGGCGAGGGCGCGGCTGGCTCAGTCCTGAAGTCAAGCAGCGCGCCCACGGGCACCTCCGGGGCCTCCATGGTTTGGGGGGGATTCCAGGCGGGAGGGCCGGCGGACCGCGTTCCCGGGGGCGTCAGTGGGAGCTGGAGGCCACGCACAGGAGCTGCTCGGGCGCTGCCGGCCACCAGGCGTCCTCTGGGGCGGCTCTCGCGCCCTAAGTCATCTAGAAGGGAAGGCACATCAGCGTTACCACTACGCCCGCGTAAGGGGAACGCAGCTCGGAGACTCCAGACTCCGCCGAATCAGCGAGGCCCCAAGATTCTCTGGATAGGGAACAGGCTCCAGACGTCCAGAATTCGGGACGTCTCTACATGGACATCATTTCGCCACCGTCTACTTTGCTGTCACAACACGCCTGGCACGTGGTAGGCACTCGGTAACTCTTTGTCGAATAAACGCACGAATACACACCAACGATCGGGATTCCTCCAAACTCAACAGACTTCCGAGGCACCGGGCCTGCTGGCCCTCCCCCTGCTCTGGGCCACCAGACTGATGCCACTAAACAAAAAGGCTGACCCCGGGCTAGAATCAGAACATCACCAAGGACACACGGGCCCGCTCCCTGCCGTTGGAGTCAGCGGCCATGGGAGATGGTGTCGCCCAGCTCGGCGGGAAAAGCCGCCTCTGCTAAGCACGTGGGGCCCCTCGGCTGCCGGCCTGGCGTCTCTTCCCTCCCGGGCTCCTCTCTGCGGAGTCTTCCACTCAAGACCCAGAACCTCCGCAGGCCGCCACACAGACGTCCCTTCTCGCGTCCCTCGCACGCCCTCCGATGGCTTCTGAGCATCGTGTGCCGCCCGGACCCCCCTTCTCCTTCCTGCCCCCTCCCTGCACACAGCCGGCTGGGGGACGGCGTGCATCTGTGGCGCCCGTTCCTTCTGCCGCTCCCCCTTCCCGCTCCGTGCCTTCTTCCTGCCTCCCCCTGCCCGGATGCCGCCCATCGCCCGGGGCTGACACAGCCCCACCTCTCCCGAGCAGCTCACGCCACCCCTGTTCAAAACTATTCAGCGATTCCTCCGCGCCCCTCCGAATTTTATTTGCACCCATTTGCAATTCCGTTAGCTTCACGGGTAGATATTAGCATCTCTGCTTATCCCTCTGGAGTAAGAGCCCCTGGAGCACCTGTGTAGCGATCCAGCCTCCAGCACGGTCTCGACTAAGGGAGTGTTGGCCGCACGACTGTGAATGGGTGGACACAGCTGCCCGTGAATGTGCTCGAAGGGCCGGGAGGGTCCACGATGGGACCGGAACCTTCGCACCTGAACGGGGTGCCCCGGCTGCCAGCTGGGGAGTCACCCACCGGTTCCGCGACCCTCCCTCCCGGGTGAGGAGCGGCAGACAGCTCAGCAGGAAGCGAGATCTCGCCCTCCCGCCACGTCAGCTCCCCCAGACAAGAGCCACCTCAAGACCGGACACGTCCTCCTCCTCACCCTCGGCAGACCCCAAGCATCTAGCCGACAGGTGGCCAGCGACACGGCCGCAATGCGTCTCCTGAGCGTAATTCAATATCAGAACCGCCTTTGCTGCCTGTTAAGAGCTTGATGCTCACAAATCGATCACGGGCTCCTCCGAATTCCCCAGCCCAGGATATTTTTAAATGCCCTGAGTCAGGGAGACGGAACGCTGGCTCCTTGCTCTTGGAGTAACAACGACACATCTTCGGTAGAGTCCTACGAAGCTTGCGCTGGCCCAAAAAAGAGAAGCGAACATCTCCACTTAAAAGAACTTTCTGGGCCAGGAGAGCAACGTGGGGTTTTCAGGGGTTCAGGAGACAGTGCTACCACTCAGAGAGGCAGAGACTGAGGAGTGATGGTCTGGAGGTGGGGGCGGCCCGGACTCCCCTCCCACTACCAGTGCCCACGGGCTCTGCTCTCTGGGCCGGGGTCTCCCCGACTGAGACACTGTGGTCTAGCTTGCATTCTTTTTTTTTTTTTTAAGTAGGCTTCATGTCCGGCATAGAGCCCCAAATGGGGCTCAAACTCATGACCCTGAGACCAAGACCTGAGCTGAGATCAAGAGTCAAGATGCTTAACCCACGGAGCCACCCACGTGCCCCAGTCAGGCTTGAATTGTAAGATCCTCCTGGCCACCACCTTCTCAGATTCTCCAAAGCACAGAAGACCACCCCTGTAACAACACACTGGATGTTAAAAATGGAAAAATCACACATATCAGAAATCCACCCACCCCAACCCGACCGAAAACTCTGTATTCGAGTAGATGTACAAACTATTCAAATAGGCAAGTCACGAAGGAGAAATACTATTGCTAAATGCTTAGGCAATTCTTCAGCCAACACTAATAACCACACAGGCAGATAAGCAAATTAAAACAATTCGGTGCCATTAGGTACTAATGCAGAAACTTTAAAATGCAATCTAAACGCTGATGAGGATACGGTCAAGTTAATACCCTCAAGTAACCCTGACAATAGGGATAAATAAGGCTCTAGAAACTATCTTTATTTATGTATTTATTTATTTATTTATTTATTTATTTATTTGTCTGTTGGTTGGTTTATGTTATCTCCGCACGCACCGTGGGGCTCAAACTCATGACCCCAAGATCAAGAGTGCTGTGTTCTTCCGACTGAGCCAGCCAGGTACGCCTGGAAAGTATTTTCTATAGCTCTTACTTTGCTATCCTCTGATCCAAGAATTCAAATGCTAGAAATGTATCCTAAGAAAATAATTCAACTCAAAGCTAGTTACGTGGAGAAAAATGCTCCCTGTAATAACAGTATTTCTTTTTTTATTTTATGTTGATTGTTGAGAGACAGAGAGAGAGAGACAGAGCTCGAGTAGGGGAGGGGGAGAGAAAGCGGGGGGAGACACAGAATCCGAAGCAAGTTCTAGGCTCTGAGCTGTCCGCACAGAGCCCGATGCAGGGCTCGAACCCATGAACGGTGGTGAGATCATGACCTGACTGACAGAGCCACCCAGGGGCCCCAGCAACAACAGTGTTTCTAATCCTGATAAATTGGGGGAGGGGGGGTGGGATCTAAATACAGGAAACTGGCAAATAAATTCTAACAAAGTGATGCAACAGTAATCAGTGAATGATGCAGTTGGAAACAATTAGAACGTGAGTGAATGATGTTCACTTCACAGCCAAGTAAACAAAACAGTCTGCAGTCAAGAATATTTCCTGAGCGCCCCGCCCCCCCCCCACCCCCCCAACCCAGCATGCCGTCCTCTGGTCTGGCTGCTGCGAATATTGTAGGGCGTGAATTGTAATCTTCTTATGTAACAGAGAAGCATACGTACAGAAAAGGGCTGGAAAAGAAGACAAGTGCATTATAGTCCTGGCACCTTTCGATTTTGTTCTTCATCACAGGGATGCAGTTTCTGAACAAGTGAAAATTCCGAGGGAAAGGGAAACAAACTTCCGTACCTCGAAACAGTGTCACGCGGTGGGACAGGCTGCACCCACGTACCCAGGCAGAAGCCCCAGCTTCGGGGCTTCACGATCAGATCGAATTATCACAGCTATTTCTGGTCCGGCCTGAGGCTAGCAAGCGGCTCTCCCAGCATCTCCCTAGCTCGAAATTCTGGGAGTAGGTCATCCTTTCCCAGAAGCCTCCTCCGTGGGCTCAGGAAGGAGGGAGAGGCACAAAGGGGGGGGGGAGAAGTGGCGGGGGACCCAGTCCCGGCGCGTGAGGGCGCCGTGGGCCACAGCGTGCAGACCCAGGCCCGCCGCAGAGCAGGGCACGGTCACCGCACACTGCCGGCCCCCGGGGCCCTCAGCCCGGGGATGCCATCCCTCGTGGCAGAGAAGGCAGGGCTGCCGAATCGGGCCACGGAGCTCAGACACCAGGGAGAAGCAGCCGCCGGTGGTAAGGGCCTCGGAAGCATCCCACCGTCTTCCTTCAGGAAGGATGCATAATTACGAGCCTCCGTGCAGGACAAGGGGACGGTCGCTCTGAACACACAGGTCCCACACCTCGCGTGACCACCTATGTCGGGCCGGCCAGAGGGAGTGGGCCCCTCGGGAACCAACTCGCTCGTCCCCGCTCGGAGCCACCAGGTGCGGCACTCGGGACCCAGAGGCACCAGATCTAAAGAGCTTTCCAAAGAACTGCGGAAATGCACTACGTGAAATCCTCCAATTCCCCAGCGCGGGCGGCGAATTCGAATTCATTTCAAAACACCTCGTGGGCCAAAGAAAACACATCTGTGGATCGTGCCCCAGTGCCTTTGGAGGCTCCCGAACCCACTCCAGGGCCGCAGACTCTGAGACCTGGGGTTTTAAATCACAGCAGCATCGTTCCACCTACGCTGCTGCGTGCACATTGAAAATGCTTTTCTGTGGCCTTGAAGTAGAACACGCCTTCCTGCGAACGTACTTCCACTTCACTTCCTGGGCCTTGGGGCACAAAGTTTCCACCAACCAAATTTGACTAAAATTCTAATTCGGGGGCACCCGGGTGGCTCAGTCGGTGGAGCATCTGACTCTTGGTTTCGGCTCAGGTCACGATCTCATAGTTCGTGGGATCGAGCCCCAGGTCAGGCTCGGGGCTGAGAGCACCGAGCCTGCTTAGGATTCTCTTTGTCGCTCTCTCTGTCCCTCCTCCGCTGGCACGCGCGCTCTCTCTCTCTCTCTCTCTCTCTCTCTCAAAAATGAATAACAAATAAGCTTAAAAAATGTATAAAAACAAGTAAATAAAATTCTACGTCAACCTATAACCCAAAGGCCTTAACCACCCAACCTGCTCATTCAACAGGTATCTCTTTTCTTTTCGCTTCTTAAGTAGGTTTTACGTCCCACCCTGAGGTGGAGAGTCACATGTGCTACTGACGAAGGCAGCCAGGTGCCCTCAACAAATACTTACTGAGCAGCTACTATGCGCCAGCAGCTGGGGGTCCAGTCACGGACGGACGAGGCTGTAAGGAGCATTTGGTGTCGGGCGGGCGCAGGCTAAGAGATGGGGCGGAGGAGGGGTAAGGGGACGGGAGGGTAAGAGACACTTGATGAAACAGAAACCCAAACAAGAGCTTCAGAAGTACTGAGCGCTGCTGCGAGTCCCCAGGCGATGTCCCCGAGAGCGACGAGAAGGGCTTCTTTGGACGGGGGGTCAGGAGGGCGGATATGAGCTGAGCGGGAAGGAGCACCGGCCGAGAAGACGCGAGGGTCCTCTGACACAGGAGAGTGGTCCAGGCAGAGGGAACAGCCTACACAAAGGGCCTAGGCAGCGAGGACTTTGGAAAGTTCGGGAACCAGGAGGCTGAGGGACAGCTGCGGTAGGAGTTTAGACACAGGCATCTGTGCGCACAGGACGGGAGCAAAGGGGCAGGCGGCGTCAGGCCAAGGTGGTCTCGTTCTGACCTCCTCCCTTCCCCCATCCCTCCCCGCCCCTCCCGCCACACCACCCAGGCTTTCCCGCCCTGCCCTGAGGCCCCAGCTGCAGAAGGAACTCGGAAGGAGATTGCTTTCCTGTGGCTGCTCAGCCAACTCTGATTTCCCCAACCCGGGTCAGGACTTCTCCAGTAGGTGCACCTTGAGCAACCAGACGAGGCTCCCTGGGGGAGAATCCGGAACTTTCCGTAACTCTGCCCCTGGCCATCCACCTCAGGCAACTCCCTCTCTTTTAGTGTCCCCAAGAACTATCAGACGTGCTGCTCTTACAAAAAGAGAAGGGCCTGCGCAGCCTCGCTCACTCGGCGTCCGTGACAGGCTGTCTCACAATCACGTCCATCCAGCTCGTCCCTCATCACGCGACGTCAGTAAATCAAGCCTTGGAGACTTACTCCCAAGCACATAGCTAGGAAGCGACAGCACCCACAATCCAACCGCAGGACCACTGCTCTTGACCACCAGGCTGGCCCCCTACAGCTCCCTCTGGGGGTACGCTTCTGGAAGTGGGGTTGCTGGGTCAGAGCTTCGCACATTACTAAGGCTGACGATGGGGGCTACCAAATCACCTTCCCCGAAGTCTGTTCTGTGGCCACACACACTCGGTGGGTTTTAGATCTGCACCCTCCTTCCGCGTGTAAGGTCGAAACCCCAACTAGCCCCCAAGTTCAGAACTCTGACTCATCTGTTTCACTCCGGGTTAAGTGCGGGGCAGTGCGCGAGGAAGGGCGGGTCCGTTCTGCACACCAGGGAACTGGGACCCACGAGGCCAGCTGTGCCTCTGCAGCCAGATTGTCCCACAAGCCCCAGCCTCTGACGAAGGCGTCTGGTTTGAGTCCTTTGCCTGACGACTGACCCAAACAGAGAAAGCCAGCCTCCTGCCTCAGGATCCAGCTCCCATCAGACTCACACACTGGGAAAGTCATTCATTTTTTTTAAGTATTTTTTTTAATGTCTATTTGTTTTTGAGAGAGAGAGAGAGAGAGAGAGAGAGATTGAGCGAGCAGGGCAGGGACAGAGGGAGAGGGACACACAGAATCCGAAGCAGGCTCCACGCTCTGAGCCCTGGGCGCAGAGCCCGACCTGGGGCTGGAACTCTCGAACCGTGAGATCGTGGCCAGAGCCAAAGTCGGAGGCCCAACCGGCTGAGCCCCCCAGGTGCCCCACATCCATTTTTTAAAAGATTTTCTTTTTAAGCAATCTCTACTTTGATCGAGTAGAGCGGGGCTCACGGAGAGGTGTTCTCGTCCTCCTGGCCCACGAGGAGAGGGTGAACGAGAGCCCTGCTGTGGCAACGGTGACACGGACAACAAAGGACATCGAGGCCAATATTATCAGAAGAGCTGACGCTTTCCGAGGCACAAAAATACGTAAAAACGTTGTTTGGGACCACTCTGTCACGCAGTTGGGCAGTGCTCTGTTTTTACTCCTACTTTAGAGACGGAAGTCTGGGGATGGGGGAGGCAGGTGCATGGCTGAGCGAGGTCACCTGGTGGGTGGGTGGGTGTGGAACAGGACCACCTGCTGTTCTAGAAGCAGAGGTCAAAGGTCCCTCGCAGCTACTGCCTGAGCTCCTGGGACATTTGGACCTCTCTCCAGCCACAACTTGAATGTCACCTGCTGGCACCTCCCGTAAAGTAGTGAGCTAACCTCCCCACAGAAAATGTGCCTTGCTTTCCCTAAGGGCTGCAGAGGGCCAGTGCAAATCAGGAAAACTGCACACCCCTGACGGATGCTGATTGCTTTACTGAAAGTCCTTGACCCTGAGACTCAAGTCCTGAGACTTTCAACCCCACCTGCTCTGTGTGAAACAGAGAGTCCAAACAGAGAGAAGGTGAGGGTCTTGGGTGAGAAGCAGAATGTAAGGAAGTCCCTCCCGCAGTCATCAGACTCACGTAAGCTCCAGGACTTAACCCTCTAAACATGGTTCCCTCCCCAGACATGGGCATCCTATTGAATTCGCACAACCTTCGTCGCCTAGCATCAACTGGATGCCCTCTAGGCCTTTGTACTAAATTTTGTTAAGAAAATACAACCGGATAACCCAAGAAAAGTGTCCTTTCCTCCCCTGTGGTTGTGGACGCAGGGTGTCCTGAAGCGCCTGACTGCAGGAGCCGGAATGGGAGGGCAGGGTCGGTGTGACCGGCTAAGGAGGCCAGTGGCCCTTAGCCCCTCTGCACTGGGCCGGAAACGGGGCCAGGGCTCGGCCAGGAGTCGACCGTGGGTCCGACGGCCTCTTCGGACTTGGGCACCACGTTCTTTTCTGGAGCCACGTCTTAGCCGAATGCCGCCCACCACTAGAGGGGACAGCCTAGCTAAGGGGGGGACCCCCAATCCTTCCCACATGAGGCACAGCCCAAGGAGCCGAGCCAGGATGCTTTTAACCTACAGCTGCGGTTCCCAA